>NC_141147.1:10164130-10472934 GCF_053477565.2 Lygodium microphyllum | reverse complement strand
TGGAACATGTGCATAACATTCACATCCAAAAATTATGAAATATGAGACAGATGGTTTCTTACCAGTGTAAGCCTCATGAGGTGTTTTTCCCTTGAGAGCCTTTGTATAGCTCCGATTCAGAATGTAGACTGCAATATTAACAGCTTCAGCCCAAAAATGGTTAGGCAATCCCTTGCCCTTTAGCATGCATCTTGCCATCTCCACAATGGTGAGATTCCTGCATTCCACAACACCGTTCTACTGAGGTGTGTGAGGCGTCGTCAATTGACGCTTGATCCCTTTGCTCTTGCAAAAGCCTTCAAACTCCTTTGAGTTGAACTCACCACCACCATCTGTTCTAAATTTCTCCACACTTTTCCCTGTTTCATTCTCAACAAGTATTAGCCATTCTTTAAACTTACCAAAAGCTTGAGCCTTATCACGAAGGAAGTACACCCACATCTTCCTACTATAGTCGTCAACAATCAACATAAAATAAGAAGATCCCCCCAAGGCCTGTGTAGGCATCTTACCACACAAGTCAGCATGCACCAACTCTAGAGGAGCCTGTGCTCTATTCTTGCTTTCTTGTGGAAATGCCTTTCTTTGTTGCTTACCCATCATACAAGCTTCACCTGGTTCCTTCAATTCAGTTATTGTAGGTAGGTGAGCAACCATACCTTGCTTTTGCATCTCCTTCAATACTGCAAATCCGATGTGTCCAAACCTTTCATGCCAAAGCTTACTTGTGCCCACTCCAGCGGTGGCTGTAAGAGCACTTAGCTCATACAGGTTGTTCCTTCTTTCTCCTTTGCCAACAATTGTGCCAGCACTATCAATAATTTCTGCACCTGTCTTCTTGAACCTCACTTCATGACCAAGATTAGTTATGGCAGCAACAACTGATAATAGATTTCTCCTGATTTCGGGAACATACAACACATTTGAAAGCTTTTTGACTTCACCATTTGCAGCAACAAAAGAAATAGTACCTGTGCCCGCAGCAGGGCATTTAGCATCATTTCCAACCATCACAGTGATGGATTCTTGTAGAGGCTGTATAGAACTGTATAGACCTTTCTTGTTGGTCATGTGACGGGAGGCCCCACTATCCAACACCCATGAGTCAGTGGTAGATTCTTCTTGTGCTGAGGAGCACACTTTCTCAATGGTCGCCATGAATAATTCCAGCTCTACTTCAGCCGTATTGGCTGTCTCTTTCCCTTTACTTTTAAGGGTACCATTCTTTTCATCTGCCTTCTTGACACGACAATCTGCAATTGCATGTCCTTTCTTCTTGCAGTAGAAGCACTCTCCTTGAAACTTCTTCTTGCCGCCCTTCTTCTTTTTGTCACCATCATTTTTGGTGGAGGAAACACCTTTGTGCATTTTGTCAATATGCTCCACGTGAAAATGTCATTCGTGCGACCACTCCGTACTGCAACCTCAAAAGTCAAAGCTTGAGGTCTCACCTGAGTATTAAGGGAAGTTACTAGTCCATCAAACTTTTGTGGACAAATCTGAAGACACCTCTGAGCTAGCTCTTCGCTAGTCTTTTGTATCCCAGCGCCAGCCATCTGGTCGCGCAGATTCTTAATCCGAGTGATGAATGCTTCAACCGTCTCTTCTTCAGCAAAGTTCTCCGCTGCTAGTTGATTCTCCAAGTTTTGAATCCTCGTTTGGTTTCGTGTTTCATACTGATTCCTTAGTACATTCCAAGCCTCTGACGCTTTGGTTGTATGCTGAATCAAAGTCAGAACACTTGTCAGAACAGCTTGTAACTAAGGCACACAATGCATCTGCATTCCTTCGTTTCCAAGCTCGTAGAAGATCTGCATTTGGAGGAATCATCACACTAGGATTTGATGGGTCGGGTAGGTTGTGGTTCTGCGTCAGTCCCCCGCACAGTCTCCAGAAGCTCATAAGAATCAAGGATAGTTGTAAATTTGAACTTCCACAAGGTGTAGTTTGTACCATCTAACTTGCCTTCGCTGAAGGTTGGTGGACGAATCCTCAGTGTTTGAATAGCCAGTACAGTAGCACCACCTCCTGCACCGCTTCTTGATGTGCCAGAACCGCTTCCGGGAGTTGACATAGTTTCTCTTTGCTGTTGAAGACTTCGCCTCTTGCACGCTCTCCGATCTCTAGAGCCCCCTGGGCTCTTATACCATGTAAAATATTACACAGCGCAGCGAACAGAATCTGAGAAAGAGATAGAGAGTACACAACAGATAAGAGGAGAATCAGTAAATTCTTTAACTTCAAACAACTAATACAAAGATGGCTCTGTCCACCCGTGCGCTTCCACTGTGTGAAGCTTAGATGGCGATCTAGACAGAAGATAGGTGAAGAGCTTAAGGCTAGCTGGAACAACAACTCTGACTGGGTGAAAGATGAGTGAGAGATGGCTGCAAAGGGATTTAGCTTTTATAGCCCGTGAAGGTCGTTAGATCGGCCTGCTAACCAACCTACCATATGAGCCTCCACTAGTCGGCCAGGGAATATTTCCTTTACTCCGTCTAACCCAAATATTAGACCCACAATGGTCACCTTTTTGCCATCCGGTCACATAGACCTTATCTGATATACAAGTCAAGACTCAACCAATGTCCGGGCTCACATTTGGCTTCTCCTCATAATGGGGGCCTTACAACTTTGAGCACCATGGATCATTGGTAGCACCTAATGAGGGTGGGGCATTGATCATATCTAACACCTTTGACGAACCAAATAGGTAGATGATTTGCTCAAGTAGGAAACTGGCAGTCTCTTTTGCATTGTCCTGCCTCGTCGCCCGTGCTTCTGACCATTTTGTGAAATAATCAGTTGCTACTATAATGTACCTCTTCTGAGTAGTAGATGATGGGGTGATAGGACCCACAAAGTCAATGCCCCACTTCTCAAATGGAAGGATAGCCATGATAGGAGTAAGTGGGCATTTCCTATTCTCTCTACTATCATGCCTTTGACAAGTATCACATCTCTTGACATAGTCAAATGAATCCTGCAAGATGGATGGCCACCAATATCTAGCTCTTAAATTTTTCTGTGCCGTTAACCGCCCAGCAAAGTGCCCTCCACAAGCGGAGTCATGGCACTCTTCCAAAATAAAGGGAACCTTGTCAGGCATCACACATCAACGATAGATATCATCAACACCCTACCAATATAATGTGCCTGCGATCAAGGAAAATTTCAATGCCTGCTATTTAATCTTCCTCTTCTCCGATTTTGATAAAGTAGCTCCAGTCTCTCCCGTAGAAAGATAGTGTGTTATAGCAGCATACCAGGAAGGAATAGATGTCGTATCAATCTTGAACAAAGTCTCCATGTCACTTCCTTCAGCCAAGACCTCTTTTGGCTCTCTGAAATCCACAAGACACTCCACAATTCCCTAAAGCTTCGGCGGCTTTCTCTTAGTCTCATAATCAAATTCTTGCAAAGTGATTAACCACTTTGTTAAATGGTTAGGCGGCTGTAACTTATTCAACAATAATCGAAGCCCTTCTGACATCGTATAAAAAACCACCCTCTCATAAAGAATGTAGTGCCTGAACTTTTTGGTAACAAATACCATCGCAAGACATAACTTCTCCTTATAGTTGTAGTTAATTTTCGATATGCCCAACTTCTGATTAGCAAAAGCTATCGGATGGTACCACTTTTTCTCCCAAATTTGAGCTAAACAGTAGTTGATACATGGTTGCTGTTAAAAATATATAGAACATTTCGCCCCTTTTGGTGCTTTTAAAATAGGTGCTTTGGCAAGCTCCTATTCCACATCATCAAAAGACACTTTGCAAGTATCACTCCATGTAAACTGACAGTTAAAGGACAATAGGTTCGTCAAAGGCAACGTTATTTCTGCCAAGGCATTGATAAACCTCCGATAATACCCTACTGATGACAGAAAGCTATGCACTTCCTTTGGAGTACGTGGCGGACTCATGGTGACTATGACCTTGATCTTTTCAGGATGAATCGCAATCCCTACGAAACTAACCACATGGCCTAATAAGAGCCCATAAGGGACTCCGAAGACACACTTTCGTGGGTTAAGAGCTATGCAAAATTGTCTACAATGCTAAAAAAACTTCCGCAAAATGATCAACTGTCTATACCTTACGGTGGTTGCCCCCAGATCATCAATGAATACTTTTAGCTCCTCTGGGGAGACGTCACCAAAGGTCTTATTGACTATTCTTTGCCACGAATCAGGTGCATTACACAACCCAAATGCCATCACATGGTAGGAAAAGGTACCAAAGACTCTAATAAACGCCGTTAGCTTGTCATGCTCCGTAATCACCATTTGGTTATACCCTACAAAGCAGTCCATAAATGAATATATTTCCCTACCCGCTAATTGATCCAAAATTTGGTCAATAAATGGCAACAGGTAGTAATCTTTAACAGACTGTTTATTCAACTCTCTAAAATCTACACAAAGACAGATTTGATTATTCTTCTTCTTCCTGATCACAACTGGTGAGCACCATTCAGTATGCTGAACAGGGAAGATCAAACCCGCTTTTCGCAACTTCTGTAGTTTCTCGTACAACCTGTCCCTTAATTCAAAAGGCATACGCCTTACTTTCTGACATACAAGGCGGGTACCTTCCTTTATAGGAATAGTATGCACAGCTAGACTAGGAGGAATACCTCGAAGTTCGTCATAGCTCCATCGTCATAGCTCCAAGCAAAGATATCACGGAACTCTCGAATTAAGGACACATAATCCTCTCTTTCTTTTGCACTGAGCATGGACCCTAATTTAATTGGCTGCGAATCATTTAGCGTACTAAGGTCCAGCTCAATAACATCTGCGTCTCTTATTTGATCATGGGGCTCTATCGGCTCATTTAAGGTTATCTGATAAATATTCTCTATACTGGACCCTTCCTTAGATCCATCGCTCGATGACATCTCACTACCAGATGGATCATCTACTGTTTCTAGTTTAATGGAGGATAGTGGAGCTCTCTCACTCTGAGGAGACTCAGGGTAAGCATCCACTATTACACGATGGGCACCTCAACCTAGAATCACTCAACCAGCGGGTATATCGACTTGACAGTCTGTCCGTAGAATCCATGGCCTGCCTAGCAAAACCCAATAGCTAGGACATCCTGCAAACCTTATTACCCTAAAGTCCAAATAGCATTCCACGCCTACAAATGTAACGTGGACCTTAGTAATGCAACCTTCTGGTTTTCTTAGACTATCATCAGTCATCCTAAGAAGTGTGGAGCCGTCTTTTTGGATCTCTAGACCTAACCTCTCCATCAAGTCTGAACTTATGATATTGACGGAGGATCCAATGTCCACGATAGCGTGCTCCACTAATATTCCATCCACATATGCTAGAACCCTAGGGCAATGCTTTTCAGCATGATCGAACCAATCTTCCCCCACTCTAGCTATGCCCAAAGGTTCTAGTATATACCCTATACGTAGGATTTTCTTGAATTCCAAGCGTACTCTTGGAGAAATTTTAATCAATTGCAAGAGATTCACGTTTGGTTTGACTTTGCAAAGGGAACTTGCTAGACCAAAGTCGTGGTAATTAGCCAAAGTTCTCTTCTCGCACCAAACCATCCTCTCCTTTGGTCTTTCCATCGGCTTTGGTGCCTCTTTTTTAGCCTTTATCTTCTTTCTTGGCAAACCTTTATCCTTCTTGGGATCTACTTTACTATCAATAGGCCTAAGAGGTCCACCTTCTATGTCAGGGTTCAGAACTTGCTTCCCCCTAGCATCTTGCTTAGGGCTTCCCTCGACAGGTTTTGCATTATCTTTTTCACCCTCTTTAATCTTTTGACCTCTTGTTATGGCTCGTAGATTAGAAGTTCCGGCATCACTGACATGTACAACCTCAATAAGGCTAACTCCAGTAGCATGAGGTAGCTCCTCTACAACATCCTTTCCTCTTTGTAGTATTTACCTTGGTCCATCATCTTGCTGGAGATTATTCCCTTGTGCGCAATGGTTAACTGGACCTGGTTGTTTGCTCCCTTGTTGGAGAGAACTGATCTTACTCCAACAGGTAGCAACTAAATGGTCAAACTTTCCCAAATATCACATTTGACATTCGAGAAATTCCTAGGGAAATGTTGGCCCCCACATCACTTACAGCTGAATCTTAAGGGGCCATCCTCTTTAGGGCATCAGCTCCCTATCAAATTTTGTTGCTTCTTAAGAAAATTGACATCCACAACTATTTATCGATATTGTTCAGAGATCATATCAGTGTAGTGCTTCATCATGTCCTTAACTTCACCAAGGACATTAGAAGCACTCGACTCATAGCCACGATTGTCAATCTATCGCCCCATGGGCCTAACCACTTGATTATAAATTAGCCCCGCTAACCAACTGAGACAACATTAGGATTCATTGTTTGGTTTCCACCACTATTTAGTGAGGCCGCTTGACTAGCCATAGGCATAGTCATGCTACGAGGAGCTGGTAACATAGGCAAATTCGACATGATACTCCCTCTGCCACTAGTATTTAACATGGGGTCCCCTTGACTCCCATTGGTCAAGGCCAAATTATTACCATTCCAATTTATCCTTGCTGCATAAGCCACTTGCAAGTGCGACTCTACTCCTTCTCCTTGGGTAATGTCAATGTCGATATCAGCCAAAGCAATAGTACTCAACTGCACCTGGATATTAAAATCCAATCTATGTAAGAAATATTGCAACTGTGCAACCGCCGTTGGAATGGGAATATAAGTGCTAAGTTTTCGAAGAACTTGCTTTAGTTTCTTGGCATATGCCTGGACATTCTCATTTGGCTCTTGGCGTGTTACATTCAGAACATGCAACCAATATTGCCCACCCTTCTCAGGGGCAAACTCTCTACAGAAAGCTATAAATAATTGGGCACTGTTAGTTTTGGTTCCGGCTTCTAGACCGTGATACCACACTACCGCTCTTTCTTTTAACATCATGTTGAAGAACATCATTAGGTGTCCTTCATCTTGGATTCGATAGTTGAACATGAGCGTTTGAAACTCCTTAATGTGGAGTTCTCCATCTTATTCTGCTAACCCATGGAAAATGGGAAATGGTGCTTCTAATGCCAGTAAATCCGGTGTACCTACTAGAATTGCGATAGGTTGTGCCATGGCTACCACCAGATTGACAACAAGAGTTTGTGTAGGCAACACTACACCCCCACTTGTTGTGGGTTGATTAACTGGAAATAGGGAAGTACCAAGACTTCCACTTGCACTCGAAGAGCTACTCATAACACCTAGGTTACTAGAACCACTGCCACTTATGCGTAACGGGATGCTCCTTTGAGGAGAATAGTGTCTTACAATCTCCAACCACTGTCTAGCCCTCTCAGCATATTCTGCTTTTTGTATTTCAGCTTGACGGTCCTTGTTAGAGGACATAAACCAACTATTTGGTCCCTAAAAACCCTAGATTTAAGAACAAGCACTTGTTGGCGGCTCCTGGAAGACGCACCACTGATGGGACCTAAAATGGACCGGCATTGGCTATGGCACTAGCCGAACCTCATGCATACGACAAACAACCCCACCACACGGCCTCGCGGGCCAGGAGCATTCAAAACTCACTTTGCACTAAATTCTTATGATGATTTTGTGTTTGTATCCCAATATGTAGTCCAACGTTCACCTTTCCTTCTCCTCAAAGGGAGATCCCATAACATATAGGCATAATGCCTCGTGAGACACACATAGGAAAGCACCTCTCAACAACTGATTGATGTGGCTCCACTGCGACTCTCCTACACCTCGGGGATTGGCCCCAAGATGCATTGCTCCACCATATAAAACATAATGCACAAACTCCACTCTTTCATAATTCAACGTTCCAGGAGATTTTTTATTTGCCTCACAAAACTTTTCCCAATGGAAGCACCCGTCTAACTGACGGCTTAGGTTTCCTGTCCTCTCAGTGTTGGTCAAAGTTTATCAATCAATTGCAATGCATTCCAAGAGATACCATGTGGCATGCTTGATATGCAAGGTGTATGATGATTCTGCACAACCATTTTATGATTTAAAAAAACCAGCCATGTGAGGTGCGGAAAACATCCCTTTCATGAATTTTAACTAGGCGTTATGTGTTGCGCTGCTTTAGGGACTAGCACCGGAACTTCCGTGCTACTAGTTGCCTGTATTTAATTATGGAACGATCCCTAAATACTATGCACAAAGAGGGAAAACTAGAATTTTTATCTTTTCAGCAATTAGATCGTTGGACAAACTTTATCCCCCCCTTCACCATTTAGGTATTGCTGCAGCACATAGGTGTAAATGGTTGCTTTGTATCATTTTTCTATGTAAAAAACAATAAACACATACTATAACACAAAGGACGAGGCCAAACTGAGGCTTGACCTCATTCTTTAACCTCGCCAAACATTCACGCGCATAAATATTATTTTTTAATATTTTTTGAGCGCGAAAACCCCAATTTTCTCTATTTTTTACTATTTTTTACTATTTATTATTCATGGAAAATAGGTATTTTTTGATTTATTTGTATTGGCTTATTATTTTAATTAAACTTAACATTTTCTCTGAGTTTATCCCATTTCCATTCCTTTTTCCCAACTCAAAATTAAAAAAACGACTAATTTCCATTGAAAAATGATATTTTGCAAGTTTTAACAATTTAAGAACGGCTCTAAATCATTACGTTCTGTATTTCTATAGTTATAGCCCTCAACCATGATGTAAACAAGGTTCAAACAAAAATTCATTGCATATGAACAACATTTGGACCATGAAACAACAAAAACAAGCAAATTTCTTCATAAAATTGGAGCATACCGCATGTCTTACGTGTTGCGGGTTTTTTAATGATTATTGTGGGCAGTCCATAGACCGACCAGCAACCATTCTTGAAGCAATCTGATCATAGTCGAACAAGCATTCTTCAGCCCCTCTTCTTCTTGATTTCTTGCACATGAATAACCTCTATGCAAGAGAGAGAGGGAGGAGAGAGAAAGAATCATTTTTTATCTCTTTGCTCAGTGCCTCATTCCTTGATCCGTTTATGGCGATGGAGGGCGAAGGATAGAAGCATCTCAGGGCCAAGAGGATTCCTCCTACCTCAGACCGATCAGAAAATGATAAAAAATGGGCAAAAAATGGGGTGCAAAAAATAGACGTCCCCCCCCCACAACGTTTCCTTTCATGAGCTTCTTTTAAGCTCCTAATTAGAGCTTTAGCTTAAAACCCAAATTATCTAGTTCATGACTTTTTCTTTCACACTTCTGGCAAGTGATTTTTTCGCTTTTGGAGGGGCAAACCACATCGGATTCGAGATCCGTCTAGACGGGTTGTTCCATGGCATCAAAACCTACAAAGGTGGGGCCCGTCATGCTTTTCTCGACCTCCAAATCCAGTAGCCGCTTCACAACCCCGAACCTTGCAGGGATTAAATGGGGGATCAAACGACCTCGGAATTGAGATCTGAGACTTGCTTGGATTCTTGACATCGTTTTGCATCTAGGAAAACTCTAGCTTTGGCCATCCGCCATCATTTGATTTTCCATGAAAATTAGCACTAGCATTTTAGGGACTTGCCACTTAAAATCGTACTGATTGCCACTACCACCTTCGACGAAGTCTATTTTTTCCCTGAAATTCGTAATTTTTTGCTATTTTGAAGCACTTCTCAGCATCAAAAACCATCTGTCAACATGTCTGAGATTTGGGCAAATACAAAACTATTGGAAAACAATGTGCAATCTATAACCAGAGGCTATAAGCAGAGGGTGGTTGAATGGGGGCTTAACTGGCTAGTCTTTAGTCCATTGGGCCTCTTGGAGGTGAGAAAATGCATTGACAATGGTGGCTACGTGCTGAGAGACTTCTTCTAGTGGTAGGCCTTGCCATTTGATGAGGTAATTCTTGATAGATTGAGACCTTAATTGCTTACGTCATTGCCCAATGATTTCCTAAGGGATATACTAAATGATACCTTATTCATCTATGGGGAGAAGTTCTTCCACATAGTCCATTGAGGTACCCATGAAGGGTTTTAGCTCTGGCTGGCACATGAAACATGTTGTGGATTTTGGTGGTAGGGGGAGCTCTAATTGATAGGCCAAGTCACCAACTCTCTTCAAGATTTGGTAGGGGCCATAAAAGCAGTGGGCCAGCTTGTTACTACTGCCCTCTTTGAGAGTGGAGTAGCGGGACTTAGGCACTTTCAAGAGGACCAATCCCCCTTCCTAGATTTCCAAATGCCTTCTTTTCTCATCAGCATAGAGTTTCATGTGCATTTGTGCCTTTTGAAGATTCACTTTGCATTGCTAAAGTAGGGCTTTGCATGTGATTCAACTCGATTTGACTCTGAGGGTTTATCTTATCATTAAATAAGACTATAGGAAGGGGGACTTTATACTCGTATAGGGCCTCAAAAGGGAAAAATCCAATGCTAGAGTGAGTGGAGTTATTATAGGCAAACTCAACCAAGTGGAGCCACGTATCCCAACTGTGTTGTACATCATGGCAAAAGTGTCTCAAACATGTCTCAAGCCATTTGTTCACTCTTTCAATCTGGCCATTAGTCTAAGGGTGGTATGCAATGGATGGGGCAAGCTTGGTACCCATGGATGTGAAACTTGTCTACCAAAATTTTATCATAAACTTAGCATCCTGATCATGTACTATGACTTGTGGTAAGCCATGCAACTCGAAGACATATTCCATAAACTAAGTGACCACCTAAGAGGTGGTATATTGGGTCTTAGTGGGGATAAAGTGTAAACTTTTTGAGGCGATCAACTATCTCATACATATTGTTCCACCCTTTCTTGGTCACAGGGAGGCCAATGATGAAGTCCATTGTGATATGAGTCCATTTCCCTTCAAGAATAGGGAGAGGCTGCAAAAGACTAGCGAGTCTAAGTATACTATCCTTGTTATGTTGGCATTGAACACATTTGGTCACAAAGGCCTTGACATCCCTCCACAAGCCTTTCCAATGAAAGCTCTTGGAAATCCTATCATATGTTTTGAAAACATCCAAGTGACTAGCAGTGGAACAAGAATGCATCTCTTCCATGATCTTCGGTGTGAAAGGGGAAGTGTGTGGGATGACAATCTTGCCATGGAATCAAATAAGGCCATGCTTGAGTTGATATTGGGAGTTTTCAGCCATGACCTCATGCTATAACTTATGGAAGATGTGGCTGAAGTTACCATGCAACAAATAAGCTCCTTGAAGCTCTTCAATCCAATCACTATGCAACTCTAAAATAGAGGATACTCTTTCTTGCCCACATCCGAGAGAGTGAATCAGTCACTATATTATCTTTGCCCCAAGTGTGAGAAATGTCAAAGTCATAGTTTTATAATGTTTCCACCCATCACCTTTGCTTAGGAGTCAAAGTGGACTAAGTCAAGAAGTACTGGAGGACTCGATAGTCACTTTTAAGTGGATGCCATACAAATAGTGGTGCCATTTCTTAATAGCATAGAGGATGGCCAACATCTCATGGTTATACATATTCATTTCCATTTCCTTCTCATCAAGCTTGTGGCTCTGAAATGCAATCACACCATGCTCTTGCAACAATATTGCATCAATACCCCTCCACTAGCATCACAATGAACAATAAACAACTTAGAGGAGTCAAGGCAGACAAGGATGGGGGCGGAAGTAAGAACGTCCTTTAATTGCTTGAAGCTGTGATCAGCAATAGCATCCCAAAATAATGATTCCTTTTTAAATCAATCAATCAAAGGTTCTGCAATGGAGCATAGTGCTTAATGAATCATCTATAGAATGAAGAGAGACCAAGGAAGCCACACAATAAAGTGGTGGTGGATGGAGTGGGCCAGTCCCTAACACATTGCACCTTCTTTTGGTCAACCTATATGCCATTTTTACTCACAATGCATCCCAAGTACTCCACAAATGTTTGCATGAAGGTACATTTTCTCTCCTTAGAAAAGAGTTGATGCTCTCTCAATATGTCAAACACCCTTTTAATGTGTGCCAAGTGCTCCTCTGATGACTTGCTGTAAATGAGGATGTCGTCAAAGAAAATGAGCACAAACTTGAATAGAAAGGGTTGAAGGATTTTGTTTATGAGGCTTTGAAATGTGGCAGGGGTGTTAGTCAACCCAAAAGGCATCACTAGAAAATGATAAAGCCCATGATCAATCCTAAAGGCTGTTCCGATCTCATGTCCCTCCCTCATACGAATCTGATGGTAGCTAGAGTGTAAGTCAAAAATCTTAGTGAAAAAGCATGCCCCTTTCAACTCATCGAGCAAGTCGTCAATCTGTGGGATGGGATAGCGGTTCTTCACTATGATTTTGTTCAAGTCTTTGTAGTCAATACACATGCGGAAGGAGCCATATTTCTTCTTGACTAACAAGATAGGGGATGCATAAGGGGAAAAACTTGGTTCAATGAAACCCATCTCCAACAACTCCTTGACTTTCTTTGCAACCTCTTCAAGTTCACACTTGGAGAGTCTGTAAGGTGGCTTGTTTACTGGCTTGGATTGGGATTCTAAATCAAGTGAGTGGTCTACTTGTCTCTTAGGGGGAAGGGTCGTAGGCATTTGAAATAGATCAATGTACTCCTCAAGTAGAGCCTACAAGGATGAATCGTTAGATACATCAAAGGGCTGACCTAAATTTTTGTTATTCAATTGCAATACAAAGATTTGATGTGATTCCATAGGGGTGCATTTCAATTGGTTGATATAGCAGAAACTATGAGTGCTACCACCATCCATAAGGATGAAGATATGCTTTCCATGGATAATACTACCTTGAATGCACAGGGTGTTGGGGCTTTGAGAACCCATCTAAGCATCCAAGAAGATGGAGCAAAGGGAAGTGGTAGTTGGGTGGGATGTTAGACCAAATATCTATGATGGATAGTCTCCCGAATCAAAAGAAAATCCATACTCCGGGTCAGAGAACTGCTCATGATCCACATCCTCAACATGCTCAACATGGTTGGTGGGTAGGTTATCCTCATCATCATTGTGCCAATCTTCCATGACATACATGCTATGGACCTTGACCTTAGCTATCTTATAAGGGGACTTGGAGGCACGGTTAGTAGTGTACTTTTCCCCACATTTAAAGCATAGGCCTTTTTCCTTCTGTTCCTTCACAACATTTGGAGAAATGAAGTGTTGGCCACTAGAGCCATGGGAAGGTGATGTAGTGGACTATTTATTTTTAACATACTTATTCTCAACATTAGAGCCAAATGTTGTCCCAAAAGTATCTAGTTTTCAGCATTGAAGGTGGGGTAAGTGGGTATTTTGTGGCTGTTATTAGGCATAGAAGTGCCTTAGAAACCACCTCCATATGAGGCTGATCTTGAAGGGAAACGAGGCTATCCAGAACCTTGCTAAAAATGTTCATTCTTACGATATTTCCTTACATATCTCTCAACCAGTTCAACTGCTTCAAATAGTCTGGTAGGCTTTTGGGCCATGACATCTACCGATTAGCTCAATTCCAACCCATAGATATACTTGTGTAATTTAGCATTATGCTAATGCTCTCCACATATATGGTCAAGTTCATAAACTGATTTGTGTACTCACGTACAGTGAGGTTACATTGGTCAAGAGTGTACCACCGTCTTGCCGACCACTCTTTTTCCATAGGAGACACAAATACTTGGACCATGTGCATTTTGAAATCTTTCCAATCAATGAACTAATGATTATCTCGATAGATATAGTGCCACCATGTGTGGGAAAATCCTTCCAAGTGGAGGGAACCAAAGATAATTTTTCGATCATCAATGTAGAGGTAGATATTGAAGTAGGACTGAGAGCTGGATTTTAGGACCCGATTTGGACCCATTCTTGAAGCGTTGAAGCTCGTTTTGAAGCTAGAAAGTTCCCAAGAGGTGTTGAGCTGGATTTTAGGACCCGATTTGGACCGGTTCTTGAAGTGTTGAAGCTCGTTTTGGAGCCGGAAAGTGCCGAGAGGTGTTAAAGACCCAATTTTCATGAAAAAACAAACAGTGGCAGATGGGCCGAGCTAGAGTTTTCCTAGATGCATTTCGACATCAAGAATCCAACACAAGTCTCGGTTCGTCAATCGGAGGTCGTTTGACCCTCCATTTAATCCCCGCAATGTTCGGCGTTATAAGGCAGCTACTAGATCAGAAAGCCGTAAAGTGCATGGGAGAGGCTACGTTGATTGAGTTCAACGCCACGAAGCTGGCTGTCCAATCGGATTGCAAATCGAAGTTCATTTGGCCCTTCAAATTTGAAAAATCCACTTGCAAGACAGTGTGAACATAAAAAGATGAATCAGTTATTTTAATGTTTTAAACCTCGGGCTTAATAAAAGCCTTGAAACTAATGCAAAAAACTGTCGAATAGAGGGAAGCATCAATGCGCCTCCTCATTTTTGCTCGTTGCCTCTCCAATTAAAACCCGTTTGGAGAGAGAGAGGGAGATTCTTGATCAAGGCAGAGAGAGGAACAAGATGGCTGCAAGCTTGCCTGTTTTAATTGAGGATTTAAAAATCTCACTTTTTAGTATTTCTCTCCCGTCCCTCTCTCTCCTGCAAGGGGCAGTTCCTATGTGTGAAGAAGAATGAAACCCGGTTGGTGAATGCTTGTTCGGCGTGGTACCGGATTGCTTCTAAACTGAAGGTGGACTGAAGATGGCAGTGTGGAGGTGGGCTGAGCATCAAATGGGCCCTAATTTGTAGGCCCGCAACAAGTTTCAAAACCCAAAATAATGAAAAATACACGGTAATGACATTTTTACAAAGAAAATGGCTCTTTTTTTGCATTTGATGAAGTTAGCAATGTTCATATGGGCTGAAAATTGATGGACATATTGTTTGATGTTGGTTTTAGTCTTTCATTAAAAAAAACACAGAAAATATATACTTAAAATGTGGGAAATAAATGGAAAAACCCCGAAAAGCATGGTTTTTAGAGTAAAAATGGAATTTTTGGGCTTAAAATCGAAAAAGCATGAAATAAAACACCAATAAAATCTACATGTTTATTGTTTAAGGACTCAAGATCCATAGATATAAAATAATACTAATTTTATTTCTTTTTATTGATAATAAATAAGAAAAATAAGGAAAAAATGTTGTTTAAAGGGGAAAAAATTTAAAAAAAGGACGATGAAAATTATGGAAAATTATAGATATGTTTGTGGGTGTATAATGAGGATAAAGCATGAGGGTTTGCCTAAGGTTATCCCCATTTATATGTTTTTGTGAGTATTTACTACGTATTTCGTGCGAAATACACATGAAATCACCCCTTTACCTATGCAACAAGGCAAAACCTTAAATGGTAGAGGGAGGAGGAATGTTTGAGTGTTGAAATATAATAAAAAATCTGATGTATTTTTTGCATTATTCATATAGGATGATGTTAAGTTAAATAAAGGGAAGTATAGCACGAGTGTAAGGCTCAGTGTCTTCTCTCATCGCAGCAATTAGGCGTTAGTGTAAGGAAACATGATAAGAATGGATTTGCACAATGCACGACACTGTTTTCCAATTGTTTGAGCACTTAATCATATACGCATTTGCATCAAGCATCGTTAAATGGTATTAATTACAAGCTCCTGGATGCATAGCACTTGGTTTCTCTAGGACTTGACCCACATAGAGAGAGTGAGCAACCCAGCTGTAGGTCTAGACGGTGGGTCAAAGGGGATGGATAAGTGAGGATAAGTGCATTCCTGGAATGTTAAATATATTGGCACCAAGAGGGGATTTTGTTTCGACTATGTCTATGTGTGGAAGCAAGGCATCGAGGGGCTAATCCCCAAGATATAGGAGAGATGTGGTAGGGCCATGGCAATCAGCCAGTGGGGTGCCCTTGAGTGTGTAATACGTGGCATTTATTGCCTATATATGTATAATCTCCCTCTGAGGAGATGGGAAAGGGAACATTTGTTGGACTACATACTATAAACATGCAGTGATTATTTAGTGTTTAGGATAGTGTATCCCTAGATAGACGCCCCTGGCCCGCGAGGCTATGCGGTGGGGTTCTCTGTTGAGAGCATGAGGTCTGGCTAGTGCCTTAGCCAGTGCTGGCCCATTTTAGGTCCCATCAAGGACTCCAACTTGGATGTCCATTCCTCCAAGTCTGATGGTGAGGGAGATTGCCTTGTCACATAGGTCATGAGGGCCTTGCTACCCATGAAACCCTTGCTATCCATACATCCCATGATGTCCATACATACCTTGATGCCCATACACACCATGTGGTGCATTTAGCTGATGTTGTCCATTATATCCATGATGCCCATGATTGCCATGCTAGCCATTAGTACCATACTATTCATGTTGGGGCTGACTCATATAGGTTGCATGGAGGCTTGTAGTAGGGAGAGTGGGGGAGCTTCTACCAAGGGTGGGAGAGGGCCTCAGTGGGGTGTTGGCTACATGGTTGATGGGGGAGCCCAACAGGGGCTCATGATGGACATGAGAGCGTTCACCAATCTCATAAGTAGAAGGGAGGATTCCCTTAGCACCAAGTATGCCTTGTGGACCATGCAATGGCTCTTGAGGTGGTGGACTAATGGGACCTCAAATGAGCCAGCACTGGCTATGGCACTAGCCGGACCTCATTCTCATAACAGACAAACACACCCTCACGGCCTCGCAAGCCAAGAGTGTCAATCTGCTGTGCTAAAGGACGAACTGTCCTAAAGCCTAAATCTATGCATTTATAGTTTATAGTTTTGTAGTCCAACGATTCCCTTTCTATAAACTCCACAGAGGGAGAACCCATACACATTGGCAATAAATGCCACGATAATCACATACGTGGGAGGCAACCTCTTGGTAGAATCACCGCGGCCCCATTGTAGCTCTCCTACATCGCACGGATTAGCCCCTTGATGCACTGCTCAACATATCGAACAAACGAACAAACTCCACTCTTTCATCTTAAAGTTAGTCCAGGAGATACCATGTTTCCTCACCAAATAATCCCCCAAGAAACGACGGTCTATCCTACGGCTTAGGATGTCTTTCCACACTCAAGCGTGGGTCATTGTCATTGAAAACAGGTGCTATGCATCCAGGTTTTTTTTATTCCGATACCATGATCGTCATGCACATGCAAAGGTGAATGATTATAAAGTGCTCAAACATCATTTTCAATCAGAAACACATGGTGCACAACCAGGCTTTCCAATGCATTTACTAACCCGTTGCAGCAATGGAAGGATAGCATCGAGATAACACTCGTGCTACTATCCTCTTACTTAAAATAACACGGACTCTATGATATGATGTGCATCAGAAAATCAACAACAATCAGCACGTAAATCACACCATTCAAACCTCCCAACCCCCTACGTTTAGGTATTGTTTTCGTTGCATAGGTGTAGAGGTTCATTTTGTCATGTTTTGATGTAGAAAAAGCAATAACTCACACACTTTGACAAAGAGATAGGGAAAACTGAGGCTAAACCTCATGCTTTGCCACTACCATACATCCACAAACAATTACTATATTTTTCCTTATTTTTCCAATACGTATTTCTATTTTTTCCCTTATTTTTTTCATTTTTTTGATTTATTTGGCAATAAAATATACTATTTTCTAGTTTTTCTTGTTCCAATCACTTCAGCATACTAACATTCAATTAATCTTCCATATTCCGCCCATGGGAACACCTTTCCCCCACCCGAAACGAAAAAACAACCATTTTAGCACTTAAAGATAGCATTTCGGGTTTACAGGAATTAAATGAAGCATGTAAATCATTTCAAAACCAAGATTTTCTAATAAACAGCAATTACTCATAATGCAAACAGCACTCACACAAATTTTCATCCAATAAGAACATAATTCTCATCATAAACTATCAAAAATCTTTCATTTTCTTCATAAAAATAGTCATGCCCTGTTTTTACGTAACCCGAGATGCCTTGAATGACTGCATAACCAGCAAACGGGGCCTCCATTGCTCTCAATCCAATGCTGTACATCAATCTTCAGCATCTCCACCAATCTCCATCACTACTTCCTTCATTCTCATTCCCTGGTTCCTTCTTCAAGATGGTACACATGAACAGCCCATAGACAAGAGAGAGAGGGAGGAGAGAGAAATACTAGAATCTGTTCTCTTCATCCGGGCAGCCATTCCTCGCGTGAAGACTAGTGATATCATCAGCCAAGAGGGAGGAGTCAAGGGGTAATCTTTGTTACATGGCTTACTCACAGCCTCCAATTCGAGTTATGGGGGGGCGCATTTTTTGCGCAGCCTGCATCACATCACCATGCTCTCCTTCTTCATGATTTTTCTATAAAATTTTAGGGGGGGGTTAAAAGGTGCCAAAGGGCACCCCCCCTTTTGGTCCTCTTAATGTCCACCTCCTCAAATCTTGCCAATTTGTGGCCCTTTCCTTGTCCGGACTCCGATTCAAGCTCTGAAAAATCATACGCGTCTGGCTTAACATCCTGCATTGACTGGCAGCTCCTAACATCCCGCACGGCAGCAGTCGAAAAATTTATCAAAAATCCACAAGTGTCCCTCGGACGCCTTTTAAAAGCCATCTTTCACTTGGTGCTTAAAATCATCCTAGCTGCAGCCGCCGCCTTCGATGTTAAATCTTTTTTCCCTAAATTCTGAATTTTTTGGTAAATTTTAGGCACATCCCAGGCTCAAAACTCTGCTCTCATTGGCGACCACGGGATAGGGCGACTTAGCCCGTCGAATCCCACAATAGATATGCACAAAACAACCAAAGGAAGCATCAAGCTGATACAAAATAGATACATACTAAAACAGAGCACAATGCTCACCCTACCCCTTGACAAAACCAAGGCATGGAATCCACAAGGAGTCGGCCTAGCATACTCTGATAGAAAGTCCCAAGCTAGTCACTAACCGACTGCTCCAACACTGCCAAACTAAAAAGAACAATCAAAGAGGTCACCCTAAGTGGTGGTCTGAACTACCTACCTAACTGAGGACAACACAACCAGGAGCTCCTACTAGGCAAGGACTCCTATAGCCTGATCAAGAAGTATTTTCATTTAGCACATTTTTTCTTTTAGGGTTTTTATCTTTCCATACTCGGGCATGTAAGGAGAACAGGGCATCGGCCTCAGGTCCTGTCTCGGTACCTAAGAACCTACCAAGCCCTCGCAAGGCGACACTTAATCCTTTTCTGACGCTCACTTTTATTTTCGTTCCAACCTTCCTTACTTTCTTCTTTTTCAGCAAGACCCCACCCCTAGGAAGACAAGGCATCGAGGTCTGATTCGTCCCCAGGAACCTACCTGGCCTTCGCAAGGTGATGATCGACTACTTCCAAGATTTTTCATTTCATTTCATTTCTATTTTTAGAGGGGTTAGAACTCCTTTTTACACACCTTGTATATATTTATTTTCTTTGGGATATTTAGGGTTTTGTTCCCTCTCTATCATCATCATTTTTCCTTCGACAGGCTTCTCTAACTGCCTCACAACTAACAAGAACTCCTAGAATGGCTGCCTAGCAGGCTAGCAGAACAGGGTCACTAGAACTGCCTTCTAAAACAGGTCTTTTGATGCCTGACAATGTCTTTACAGGAGGCAACGACTACTTAGACCTCCCTCAGACATACCTAACCTAAACCTCGGACTTCATGCCTTGGACTCCGGTCCCCAATCAAGAAAAGAAAATCCCCCACAAGTACACAGACACATATAGCATAACAACACGGTACTCGTAAGGGAGAGATATCACCTAGATATGGCCACGAGAAGTCTCCACGCAACAAAGGCTCCTTCCAAGCTCTTCTTCGAACCTGTCTAGCACAGGACTAAAACAAGAAACCATTAACCGCACCCGTACTAAACAGACAACTGGCCCTCTTGGCCTAAGGAAATAAAATATGCCACTACAAAAACTGATCGGCCCTCTTGGCCTAACGAAATAAAACATTTAAAACCTCACAAAACTGGCTCTCTTGGCCTAACGAAATAAAACAGAATAGCACCTACACATCCCTCCCCGAAATAGTGCAAATATACAATAATATGCTCCTTTCTAAGGAGGAAAAATAGAACTCACAGCCCTAAACTAAATGCATAAGGTTATGACCCATCCCTCCTACATATATAGCAAGAGGCGTACGCATAACATGTTTTCTAATCAGCCTATGGGTCCAAGATAACAACGGTAGATGGTTTTCAGCTACTCTTTGCATCACCCATATCAACCATTGCCTGCCATATATTGCATGCTTTGATAACATTCCCCACAAGCGACTGGGTCCTATCTCATTATTGATAGCAATGTCCAAACTAGGACCACAATTGAAGAAAATGTATTCTTCATAAGCAAGATTTGCCAATGAATCCGCAAACTGATTCCAATATCGTGGAATCAGCTGAAGAGACACTCTCTCAAACTCCTCAAGTAGGGTCATCGCAGTTCGATGATACATACAAAGGATGGGATTCTGCATTGTATATGTCCCATCTAGCTGATTCAAGATCAACTGGGAATCCCCTTTTACTAACAACTGCCGAATACCACCTTGTTTGGCAATATGCAGTCCCATAATCAAGGCTTTATACTCCGCCATATTGTTAGTGAATCCTACCCTGAGATAAGCAGCTAACTTCATCATAACTCTACGTCGGGGATCTCGGATTACTACTCCAACACTCCCTTTTTTATTAGGGCCCCTGGATGCTCTGTCAAAATATAATGTGTACGTCCACAATGGGTTTACACAACCTGCCATCACGAAATCCTCTATTTGTAATTATGATAGTCAAAATTTAGCATGTTAAGAGGATGAACTGACGACTCCATCCCACCTTCATTAAACTCAATAGGGATACTTGTCAACATTCGTAAGTAGTGATGGTAGAAGACTTTGATCGCCCACACAAAGGTTTCGTCTTCTTGCTCAATCACTTTATAGCCTTTTCTCCACCAGATAAGTTTCCCCTGATGGTATCTCTACTCCAGATATGGGTGCTCCAAATAAGGAATTAACCGCCCTATCAACCAGCTTTAAGCTCTTTTGCAGGTCTCAAATCAACCCCAACATGGATCTGCAATGCATTTCTCCGGGTTAGCATACTTAGAAATAATAAGGTTTAATCTTATTAAGATTAACCTTATTTTTAAATTCTACTCCCTATGCAGATCAGCTAGCAGAGTCGTAAACCTATTTTTCCCTATCCTGACAATCTTGTAGGGGGCATCCCATCTAGGTTCCAGCTTCCTTGGAAACGGCTCCCTACGCGCATCATAGGATAGAACTAATTGCCCTTTTTTAAAGGTATACTTCTTTGATTTAAGGTCGTGCAACTACTTCATCCGACGTTTAGCTACCTCCTAGTGTAATAAGCTCTGCAACTTCAATTCATCCAGGTGGGCTATGGTCGTGAAACGTTCAAAGAGTGAATCCTCATCTCCCAAAGAGTGGTTAATTACAAACCGTATGGTTGGCAACTCGATTTCGAGGGGTAACACATACTCTTCCCCATAAACTAATTTAAATGGAGTATGGCTGGTAGCTCGCTTAAATGTTGTATTATACGCCCATACTACCACATACAACTTCCTGTCCCAGTCTCGTTTCTTTTCAGAGACTATTTTAGACAAGATACCCATAAGCTGCTTATTAGTACTTTTGACTTGTCCATTGGCTTGCGGATTATAAGGGGTCATTTTATTGTGCTTGATTTACCAAGCTTCAGTCAAGATTTTGATCACTTTATTCAAAAAGTGGGTACCACGGTCCGACACCAATTCCTTCAGTGGACTGAAACGGCAGATAATCAGCTCTAAAAGGAAACTTGCAGTCTCTTTTGCATTGTCATGCCTCGTCGCCCGCGCTTCTGACCATTTTGTAAAATAATCAGTTGCTACTATAATGTACCTCTTCTGGGTAGTAAACGACGGGGTGATAGGATCCACAAAGTCAATGTCCCACTTCTCAAATGGAAGGATAGCCATGATAGGCATAAGTGGGGGTTTCCTATTCTCTCTACTGTCATGTCTTCGACAAGTATCACATCTCTTAATGTACTCAAAAGAATCTTGGAAGATGGACGGCAACCAATATCTAGCTCTTAAAGCTTTCTGTGTCGTCAACCGTCCAGCGGAGTGCCCTCCACACACAGAGTCATGGCACTCCTCAAGATGAAAGGAACCTCGTCAAGCATCACACATTGGCGATAGATATCATCAACACCCTGTCGATATAGTGTTCCTGCGATCAAGGAAAACTTCAAAGCCTGTTGTCTGATTTTTCTCTTTTCAGATTTTGATAAACCAGATCCAGCCTCTCCCATTGATAGATAATGCATGATAGCAGCATACCAAGATGGAATAGAAGCTGTATCAATTTTAAACATTTCTTCAATATCACTTCCTTTAGCCAAAGTCTCTTTTGGCTCCCCGAAATCCACAAGGCATTCCACAATACCCTGTAACCTCGGTGGCTTACTCTTAATCTCATAATTGAACTCCTGCAAAGTGATTAACCACTTTGCCAGATGATCAGGCGGTTGCAGCTTATTCATAAGCAATCTAAGCCCTTCCGCCTTCGTATAAAAAACTACCTTCTCATAGAGGATGTAGTGCCTGAATTTTTTAGTCGCAAAGACCATCGCAAGGCACAACTTCTCCATGTAGGTGTAATTAATTTCTGATATGCCCAATTTCCAACTAGCAAAAGCTATCGGATGATACCACTTTTCCTCCCAAATTTGGGCTAAACAGCAGCAGCTGATACTATGCATGGTGGCTGCTAAAAATATGTAAAATACCTCACCTCTTTTAGGTGCTTTTAAAACTGGTGCTTTTACTAGCTCCTGTTTCACATCCTCGAAAGCTACCTTACAAGGGTCGCTCCATACAAATGAACAGCTGAAGGATAATAAGTTCGTTAATGGCAACGTCCTTTCTGCCAAGGCATTTATAAACCTCCAATAGTACCCTATCAATGACAGAAAGCTATGTACCTCTTTCAGAGTGCGTGATGGACTCATAGCGACTATAACCTTGATCTTTTTAGGGTCATTTGCGATCCCTACTAAACTGACCACATGGCCTAGCAACAGCCCATAAGGCACTCTAAAGACACACTTTCGCGGATTAAGAGTGATATAAAATTGTCTACAGCACTCAAAGCACTTTCTTAAAATAATCAACATCCTTTCCCTTACAGTGGTTGCCCCCAGGTCATCGATAAATACTTTCAACTCATGTGGGGAGATGTCACCAAAGTTCTTGTTTGCTGTTCGTTGCCATGATCCAGGTGCATTGCACAATCCAAAGGCCATCACATGGTACGCAAAAGTACCAAATACAGTAATAAAAGTTGTTTTCAACTTGTCCTCTTCTGCAATTGCCATCTGGTTGTATCCTGCAAAGCAATCCATAAAAGAATATATTTCCCTACCGCTAATTGATCCAAAATCTGGTCAATAAATGGCAACTGGTAGTAATCCTTAACCGTCTGCTTATTCAGCTCTCTAAAATCTACACATAGTCGGATCTGGTTGTTTTTCTTCTTCCTGATGACAACTGGTGAACACCATTCTATGTGCTGTACAGGGAAAATTAAACCAGCTTTCATAACTTCTGTAACTCCTCAAACAACCCGTCCCTCAATTCAAAAGGCATACGCCTTACTTTCTGATGCACAGAATGACTGCCTCCTTTTACAGGAATAGTATGAACAGCCAGGCTGGGAGGAATACCTCTCAGCTTGTCATAACTCCAAGCAAAGATATCGCGAAATTCTTGAATCAAGGACACATAGTCCTCCCTTTCTGTTGAACTGAGCATGGAACCTAATTTAATTGGCCGCAAATCATTCGGCGTGCCAAGGTCCAACTCAATCACATCTGTGTCTCTTATCCTATCTTGCGGCTCTATCGGCTCATTTAGAGCTATCTGATAAATATCCTCTGTAGTGGACCCCTCTTTAGATTCATCGCTGGATGATATCTCACTACCAGATGGATCATCTATTGTTTCTAATTCAATAGAGGATAACGGAGCTCTCTCACTTTGAGGAGACTTAGGGTAAGCATCAACTATTACTCTATTAGCACCTTTACCTAGAACCACTTGATCGACGGGTATATCGACTTGACAGTCTGTTCGTAAAATCCAAGGCCTACCTAGCAAGACTCGATAGCTCGGACGTCTTGCAAATCTTATCACCCTAAAGTCCAAGAAGCATTCTACACTTGCAACTGTAACATGGACTTTAGTAACGTAACCTTCTGGTTGCCTTAGACTATCATCAGCCATTCTAAGAAGGGTGGACCTATCTTTTTGGATGCCCAGACCCAACCTCTCCATCAACTCTAAACTCATGATATTGACGGAGGACCCAGTGTCTATGATAGCATGCTCTACTAATATTCCATCCACGTATGCTGGAACCCTAGGGCAATTCTTTTCAGCATGATCAAACCAATCTTCCCCTACTCGTGCTATGCCCAATGGTTCTACAATATACCCAATACATAGGATCTTCTTGAATTCCTTGCGTACTCCTAGAGATAATTTAATCAATTGTAAGAGGTTTACATCTGGTTTGACTTCGCAAAGGGAACTTGCTAAATCAAAATCATGATAGCTAGCCAAAGCTCTCTTTTCTCACCAAACCATTCTTTCTTTTGGTCTCGGGACTGGCTTTGGTGCTTCTTTTTTGGCTCTTGCCTTCTTTCTTGGCACTTTCTTATCCTTCTTAGGATCGACTTTTTTGTCAACAGGCCTTAGAGGTCCACCTTCCACGTCAGGATTCAGGACTTGCGTCCCCTTATCCCCTTGCTTAGGGTTTTCCTTGATCGGTTTTGCATTATCTTTGTCAACCTCTTTAGCCTTTTGGCCTCTTGCCACGGCTCGTAGGTTAGAGGTTTCAGCGCCATTGACGCATACAACCTCGATAAGGTTGACTCCATTGCCTTGTGGCAACTCTTCTATAGTGGTCTTTTCCCTTTGCAATATTTGTCTTGGTCCATCATTTTGCTGCAGGTTACTACCTTGCGCTCTATGATTAACTGGACCTGGCTATTTACTCCCTTGTTGGAGGGAACTAATCTTACTCCAACAGGTAGCGGCTAAATGGCCCAACTTTCCACAAATATCACATTTAACATTTGGACAGTTTCTAAGGAAATATTGTCCGCCACACCACTTACAGCTGAATCTTGAGGGACCACTCTCTTCAGGGCGTCGACTCCCTATCAGATTATGCTGCTTCTTCAAGAAATTGACATCAACAGCTATTTGCCGATATTGTTCGGAAATCATGTCAGTGTAGTGCTTCATCATATCCTTAACTTCACCAAGGACATTAGAGGCACTCGACTCATAGCCTTGATCATCTATCCGTCGTTCCATTGGCCTAACAATTTGATTGGGCATTGGTTGTTGACTCACAGGAACAACATTAGGGTTCGAAACTTGGCCTCCAACATTTGGTGGAGCCAACTGACTAGCCATAGGCATAGTCACACTGGGAGGAGCTGGCAACAAAGGTACATTTTGAACCATGCTTCCTCTCCCATTAGGGTTATTCATAGGCATCCCTTGACTTCCATTTATCAATGGTAAATTGCCTCCAGGTACTAGACCTACATTAAGATTTATTCGACTGGAGTAGGCCGTTTGTAATCGTGACTCTACTCCTTCTGCCTGTGCGATGGCGGTGTCTATATCAGCCAAAGCCACACTGCTCAATTGTACCTGAATATTGAAATCCAATCCATACAAGAAGTATTACAATTGGGCAGTCGGTGGAATAGGAATGTAAGTTTGTAAATTACGAAACACTTCCTTGAGCTTCTTGGCATAGGCTTCCACATTCTCATGGGGGTCTTGGCATGTTACATTCAAAACGCATAACCAGTATTGGCCACCTCTTTCAGGGGCATATTCTCCTCGAAAATCTGCATAAAATTGGTCGGTTGTGGTTATGGTTTCAGTCTCTATGCTATGATACCATACCGAGCCCTTCCTTTTAATGTCATGTTAAAGAACATCATAAGATGTCCCTCATCTTGGATGCGGTAATTAAACATTAATCTTTGGAATTCACAAATGTGAAACTCCGCATCTTCTTCGGCTAATCCATTAAAAATGGGAAAAGGCACTCCTAAAGCTGGTAGATCTGGTGTCCCTATAGGAATTGCATTGGGTTGTGCCATGACGACAATCCAATTGACAATAGGAGTTTGGACTGATGGAATCACACCCCCAGTTGAAGTGGGTTGACTTGGTGGAAGAGAGAAAGAACTTGCGCTTCCTTTTGTACCTAAAGGACTATGTGCAGCAGTTGGGTTACTAAGACCACTGTCTCTTATGCGTATCGGGCTACTCCTTTGAGGAGAATAGAGACTTACAATCTCCAACCGCCGTCTAGCCCTCTCTGCACATTTTGCTTTTTGTATTTCGGCTTGAAGGTCCTTGTCAGAGGACATAAACCAAATTTTTTGTCCCTAAAAACCCTAGATTCGAGAACCACCACTTGTTGGTGGCTCCCAGCAAACGCACCACAGATAGGACCTCAAATGGGCCAGCACTGGCTATGGCACTAGCCGGACCTCATGCTCATAACAGACAAACACACCCTCATGGCCTCGTGGGCCAGGAGCGTCAATCTGCTGCTGCTAAAGGACAAACTGTCCTAAAGCCTAATCTATGCGTTTATAGTTTTATAGTTTTGTAGTCCAATATTTCCCTTTCTATAAACTCCACAGAGGGAGAACCCATACACATTGGCAATAAATGCCACGATAATCACATACATGGGAGGCAACCTCTCGGTAAAATCATCGCGGCCCCACTGTAGCTCTCCTACATCGCAGGGATTAGCCCCTTGATGCGCTGCTCAACATATCGAACAAACGAACAAACTCCACTCTTTCATCTTAAAAGTAGTCCAAGAGATACCATGTTTCCTCACCAAATAATCCCCCAAGAAATGACAGTCTATCCTACGGCTTAGGATGCCTTTCCACACTCAAGCGTGGGTCATTGTCATTGAAAACAGGTGCTATGTATCCAGGTTTTTTTTATTCTGATACCATGATCGTCATGCACATGCAAAGGTGAATGATTCTAAAGTGCTCAAACATCATTTTCAATCAGAAACACGTGGTGCACAACCAGGCTTTCCAATGCATTTACTAGCCCGTTGCAGCGATGGAAGGACAGCACCGACATAACACTCGTGCTACTATCCTCTTACTTAAAATAACACAGACTCTATGATATAATGTGCATCAGAAAATCAACAACAATCAGCACGCAAATCACACCATTCAGACCTCCCAACCCCCTACGTTTAGGTATTGCTTTCGTTGCATAAGTGTAGAGGTTCATTTTGTCATGTTTTGATGTAGAAAAAGCAATAACTCACACACATTGACAAAGAGATAGGGAAAACTAAGGCTAAACCTCATGCTTTGCCACTACCATATATCCACAAACAATTACTATATTTTTCCTTATTTTTCCAAGACGTATTTCTATTTTTTCCCTTATTTTTCCAATTTTCTTGATTTATTTGGCAATAAAATATATTATTTTCTGGTTTTTCTTGTTCCAATCACTTCAGCATACTAACATTCAATTTATCTTCCATATTCCCCCCATGGGAATACCTTTCCCCCACCCGAAACAGAAAAACAACCATTTTACCACTTGAAGACCGCATTTCGGGTTTACAGGAATTAAATAAAGCATGTAAATCATTGCAAAACCAGGATTTTTTGATAAACAACAATTACTTATAATGCAAACAGCACTCACACAAATTTTCATCCAATAAGAACATAAGTATCATCATAAACTATCAAATATCCTTCATTTTCTTCATAAAAATGGTCATACCGTGTTTTTACGTAACCTGAGACGCCTTGAATGACTGCATAACCAGCAGATGGAGCCTCCATTGCTCTCAATCCAATGTTGTACATCAATCTTCAGCATCTCCACCAATCTCCATCACTACTTCCTTCATTCTCCTTCCCCGGTTCCTTCTTCAAGATGGTACACATGAACAGCCCATAGAGAAGAGAGAGAGGGAGGAGAGAGAAAGACTAGAATCTTTTCTCTTCATCCGGGCAGCCATTCCTCACACGAAGACCGGCGATATCATCAGCCAAGAGGGAGGAGTCAAGGGGTAATCTCTGTTACATGGCTTACTCACAACCTCCAATTCGAGTTTGGAGGGGGGCATTTTTCACGTGGCCTGCATCACTTCGCCATGCTCTCTTTCTTCATGATTTTTCCATAAAATTTTAGGGGGGGTTAAAAGGTGCCAAAGGCCACCCCCCCTTTTGGTCCTCTTAATGTCCACCTCTTCAAATCTTGCCAATTTGTGGCCCTTTCCTCGTCCGGACTCCGATTCGAGCACTCTGAAAAATCCTAGGCGTCTGGCTTGACATCCCACACTGACTGGCAGCTCCTAACATCCCGCATGGCAATTGGAAAAATTATCAAAAATCCACAAGTGTCGCTCGGGCGCCTTTTAAAAGCCGTCTTTCACTTGGTGCTTAAAATCGTCCTAGCTGCAGCCGCTGCCTTCAATGTGAAATATTTTTCCCCTAAATTCAGGATTTTTTGGCAAATTTTAGGCACATCCCGGGCTTAAAACTCCGCTCTCATGGACGTCTAGATTCATGCTTAGAGTCATTTGCCTTCTCTTGGGAAGAAGATGTAGCTAGTTGAGCAACAAGAGTGGTGAGTTGCTCCAAGCTTTATTGAGTTCTCGAGTTTGAGAGGGCCATTTTCTCAATTGCTTCATCAAACTTCAACATCATTTGGCAGCGGTTGATAACCATGTCATTATGCCGTTCCATGTGACCAAGCTCATACTGACATAGGGTGTGGTTGAGCAAGTTGTAGGGTTCCATATCAGGCAATTCCTCTTGCATATAACCATGTTAATCTTGTGCTAAGTTTGGTTTATCATTCATGTGTTGAGAGTCAAGCTCATAAACCTTGGTTCAGTTGTCTACCTTAGTTGAATAAGTTGAGTCATACTGACTCAACCATGGTTACATCTAGGTTACTTGATCTTTGTATGTGTGTGTGTGTTGTACTTACAGTTGACTGTGTGAAACATAATGGATTGAAAAGGGAGCATGGCTTCTACCCTTCTAGCCTCTAGTATTTGTCTATCTTTCTCTCTAATTTGTTACATGGTATCAGAGTAGCTATCAAACATGTTGATTAGATTCATCAACCCCTCTCTCCATCTCCTGCATTTGCAAGGTAGCAAGGAGGTTCTGTCAAAGCACTCGATGATTCAATTGTGGAAGAAGACTGTGATTCTTGCATAAGAGATAGCATTGGTACAATGGTTTCATAGTTCTGGAGCTGAGTGCTGGTTTTTGTGTTAACAGCAAGATGATTTGAAAAGAAAGCTTTTTGGCCTACCATAGAGAAAAGCAATTCAATGGGAGCTATCCAGCCTCCTCTACCCTTGTTTTTTATACAATGTCACAAGCTCATCACTGGTAACTGCAATGTGACATTCTGATGTGTTTTTTTAACATATTATGTCACCTTCTCTAGTAGTCCAGAATGGTCTGATTAGTCTTGCAATCAAACTCATCATAAAAAGATCAAGCGATAGTGATCAAGCGCTAATGGAGTGTCTTCTATTGATGTTGAGGATCTTTGTGGTGCTGGAAGACTCTATAGCAGTTCAACATTGAGAAATTGCAAATTATTGAGACCCAGAAGTGCAAGATTAGGCAGGAGTATGAACAGAAGGAGAAACAACTTGAAATTCATAAAACGAATTGAGTCTTCCACAGATTTGCTAAACACTCGCATCATAAAACCTTAATGTGCTGCAATGGTAGGATCACGTTCTTGTTTCATAGCTCCACGACTTTTTGAAGATTCCCAACAAGACCTAGAGAGTTTTTTCTTGGTAAAAAGTGTAGGCCAACGCAGCTTGGACTATGGTTGCCTCCCGCATAAAGAGAGTGCTTCTGGGGTTCCAATCTCCTCCAATCTTCTGTCAACTAGAGAATCAACCCTACTAATGAAGAATGAGACTATACTAGCTATTTTTGATAGGTCCATATTTGCTACTGCCACTACTTCCAAACCTTCTATGTAGGCAACTATAATAGCCTTGTACCTTGGAAGGAGAATCTAAGAGTGAAATTAACATTGATACCCAATGAAATAATTGGTTTGACACAATGAACACATTCTGCAGTTGCTAGGATTTTGATGTGAACATTGGGTTTATTCGTTGATGACCTATCCTAGACAGTAGGACACAAGCCTATTTTAAGAGGGCAACAAGAACTTTGTCTTCTTCATCCCTTCTCAGTGATTCATCTGTTATTTATCCTCTTCTTTGGCCCTGTATTCAGTATTAAGCAATGCAAGAATAATAGTGGAGTGGTGAATAGCATAACATCTCTAGAAGGTACTTTTCTCTCTTGATCAAGAGTAGCCCCCTGTCTATCCATAAATAGGCACCATGTTTATGGGTAGCAAATACAAGAATGATGCATAGGTAGTGTTCTCCTTGCAAGCTACAAAAAGAGAGGCAGTAGCTTCTTTACTAAGACTTTTAGTCATCACATCAGATTGGAATGCAATTTATTGGAGGCATTGTAACTGCGGTTGAATGGGAACAAAAGACATGTACTGGCTAAGAATGCAATAGTGTTTACTGCTGCAAATTTTCAGTAAAAACCGATTGCACTACACGTCATTGAAGTGTATTGCCACTGCTGGCATTTTAAGAACTTGACTTTCTACATCAAATCTTGTTTTGTAAAGTTGAAGACTTTGGAATGGCAAACATAGGAGAGAAAGGTACTATCACCCTAATAGTAGGTGAGAAGCTAGACAACAATAACTTTGTTTTTTGGAAGTTCAGGACGTCAAATTTCTTAATTGGAAGAGGCTATTGGGACCTAGTCACAGGTCTTGAAGCCCAAGCTACCGGAGGATAGACCTCCAACATAGGATCAATTAAAGGCACATAGGACATGGTTAGAAAAGGCTAGCAAGGTCTTGCATTGGTTGTCCTTATGTGTGTCAGACACAAAAGATATGCAAATTGAAAATTTTACTTCACCAAAAGCCACTTGGGACTTATTAATGAAGAATTATGGGCATGTCACTCATGCAATAAAGACACAATTGAAGCAAAAATTCAGCCACATATCAAGGAATGGAAGGTCTATTGAAGACTATGTGAGTGAGATTAGAACCATTGTATAACAACTAGGCTCAATTGGAGCTGAAGTTGAGGATGATGATTTGGTGGCCACTACCCTCCATGGTCTTGGAGAGGAGTATAAGCAGTTTGACACTTCCAAATTAGTACGTCAGGAGCAACCTCAGGAGCAGCCTGACTTTGATGAACTTGTGGCACTTCTATTGCATGAAGAAGTGAAACTTGGACTCAATACAAGCTCTAGTGGGTCTAAAAATATCAGGGACAATGTCTTCTACTCAAATCAAAGGGGTAGAGGCGGAAAAGAAAGATCAAACTTTAGAGGAAGAGGTGCTAGAAATGCATATGCAGTCCGTGGACAATAAGGTACTAGATGGAAAAATAGGTAGCCTCAAGAAAATAGAGGTGCCTCAAAGGATCATGGAAGAGGGGGTTACTCATATAGAGGAAGAGGCACTTGGCAGTAGCCCCAAATGAGTCATGGACAGCAATCAAATGCAAATAAGGATTTTCATTATTGTGGCAAATATGGGCACGTAGCTGATGATTGCTACAAGAAGCAAAATGATTAGAGGGCAAGAGGGAGGAAACATGGTAATTATGCCTCTTCTAGTGGTATGCAGGAGGATGACAGGTTGTTTGCTATGCAACATGTGAAGAAAGGGTTGCTGACAGAAGGCAAAGAAGATGATGTATGGTATATAAACTTAGGGGCATCTAACCACATGACTCCTCATGGAGAGTGGTTTGACACATTGGTAGAATGTGCTCATGGATATGTTTGCACAGGGGATGATACACAGCATGACATTAAGCATATAGATATTGTTCCCTTGATGATGCATGGCGACAGGAAAAAGAGTGTCTATGATGTGTTACATGTACCCTCCATAACCAAAAACATGCTTTTTGTGGGACAAATGGCTAAACAGAATCTACAAGTTAGATTCAATAGATATGGATGCTACATTGAAGAGTATGGTCAAGGATGCAAACTCATTGCTAAAGGCAAAAGAAACGACAGGATGTTTACATTAGATACAAAAATTCCTGCATTGAATGTTGCTATGTACTCACATGACAATGCTGCAATAAGGGACATTGAGATATGGCATAAACTGATTGGTCATGTAAATGTTCAAAAGTTGAAGAATATGTAACAAAAGCAAGTTTTGTAATTGGACTCCCTAAATTCAAGCATGTGGAATTGGGATATGTATGTTAGTCATGTCAATTTGGGAAGCAATCAAGGCTTCCATTTATGAGGCATGTAAGCACTACTACTAGACATTACAACTTGTACATTTTGATGTATGGGGACCCTCACAAAATGCATCTCTTGGGGGATCACGTTACTATGTGTCATTCATAAATGACTATAGTAGGTACATATGGTTATATGTGTTGAAGCACAAGAGTGATGTCATGGATGCTTTTCAAGACTTCAAGAGAGATGTGGAGAAAGAATTGGCTTACTACATCTCATGCTTGAGATATGATAGTGGTGGAGAATATGTCTCTGAAGACTTTGATCAATTCTTGGCAGCCCATGGGATAAAAAGGCAATTGACATGCAGGTACACACCACAACAAAATGGTGTGGCAGAAAGGAAAACTAGGGTGATCATGGAATCGAGTAGAGCCATGTTGAATGAGAAGAGCCTACCAAATGCATATTGGGCAAAGGCAGTAATGACCGATGTGTATGTCATGAATCCTACACCAACAATAGGGATACATGAGGTGACTCCTCATGAGAGGCTTTATGGGATAAAGCCTGACATTAGTCATCTTAAGGTCTTTGGATGTTTGGCATATGTACATGTTCCAAATGAGAAGAGGAAGAAGCTTGATCCAAAGGCAAAAAAGGTCATCTTTATTGGGTATGCTAAAGATAGGAAGGCTTACAAATGCTACAATCCTTCTACTCATGAGGCATTGGTCTCTAGAGATGTAGTATTTGATGAGCTGAAGTCATGGCATGAGAAGAAGACCATATTGATGAATGATGATGATGTTTGTCAGGAGACTTATGTACATGCATGTACAAGAGTGCAAAATTTTCTAGGCCTTCTAAAGATGCTACTACATCAGTTGCTTAGATAGGTAGATTGAGGACTTCAACATCTTTGTCTAATGACATGATTATGTCAGTGAGGGGGAGAAATGTGGATAAAGGCAAAGGCAAACTTGATGATATCACAGGGCCACTCACTTGTGGTTATGATTCACATGGCACTAATAGCTTGGATAGTGAGCATGGTATTCCATCAGTTGTGACTCCTGGTGTGAGACATAGATCCATACCACCTCATGAGAGAGGAGAGTCTCATACTACACCTCAATTGACAAGATCAGAAAGAGTCGAAAAGACTATGGATAGGCTTACATACAGTGGCTACACATGAGGCACTATGCATATATGGCAAAAGTCACTAGTTTCAAGGAACTCACAAAGTTTTCTGAAGCTATTTTGGATTATCATTGGTGTAAGGCAACGGATGAGGAATATTCAGCATTGCCCAAAAATGACACTTGGGATTTGGTTGATATACCTGAAGGAAAAATGCCTATTGGTTTCAAATGGGTATACAAGGTGAAGTGCAAATCAGATGGCACATTGGAAAGATACAAGGCAAGAATTGTTGCAAAAGGGTATTCACAACAATATGGTCTTGATTATGAGGAGACATTCAGCCCCGTTGCTAAAATGGAAACCATGAGAACAATGATTGCATTGGCAGTATCTAGAGGATGGAGTATGTATCAGATGGATGTGAAGAATACTTTTCTCAATGGTGATTTGGTTGAGGAAGTATACATGGATCAACCCAAGGCTATGCACATCCAGATTTTCCTACACGTGTGTGTAGATTGAGAAAAGCATTGTATGGGTTGAAGCAAGCACCTAGAGCTTGGAATGCTAAGATAAGTGCATGCTTAAAAAAACTTGGTTTCACTATGGGCAAGGCTGATCATAGCCTATTCACAAAGAAGACAAGGGCTAGTTATGTGATATTAGTCATCTACAAGGATGAGTTGATCATTAAAGGTGACGATGTCACGGAAATCATAGAGATCAAGGAAATGTTACATGCTGAATTTTAGCTCAAAGATTTGGGTGAACTGAAGTATTTCGTTGGGATTGAGGTTGTCTCTACACCTCATGGTACTTGGTTGTTGCAAAACCAATATGCACAAGACATGTTAACCAAGTATGATACGTTGGATTGCAAGCCTTTGAGCACTCCATTGGAGCAAAATGTTAAGCTACTTGCAGATATTGGACATGAGATTGAGAATGTTACTATGTATAGACAAATGGTGGGTAGCCTGATTTACCTTACCATTACTAGACAAAACCTTAGCTATTCAATTGGACTGATTATCCAATTCATGTAGAAGCCTATGAAGCCTCACTTGGATGCAGTGAGGAGGATCTTGAGATATATGAAGGCTACATCAGATTATGGTCCACTCTATGATCATGGTAAGCCTTTGGAGCTTATAGGATATACAGATGCTAACTAGGTAGGAAGTACCTATGATAGGAGAGATACTAGTGGGTATGCATTTTCCCTTGGTAGTAGTATGGTCGGTTAGAGCAGTAAGAAGCAACCTACGGTTACACTCTCTAGTACTGAGGTAGTGTCAAGATTGTGGGAGAGAAGGAAGGAGTCTCACTTGTAGCTTTCTTGCTTGCACAATGGGGGAATACACACAAGGGTGGAGGCTGAAAATAGTTTTCCTCTTCTTAGTTGTGTAAGCCAAAAAAACTCTAGTACATAGAAATAGAAGAACCCTATATATGGGTCTCAAACCAAATTCAACTAACTAAGGTGGCATACTAACTGAGCCACGAACTAGAGTAGATAAGGATAGCTATCATGTAGCTATTATTCATGGGCGGTGTACCAATCGCATCTACAACTGACAAGTCGGTGACATAAATGCACAGGTCACCCTGGCATATCACGAGTGGAGCTCGATATCTCAACACTCCCCCTCGAGCTCAATCCCAATTCCTGCACACCAAGCAGGTCTCTGAACTTGCGTAGCTTCTCTGCGCCCAATGCCTTTGTAAATATGTCAGCTACCTGATCCTCTGTGCTGACATAAACTAGATCAATAAGACCTAGTAAAACCCTCTCCCGCACATAGTGATAATGCACCTCAATGTGCTTTGTTCTAGCATGATAGACTGGGTTATTTGCCAAGTTTATACTGCTCATGTTGTCACAATAAATGACAATTGGCCCATCTGTAGGCTGATGCATATCATAAAGTAGCTTATGCAACCAAGCTACCTCACATGCAGCCATTGCTGCACCCCTGTACTCAGCCTCTGTGCTCGACAAGGCAACTGTAGGCTGTTTCTTGCTGCTCCAAGTGACTGCAGTACTCCCAAAAGAGAACACGTATCCACTAGTAGATCGTCTATCAGAAATACTACCAGCCCAATCAGCATCAGTGTATCCATGCAGCTGTATCTGAACCCCAGCCTCATAAAATAGTCCATACTGCAATGTGGACTTCACATACCTGAGTATGCGTCTAGCCGCATCCAAATGCGGTTTTCTTGGAGCTTGCATAAACTGACTTACCAATCCAACAGCATAGCTCAAATCTGGCCTGGTAATAGTCATATAAATCAAAATTCCTACTATGCGTCTGTACATAGTAGGGTCTTCCAGAAGCTCACCTGCATCTGCGCTCAGCTTCACATTCTGCTCCAAAGAAACTGAAATAGGCTTACAGCCTATCATCCCATATTTGGACAGCATGTCCAATCCATACTGCCTCTGCAAGAGCTGTATCCCACTTGGTGATCTAATCACCTCAATGCCCAAGAAATAACACAGCTCTCCCAAATCCTTCATCTCAAACTTCTGCTTCAATAGCATTTTCACATGAAGGATATCTTCATCACTATCACCTGTCATAATCAAATCATCAACATAAATGACAAGTAGCATGATACCTTTCTCTGTTTTTCTCACATAAAGTGAGAAATATGCCTTGGAAATATGAAAGCCAATAGTGACAAGATACTGTCCTATCTTGTCAGACCATGCTCTAGGTGCTTGCTTCAAGCCATACAATGCTTTCTTCAACCTGCAAATAAACTCAGGATGACCAGCATGCACATAACCTGGTGGCTGCTCCATATATACCTCTTCTTGCAAATCACCATGCAAGAAGGTATTGTTTACATCCATCTGATGTAAAGACCATTCCTTTGATACAGCCATAACAATGACTGCTCTTATGGTTGCCATCCTTGCAATCGGACTGAATGTTTCTTCATAATCAATGCCATATGTTTGTGCATACCCCTTGACTACTAATCTTGCCTTGTATCTGTTCACAAAACCATCTGCATTGTGCTTCACCTTATAAGCCCACTTACAGCCAATTGCATTCTTACCTTTAGGCAAAGGTACCAATTCCCATGTAGCATTTGCTTCCAAGGCATCCATTTCTTCATCCATGGCTTTCTCCCATTTTTCTTTTCCCATGGCTTGCTCAAAGGAAGTGGGTTCTGGTTCCTGTATCACTTTGATCATATATGCATAGTGAATGGCTGTAAATCCATCATATTTCAGCCTATCCACAGGATACCTAGCTCTGGTAGACCTGTGCAAAGTAGGTTCACTCCCAGGTGCTCTCAAAACATCCCTAGTCTTCCTTACTCCAGGTGTAACAATAGAAGGAATACCCAACTCATCATCAATGCTCTGTTCTGAGCCACTGGATTCACCATCCACATAAGAGTGACCTGCATTCACATCAAACATGGGCTGATCTACCTTCTCTTTTCCTTTTCGTGATACCTGAATACCACTATCTGCATTGCTTTGAGAAGATTCTCCTGATCTCAATCTGCCTGTCCATGGCGAAGAATGTGAACCACTGCTAAAGGACGCTCCAGGTCCACTAATATTTTGTGACTGCTGCTGTGAATTCTGTGCAGCATTACCATTTTGTGCATCTACATCATCAATCACATTTACTGGTTTATACCAGCTACTCATCTCATCAAAAACAACATCTTTGCTCACTGTAAATTACGAGTAGAAGGGTTATAGCATCTATACCCTTTTTGCTGCAGAGAGTAACCAATAAAGATGCACTTCTCAGCTTTTGGATCCAACTTGGATCTCAACTCATCTGGCACATGTACATAGGCAATGCAACTAAAAATTTTCAAATGAGAAATATCTGGTTTCCTACTCGTATACCTCTCCTCTGGAGTCATCCCATGTATTGCTGCAGTGGGAGTCCTGTTCATTATATAGACTGCCGTAGCAACTGCTTCAGCTTAGTAAAAATCTGGCAAGTCTTTATCGTTGAGCATGGCACGAGATACCTCTCCAATATGCCTGTTTTTCTTTTCTGCAATTCCATTTTGTTGTGGGGTATGACTGCATGAATATTGCTGCTTTATGCCATGCTCCTGCAGAAACCTTGCAAACTCATTTGAGAGGTACTCTCCCCCTCCATCTGACCTTAGGCATTTTATTTGCAGGCCTGTTTCTTTTTCAACCATAGCTTTAAGAGTTTTGAAATGCCCAAAAACTTCACTTTTCTTTTTCATAAAATACACCTAAACTTTTTTGCTATAGTCATCAATAAAACTGACAAAATAATGACAGCCTCCAAGAGATGCAGCTTTAGTAGTCCACACATCAGAGTGGATTAATTCCAATGGCTTCTTACTCTCTTGAACATGTCTAGGAAATGGTTTCCTTGCCTGTTTTCCAAACCGACAGGCTTCACATACCTTATGCATTTCTGCAACCTTGAATTTTGGCAATCCTGCAACAATATTTTGGGCTTGCATTGATTTAAGTCGCTGTACATTAACATGACCAATGCGTTTATGCCAGATATCAATATCTGCAACTACACCGGTCCCATGTGCAAACATTGCTGCACTCAATTCAGGCATGTCTGCATCCAACGTAAACATTCTGCCCTTCTTCTTTCCTTTTGCTATCAAGCGACCTTTATTTTTCATATCCTCAACAAAGCATCCATGAGGATTAAATCTGACCTGCAAGGCCTGCTCAACCATTTGACCAACAAACCAGATTCTTGGTGATATTCGGGACATGAAATACATCTGACAGGTATTTCTTTTTCCCATCCTGCATAGACAAAGGAATTTTTCCAATCTGCATAATAGGATGTGCAGTATCATCACCAGTCTCCACAAATCCTAGTTTTTCCATTTTCCTTGCATCCTCCATCCATTCTGCATGACCTGTCATGTGGTTTGATGCACCTGAGTCAACATACCACACTTCGTTGCTTTCTTCTGCACTTGTCACAGAATTGTTCATGTGTTGCACCATAAACAAATGCTCATTTCTGTCATCACCCTGTCTACTAGAAGATGCATAATTTCCTTGTTGCAGTTTTCCATTCATGGTGTCATTCTATTTTTTATAGCAGTCTTTAGCCATATGACCCATTTTACCACAGTAGTAGCATTCAACATTACTGTTTGCATTTTGGCCTCTTTGCCATCCACCACGACCTCTTTGGCTCCCCCTGCCTCTAGAGTTACCACGTCCTCCTCCATAGGACTGGTTTTCTTGAGTTTGTTGCATATTCTGATTTCTACCACGGCCTCCAAATCGGCCTCCTCTACCTCTGCCTCTACCTCTTCCAGCATTTGAGTAGAAAACAACTTCTTTTGAAGTTCCTCCTGAAGAAGATGCACCACCATTTCTCTGCTCCTCAGAAATTAGAAGAGCAATCAACTCCTCAAAATCAGGAAATCTTTCACGGACGGAAATGGATGTTCAGAACTGTGCATAATCCTTTCCTAGACCATTCAAGATCATTGAGACTAAATCATCATCTTCCACTGGCGACCCAATGGAAGCAAGTGCATCTGCAATCTTCTTCACCTTCATGTGGTAGTCATTGATGCTCATACTTTCTCTTTGCACATTGTGCAACTCTTGCTTGAGCTGCATTTTCCTGGCTTGTGTATTTGTGCTATACATTTTTGACAAAGTATCCCATGCCTCCTTTGGCGTACTTGCATCCTGAATATGCACAATCATAGAGTCTGAAATACTGATAGACAACCAGTACATAACTTTCCTGGCTCTCTCATGCCATGCTTTAAATGCTTGCATTTGCTGTTGATTGGGAACATCAGGAAGAACTGGTTCTTCATTTCCTGCAACAAATTCCCAATATCCTTTTTCCATAAGGAAATTCATCATTCTAAACTTCCATGCTTGGAAGTTGTTCTTGTCAAGCTTTTCAGTGACAATCTGTGAAAGAGAATCAGACGCCATTACAGAACACTGCAAAAAATTCTGTCACTGCAAAGAACACAGCTTCAGCCTCACAAGGGCAAATCTACAAAACTGACGAAAGTGGTATTTGACCACACAGTCACTTCCAAGTGACGATTTTGCATCAACAGGCAACAAGGATGATTCTATAACTCCTAGTGTCTCTGCGCACAAACATACGATGCAATTTCTACAGTAACTTTTCACTGACCTGTAGAATAGTGGTCGCACAGCATAAAATAGGGTCTTTTCCTGAGTGTGTGTAGAAAATTTCCGCCTCCAAAATAGGCCCCGAAATGGCCTCAAATCAAAAAAGCAGGGTTGCCAGGGGCTAAAGCCCTCTCCCGCAGCATATACTGCCCTCTTGCTTCACCGCGAAGGGCGTCTCAACCTGAGACAATGCACTCTTGCAATTTTCGGCTGTGCTACCTATAGAGATCTGTTCCCAAAACAGAAAATGAAAGCAACACTGCTCCTCTTACCAGAACACCACGAGCTTGGCTTGCTTTCTTGAGCTCCTTACCACGAACAAGGCTCTAATACCATGTCAAGATTGTGGGAGAGAAGGAAGGAGTCTCACTTGTAGCTTTCTTGCTTGCACAATGGGGGAATATACACAAGGGTGGAGGCTGAAAATAGTTTTCCTCTTCTTAGTTGTGTAAGCCAAAATAACTCTAGTACATAGAAATAGAAGAACCCTGTATATGGGTCTCAAACCAAACTCAACTAACTAAGGTGGCATACTAATTGAGCCACGAACTAGATTAGATAAGGATAACTGTCATGTAGCTATTATTCATGGGCGGTGTACCAACCGCATCTGCAACTGACAAGTCGGTGACATAAATGCACAACGGTCACCCTAGCATATCACGAGTGGAGCTCGATCTCTCAATAGGTAGAGTATAGAGGTGCTGCACTAGCTGCATGTGAGGCAGCATGGTTCATGAAGCTTCTTGATGATTTGGGCATGCATGAAGTTAGGCCAGTCACACTCTATTGTGGCAACATGAGTAGTGTGCTCCTAGTTAGTAATCATATATATCATGCTAGGACTAAGTACATTGGGGTACACTATCACTTTATCAGAGAAAAAGTGATTGCAGGTGACATTGATTTTGTCCATGTGAGCATAGAAGACCAAGTTGCAGATATCTTTACCAAGTCATTGGGTAAATATAAGTTTGTGCAATTCAGAGAGCTACTTGGAGTGAAGTATCACACTTGAGAATTAGGGGGAGTGTTGAGAGTCAAGCTCATAAACCTTGGTTTATTTGTCTACCTTAGTTGAATAAGGTTGAGTCATATTGACTCATCCATGGTTACATCTAGGTTACTTGATCTTTGTACGTGTGTGTGTTGTACTTACAATTGACTGTGTGGAACATAATGGATTAAAGAAGGAGCATGGCTACTACCCTTCTAGCCTAGTCTTTGTCCATCTTTCTCTTTGATTTGTTATATCATGGAGGTCCTAGAGTCTCTAATCTCCCTCTAGAGTTATTCATGGGTCTTACTTTTGCCTTTCTGGCCAGCCATCTGGATGTAGTCCACTGGACCTACTGTCAGTAAAGGGGGTGTAACTTTTGGTAAGGGGACTTCGATTGGTGAGATTTTTGATTTAGATCAAAGGAAACAAAGCCCTCTTCAAGGTAAGCTATTAATCTTTGTAACAGAAACTGATCAAAACATTTTGCAATGGGATTTTTGTGTCTGTCATGGAGTGGTTTACAGCCACTGTAGTGCACAAAAATGGGCATAACTTTCAGATCATAGCCCCGATTGGAGAGATTTTTGATTCAAACCGGAGGGAACAAAGCCCTCTTTGAGATGAGTTAAAGGTTTTACTCCTAGGTGATGGGACCTAAAATGGGCCGGCACTGGCTATGGCACTAGCCAAACCTCATGCATATGACAGACAACCCCACCACACGGCCTCGCGGGCGGTCAGGAGCGTCTAAAACTCACTTTGCACTAAATGCTTATGACAATTTTGCATTTTTATCCAATATGTAGTATAATGTTCACCTTCCCTTTTTCTCAGAGGGAGATCCCATAACGTATAGGCATAATGCCTCATAATACACACATAGGGAAGCACCTCTTGGCTAATTGCCGCGGCTCCACTGCGACTCTCCTACACCTCGGGGATTGGCCCCAAGATGCGTCGCTAACACATATAACATTCGCACAAACTCCACTCTTTCATAATTCAACGTTCCAGGAGATTTTGATTTGCCTCACAAAACTTTCCCCAATGGAAACACCCGTCTAATCCTACAACTTGGGTTTCCTGTCCTCTCAACGTTGGTTAAAGTTTATCAATCAATTGCAATGTATTCCAAGAGATACCACGTGGCATGCGTGAAGCAAGGTGTATGACGATTGTGCACAAGTATTTTATGATTTAAAAAACTAGCCATGAAAATACCTATTTATTATTCATGGAAAATACCTATTTTTCATGAATAATAAATCAAAAAATACCTATTTTCCATGAATAATTAAGAAAAATAGGTATTTTCCATGAATAAATATCCAAGTGATATCTCTCCTTTACGAGTGTCAAAATAGGTATTCGAGAAGTGCTTAAAATAGCCAAAAATCATGTATATCAGGGAAAAAATAGACTTTGTCGAAGGCGGCGGTGGCAATCACTACGATTTTAAGTGGCAAGTCCCTAAAGCGCTAGTGCTAATTTTCATGGAAGATCAAATGATGGTGGCAGATGGCTGAGCTGGAGTTTCCCTAGATGTAAAATGACGCCAGGAATCCAACGCAATTCTCGGATCTCCATTTCGAGGTCGTTTGATTCCCCATTTAATCCCCACAAGGTTCGGGTTTGTGAAGTAGCTACCAGATCTAGAAGCCGGGAAGAGCATGACGGGCCCCAGCTATATAGATTTCGATGCCATGGAACCACCCGTCTAGATGGATCTCGAATCCGATGTCGTTTGCCTCTCCAAAAGTGGAGCCACTTACTAGAAGTGTGAATGCAAAAGGCATGAACTAGATAATTTGATTAAGAGCTTAAAAGCTCTTAACAAAGAGCTTAATGCTCACAAAATGAAATGTTGGGGGAGGGGGTGTAAGTTTTTTACGCCCCATTTTTTCCCCATTCTTCATCATTTTTTGATCGGTGGAGGCAGGAGGAATCCTCCTGGCCCTGAGATGCTTCTATCCTTCGCCCTCCATTGCCACAAACGGATCAAGGAATGATGCACTAAGCAAAGAGATTAAAAAATAGTCTTTCTCTCTCCTCCCTCTCTCTCCTGCATAGAGGCAATTCCTATGCAAGAAATCAAGAATAAGAGGGGCTGAAGAATGCTTGTCTGGCTGTTATCGGATTGCTTCAAGATGAAGAGGAAGCTGAGAAAAGAGGTTTAGCACTGAAGAATGGTTGCTGGTCGGTCCGTGGGCTGCCCAGAATAATTATTAAAAAACCCGCAATATGCAAGACACGCAGTATGCTCCAATTTTACAAAGAAATTTGATTGTTTTTGTTGTTTCATGGTCCAAATGTTGTTCATATGCGATGAATTTTTGTTTGAATCTTGTTTACATCATGTTTGAGGGCTGTAACTATAGAAATACAGAACCTGTGATGATTTAGAGCCATTATTAATTCTTTAAAAATCGTAAAATATCATTTTTAATGGAAATTATTGGTTTTTTATAAAAAATACCTATTTTTTATGAATAATAAATAAGAAAAAATAGGTATTTTCCATGAATAAATGAGAAAAAATAGGTATTTTTAGTGTAAAAATCCCAATTTCCTCTATTTTTCACTATTTTTTCTTATTTATTATTCATGAAAAATAGGTATTTTTAACCAACTACTCCAACACAGCCAAGCTAAAAAGAACGATCGAAGAGGTCATCCTAAGTGGTGGTCTGAACTACCTACCTAACTAAGGACAACTCAACTAGGAGCTTCTTCTAGGCGAGGACTCTTATAGCATGATCAAAAGGTATTATCTTTTTACACATTTCTTCTTTTAGGCTTTTATTTTTTCATACTCGAGCGTGTAAAAAGGAGGGAGCTGAGTGTAGTGACCCAAGGAGAATAGGGCATCAGCCTCAGGTCCTATCTCGGTACCCAAGAACCTACCAATCCCTCGCAAGGCAACACTGAATCATTTTCTAACGCTCACTTTTATTTTCGCTCCAACCTACTTTTATTTTCTTCTTTTATGGCAAGATGTCACCCCAAGGAAGGTAAGGCATCGGCCCCGGGTCTTGTCTCATCCCCAGGAACCTACCAGGCCCTCGCAAGGCGATACACAACAACTCAAGGATTTTTCTTTCTTGCCTTGTCTATTTTTATAGGGGTTAAAACCCCTTTTTGAACACCTCCGTATATTCATATATTGTCTTTCATATCTTTAGGGTTTTGTCTCTTTCCATTATTATTTTAGTAGGCTTCTCTAACTACCTCACAGCTAACATGAACTCCTAAAATGGCCACCTAGCAGGTCAGCAAAACAGGGTCACTAGAACTCCCATCTAAAACAGGTCTTTCAATGCCTGGCAATGTCTTTACAAGAGCCAACAACTACTCAAACCTCCCTCAAACATACCTAACCTAAACCTGGGACTTCATGCCTTGATTTCCGATCCCCAACAAGAAAGAAAACCCCCTTCAAGTACACAGATACATATAGCGTGAAAGAACAGGCACTCGTAAAGGAGAGATATCACTTGGATAGGGCCACGAGAAGCTTCCACGCGACAAAAGCTCCTTCCAAGCGCTTCTTTGAACTTGGCTATCACAGGACTAAAACAAGAAACCATTAACTGCACCTGTACTAAACAGATACCTGGCCCTCTTGGCCTAAAGAAATAGATTATTAAAACTCAAAAACAATTGGCCCTCTTGGCCTAATGAAATAAGACATTAACTACTTAAAGCAACTGGCCCTGTTGGCCTAAAAAGGATAGTTCATTCTAATCCATGCAATATATGATCTCCTTGGTATATACAGTACATCCTATCAAACTAGCAGGATACCAAGGATAGCATAAAATATGAGGACTAGCCTCATGCTACTCATGCGAGTCAGCTAAAAGCTTGATCTATACTCTTTGTAGATCCACTAACCCAAGCCTTTCTACTGATATCTCAGTAATAATGACCATCTCTTCTTGGGTACTATGAGCTGAATGAATGACATCATTAGGTTGATATATCTCATTCCCTTGGCCGTCATTCAAACGGATCGCTTGTCCCAACTTTCCAGTAACTCCTCCTATAGGGAGAATCATGGATTTATGATCATTCAACTCTTCTCTAAACCATTCCATATGTCAATGATACAATCCAAACTAGACAGAGCTTCAAGCCTAGACCCATCACATAGATGCATCTCAGGGCGGCAGTCCCTATTGTCAAATGTCACATTATGGCCTTTAGTCACATCCTCTTGGGAATCCATCAAAGCATGTCCACATGTGATTCCTAGCCCTTCATTTGACACACCAATAGTATTTTTAGGGGTTTTGGGCCTCCAAACCCATCTCATACTCCTTTTCATATTCTTAGACTGCCTCATCTGCCCACATTGGTCCAATGGACTCACTGTGGATTTATCACCATTACCAAATGGCCTCACAGCCTTATGGCTTCTATTTAGTACAGGTGGACCTTTGGCATGCTGCATCTTCGTCATATGAGATGTCTTCCCTTTCCTTTGTCCACTTTGCAACTGCTTAGCCATAGGAACCATGCTTTTACTAAAAGGAATAGCATCTACTCATCGAAAGCATGATTCATCTATAAATTGGAAAGGTCTCTCAAGAGCCTTACTAGGAGCACAACTAGAACCACTCATAGAATGCTCACCTAAGCTTGTAGACCTAATGGTTCTATCAATGCCACCATCACAACTACCTCTCATGGAAGTGTTGCAAGCCTTGATGGGACTTACTGGGCTTGGAATCTTTTTATCCTCAAAGGGTATATTATCCCTAATATTGCCATTTTCTGCTTGGAGATTTTGGCTACCAAGGTTACTCTCACTACAAGATATAGACCTTATAGAGACGTTTAAAGCGACGAAAATACAAACAACAAAATTTGCCCCCGTCGTCGCAAAAAGCGTCGTTATTGACGACGCCATAGAATCGTCGCTATATGCGTCGCTATATGCATCGCAAATGCGACGCATATAGCGACGTATATAGCGACGGTTACAGAGAATTTGCGACGCTTATAGCGACGACAATAGCAATGCGTGCAGTAAATTTGCGACGCAAATAGCAACGGTAACAGAGAAAAAAAAAAATTTGTGGCAGGGCAGCATATAGCACTGTGTGCTGTATGAGAGCCATACAAAATAGTTTCTGCACTGCTGCATACAAAGCGTTTGCAAACAAAAAGAATGTATACTGAAATCATAAAACTGATAGATGAAATAAATACATGATATCGCATAAAATGCGATTGGTAAAATCATAAAACAATATCACTAATACATGGAAAATGTCTACATAGATCGGGCGACTAAAAACTAAAGGTATGTGAGCTCTAAGGATCCAAGGGCGAGCTACAAATCCTCGTCCCCCGAAAGCTCTTCCCGCTGCAAAGGAGCATCAAACGGATTCTGCAGAAAAAGAAACAACATATCAATCCACCATACAATAATGCATTCAAATATCTCATGGTAACTACGGACAAGAAAGATGAGTGACTTACTGGGCCGCCACGTCTATACAATCGGTCGATCAATGATCTGAGACCGTGCCTCTCTGCATATCGAGTCTCAAGGCCTTGCAGATCGCGATTTGTAATGGAGTGCTGCAAAGAAAACAAAATGCTAACTGTTAGAAACATGATTGTTAGTACAAAGAATATCTCAAAAAAACAAATAAGCAAAACAAAAGAGAAACTTACAAAGTCCTCCAAATATGTCCTGTGGCCGCCACTCCCAAGATGATGTATCGATCAGGCCTCGATTCGTGCCCTCGCCGCCTCCTGTTGCTGGCTCCAACGTCCTGGCGAATTTGTAGCCTCCTCTCTCAGTCAGCGCCAGTCGTCTGCATCTAACCACTCGGGCTTTGGAGCCCCACTCTTGATTGCCTTGCGTGCGTCAGATCGTCTATGTGACATGTATGCACGCATGCAATCCATCATCCAGCCCGTAGAGAATCTATCCACTGCGGCTGGCACCGGGAACTCCTCGTGCAAGGATGCTACTATGTACTCCTTGCTCCCCTCCGGTATGTTCCTCCAATGATCCAGGACGTTGTGCCGAAAAACTTGTTGGCACAACTCCCTCATGCGAGCCATCACCCTCCTCCCCTCATCATTCATGATGATGGCTCCTGACCTGCCATCCACTAGGTATCCATAATCCCTAGGAGTGTGCCTTGTATGGGCCCTCTCCCATCTCCGTCCACGCTCCTGGGCATATCCAGGAGACCCCTGTACATCCGGTGTACCGACGGGGGTACCCTCTCCCGGAGTGCCACTCCAAGGGGTGCCACCAAAGGGGGTGCCACCAAAAGGAGTGCCACCAAAAGGTGTGCCATCTGCCGACGGCTGCGCAAAAGCTGGAGTAACTGGAGTGGACGTCCCCATAGGTGTGACAAATCCTGGAGGTGACCGAGCTCCAGCTGAACGACGAGACTGAGACACCGCGTCCGTGTCTCCACAGCAGCACCCCCTGATCCTCCTGCAGTCGCAGTCCCTCCCTCTGGCCCAAGTCGCGAGCGTCGAGATCATCTGCTCGAAGCTGAAGCATCTGATCGCACTGAAGCTGATCTAACAGAGCGCCCTGACGAAGAATGAGACAGCTCCTGATCTGCCATCTCTCTGAATCTCGCGAGCTGATCTGGAGACATGCGTGCCATCATCTCCTGAAACTCCTCATCGCTCATCCCTCGACTCATCCTGAAAATGTCGATACCTGCACAGATAAAAAATGATGTTAGAATAATCAATTTAAACTATACAAAGCACATTAATATAAATCATTTTTGAAAAATCCCTCTTAAAATGCATATCTTATCTACCTTTATGGAAGATCTAAACAACAAATTGAGTAATACAATTCTCCAAGAATGAAGTATTCTATGGTCCCATGTTAATCTCCTGACACAACTCTGCATACACTGGAAGGTCGATAGACATGTCACCACAAAAGAACGAGTCTGCCTCGTTCTCAAAAAATTCTACGACTTCTGTATTTCCATCATTGTTAGCCGAAGCTTGCGGTGGCCTCCACCCCTTGTAATTTCGATCCCTCTATTTGCATATTTTCTTCATCTATGCCTGGAACATTGCTTTGATCGTATACTCTTGCACCTCGAGGAGTTGAAGGTATAACATACCACCATCGAGGTTGTCGGGGATTTGGATAGAAGATTACCTGTTCACAAACACTTACAAAGCGGCTTCAAACCATTGTGACATAAACCATGTCATATTACAATTAGCAAGCAAATGACTAGTTGTACCTGTTCACAATGGGCCGGCAACACAAAGGTGTCGCGTAAATCCATCCATTTTTTTTCGGAATCTATTTCGAGAAATCCAGATGGACATCGTCGAACTGTTGCGCCAGCTCCTCCAAGTACCACATTGAGCCACTGCACATCGAATATTATCATGGAGAAGCTATGGTAATCCAACGTAATAATACTTTGCAAGTTCCCAAAATACTCCATCTCATCCACAACCGTGTTCGGATCCGTTGCTCGTCGCCGGCTCTCTTGCTCAAACCTTGCCATGACACCACAGTCCATTGTGGAGCGCATTTGGTCAATACGCTCCACCCGAAAATGCCGTCCCCGCGACCATGCTGCACTATATATTTTGTACTGCACATTGAAACACTCAAATTAGATGTAGCAAGCAAATTTAGATACGACACATTCTAAACCCCTCATTACCTTTGGACTACATCCCCTCAAGAACTCCCACTCCTCCATTGAGACCTCTATCCCTTCGCTGGATGCTGCGGTCAAGGCTCCATGCAACCATCGTGTTGACATAAACCGCGGCATCTCCTCCATGCCTTCAGGATATCGAATCGGTCGGTAACGCGTACTGCGTCGAAATTCAGCTCGCGCTTCCTCTCGATCTTGCCTTGCAATCTGGTACTTGGCGAGCCACGTCTCCATGGAGGCATGGTGCAACATACAAAAGCGATTCACCTTCTCTTCCATTGAGGCATCCATTCTTTTTTCTACCCCATTTCCAACCACCACATCTCCAGTCAGCCTGTCATCGTCCTTCAGCGTCCATAGCATTTCATTGTCTGGTTCCACTATTGGTAGCCATTGTGAGATATGCACTAACGCCTCTGACACCAACCAACCTTCCGCCATGCTACCTTCCAGACGAGCTCATTGTCGCACAAAGCCTTTCAAGGTTTTCATGAAGTGCTCCAAGAAGAACATCCATCCCGTATGGACAGGTCCAGCAATCGCCACTTCGTCCACAAGATGCACAAGAAGGTGAACTTGTATCGTGAGCATGCTAGTGGGTAGGTATTTCTCAAAGAGACAGACCGTCTCAACTGCTCCCCACCTTGCGGATTCAATAGAGGACGTCTTAATCTCTTTCTGTGAGATCCATTGCACCAAAGTCGACAACTTGTAAATGGCCCCGCGAATTTCTAGAGTTAGGCATCCCGCGATCGCGATCGGTAGGACAAACTGCCACAAATGAGAAAGCATTAAGAATAATGGTCACTTTTCAAATTTCAAAATGTCCACGCTAATTAAAATCCATTATGTTCACAAACCTGACATATCTTATGCCAATCATGGGATTTTAGCCCAGACATTTGGTCATCTTTAGAAAATGCGGACCTGAGAGAACGCATCATACCCGTCGGAGTGCGGATAGACTTGATTACTTGCTTCACAATGCGCTCTTCTTTGGTAGACAAAACCCAGGGAGCGCGAGGAAGCTGCACTCCCCCTTCAGCACTCGACTGCGGCCAAAGTGCCTCCATCTTACCTACCTCCTTTAAATCCATTCGTGACCCTATAGTGTCTCTCTTTCCTGTGATATGGTCCCATAGCAAGCTGCCCATATTTTTGAAAATATGCATGGGATCCAACAAGTGGTTGACCTGTAAGTGGGTCCAATATGGCAACTCGTAGAAAACTGAGAACCGCCGCATTCCATTTGGATGTGATTCCGGGTTTACCATTTTCAGCTCGTACCAGCTTGCAGCGTTCATACGTGCTGGAGGTCGTCCAAGAAAACCTTCCCTGAGTTCATGATCCTTCGGCAAGAAAGCGGCGTGTCCTTGATATACCATCTTCTTCATGGTTCGTGACCTTCGGGAGTCTAACTGTGGCCCACACAATGGACATGCATGATAACCTGAGGTAACGAGACCTGCAAGGCGATCCACGACCTAGTGAATACTTGATTGAATGAAATAAAATATAGATATTACCGGCGAGAACAAAGGTCTGCTCACCTGAGCACTCTCCCAATCCCGGAAAGTCATGCATCGTCCACATGAGAATGGCTCGAATGTTGGCTGACCGCCGACCATCGCGCCTGCTCATATCTTGCACCGTGACCCCCTCCTCCCACAAAATCTTAAGCTCATCGACTAATGGACGAAGAAACACGTCCATATTTTTTACTTTGTAGCGGCCCGGGACGAGTAAGCTAAGGATGAGATGTCCTTTCTTCGTAGAAAGCCATGGAGGAATGTTGTAGTTGACAAGCACTATAGGCCACACACTGTAAGAAGTCGAGCGCAGACCGAATGGGTTCACACCATCCATGGCGAGACCGAGCCGAAGATTCCTTGGCTCTCGCGCAAAGCCTGGGAAGGTAGAGTCAATGTGGCTCCATGCGCACGAATCTGCTGATATTTGTTGCACTCCATCCGTGGACCTATTCTGCACATGCCACGTTGTCAAGCTTGCCATGGCAGACGTGCGAAACATGTGGTTTATGCGGGGGATGAGCGGAAAGTGTCTGAGGACTTTTTGAGGGATGGTCTGCCCTTGCAAGTCCTGTCGATACCTGTGAGCACCACACTTTGGACATGTCTCCATAGTCTCGTATTCATCTCGAAACAATATGCAATCGTTGATACATGCATGGATGTTATTGTAGTCCATGCCAAGCTTCCATAAAACATGTCCTGCATCATCACGAGACTCAGGCATGGTGTTTGCAGGTGGCAATATATGATATTTCAATAACCTGAAAAAATCATAAAACACCTTGAAAAATCCATCCATGTTTGCAATAATTCTGTTTTTTAAAAAAAACAATGAAGTCTATGTGCAAGGTACCTGAATAACTCAGTCACACTCGTATCGCTCCAACCGTATTTTGCTTGCACACTTAAGAGTGCAAGCAATGTCTTCAACTGAGATACTCGGCACCCATCATATAATGGTATGGATGCTTCCTCTCTAAGCGGGTCAGATGTCTCAACATCCATGGGAATCAATGCATCGATCATTGCCTCCATCTCAGGCTCCAAGATTGTAGGCAAGTCGGGAAGGTTGTCTGTCTCCTCTGGCATTGACGGTATAGATGGGCCTTGCGAGTGGTCGATTGGCTCCTGCAATCCATCCATCGCACGTCCACGAACTCTTCTAATTGGCCGCAAAGGGTGCACTCCCCCTTGGGTCGAGACATCACCCCCCTGGATACAAAATTTGCCAACAAGACCCAATCTTATTGTGTATGGTTTTCAATTAGCTTGAGAGTACAATGCATGAAAAATGCTAACTTCAAATTACCGTTTGCTGAAAATCTGCAATCGCCTGATCAATGATCTCAGATTGAAACTCGCCAAATCGTCGTACGTGTTCTATAGACAATCGGCGTTTTCGTCTAATTGCCAACTTGCATTGAGAGCAAGGACATGGGACACGCTGATTAAGATACGACTCGCGGTCTTGAACAATAAGACCTTCTTCGTTTGCCATCTTATCTACATTACAGCAAACGAGGCTTAAATGGATAGCTTTATGGAGATGTACGTCAAGTTGCAAGTTGACCATAAACCTTGCATTGTATATAGTAGTCGAGAGATTTTTCGATGTTATATCTCGGCCTTGTATCATGCTCAACGATTTGTTTGTCCCGGTAGATAATTTTTTGTTATATCTCGGCTTTGAGTATAAGTAATCCATTTTAAAATTAATGTGCACCATCTATGAAATTTTATAACTATAGTAATAAAATTTATTTCAATCAATTCTACTCATAGTCATAAGACCTGAGAGAAATTATCCTATACTCAATTTAAGGGTTTCTTCTTCTATAACAATAATTTTGGGTTCATTTTGATGAAGTACGTGGCCGTATGCAAAGCACATTGCATACCATTATCAATACGTATATTATCTTAAATTTCCTTCCCCTCCCTCTCCCTATCTTTCTCTCCCTCTCCCTCTCTTCCTCTCTTTCTCTCACCCTCTCCCTCTCCCTCTCGTTCTCTTTCTCTCCCTCTCTCATTTCCTCCCTCCCCCTCCCTCTCCCTCTCCCTCCCTCTTTCTCCCTCTCCCTCTCCCTCCCTCCCTCTCCCTCTTTCTCTCCCTCTCTCATTTCCTTCCCCTCCCCCTCCCTCTCCCTCTCCCTCTCTTTCTCTTTTTTTCCCTCTCCCTCTCTATCTCTCTTTCTCTCTCATTTCCTAAACAAGCAAAAAATAAAGTGATTTAAACATCCTCCAAGCAAAAGGGAGAGGGAGAGATACAATGCACTCTCCCTCTCTTTCTCTTTCTATCCCTCTCTCATTTCCTTTCCCTTCCTCTCCCTCTCACTCTCTTTCTCTCTCATTTCCTCTCCTAAACAAGCAAAAAATAAAGTGATTCAAACATTAATCAAGCAAAAGGGAGAGGGAGGGAGAGAGAGAATGCACTCTCCCTCCTTCTCCCTCTCTTTCTCTTTCTCTCCCTCTCCTATTTCCTCCCCCTCCCTCTCCCTCTCCCTCTATTTCTCTTTCTTTCTCTTTCTCTTTCTCTTTCTTTCCCTCTCCCTCTCCCTCTCCCTCTCCCTCTCTTACTCTCTCGTTTCCTCTCCTAAACAAGCAAAAAAGAAAGTAATTTAAACATTAAACAAGCAAAAGGGAGAGAGAGAGAGAATGCACTCTCCCTCTCTTTCTCTCCCTCTCCCTCTCCCTCTCTTTCTCTTTCTCTCCCTCTCCCTCTCCTTCTCTTTCATTTCCTCTCCTAAACAAACAAAAGAGAACGATTTAAACCTTCAACAAGTAAAAGAAAGAGAGAGGGAGACTCACCAATGAGATATGGCGAGCGTGGGCGGCTTCTCTTTGCAACGAGGGCTCCTCCTCTCCTTCGCGAACAACGGCGGTGGCGGTGGTGGCAGCGGCGGCGGCAGCAAGTCTCTTCCTCTTCTTCTCTCACAAAGCCTTGGCTCTCTCCCTCGCTCTCTCCCTCGCTCTCACTCTCAAAAGGCGAAGAAAAGAAAATGAAAACGGCGCTCTGGTTTTGGCCGCGCTTTTTTTCCCTGCGGCGTCGCTATTGGCGTCGCTATTTGCGTCACAAATGCGACACAAATAGCGACGCAAATAGCGACGCCAGTTGCGACGCCAATAGCGACGCCGATATCCGCCGTCGCTAATCGGCGTCGCTATTGCCCCATTCCCTTGTAGTGTCTCATAGGCCGCCTTAGTATCAACAAGTGAGCTGTCTCCTTGTAGAAATGGTTGGAAGCTAGGATGCACTTGTACTGAGCAAGAAAAACTCCAAAATTTTTCCCAACATTTCTGAATATCTCCCTCATAATCAATGGCATGCATCTTTGCTTCCCTTAACAACTTAGGATTCCGCAGTCCCACTTGGATTTGCATGTTAATCTCTAAGCCACTCAAAAAGAGCTCACATAGCACATCTTTTGGCAATGCAGTAGCTCTTCTTGGCCAAAGCCTCAGAATATCATCAAAGGCTCTAACGTATTCTTTAACAGAAAAATATGACTCTTGCCTAATCTACATCAGCTGCCCTAAAACTTGGGTCATAGGCACCTTCTTTTCATATTCATCTAAAAATCGATCACTCAACTCCTCAAAGGATTTAATAGACCCCCTTGGGAGGCTACAGTACCATTTTTTAGCCTCTCCCTCTAGGGTACTTGAGAATACGAGCATCCGATGAATATCATTGAACCCACTTGCAAGGCAAGTTAGGCCATATTCTCGTAAATGCACCATCAGATCCTCATTAACCAACCCAAGAAATACTGGGAGATCCTTATAAGGAGAAGGGCATTTAGTCCTTTCCTTCAGGATCAGCACTGGGCCATTAAAATCCTCATATTCATGACCTAACTTTAGTGTCTTGGGGTCTCCAACCTCTTCCATTTCCACCTTTACTGGTGGTCTAGGGAGTCCTATGCTATGCACTAAGGAGTCTAATCCATCGCTTGATATTGGTGTTTTAGTAATTCTATCCTCATTTGCTATTGTTTCCCTAGAATCAGAGGTAGGTCCTAATAGAACCTTCCTTTCTGATAAGGTTTTTCCACATATGTAGAGATCGTCCAATGCTTTATAGATCTGCAATATTGTGCTTTGGAACCCAATTGCATCAGGCCCTAGCATTGGAGGTATCTCCTGCTCATAGGCATATATTACTTTGACTAGTGGCATCATGGTCTTTTCCTTCAAAAACTTATCACTTTTGAGGATCACAAATGACTGTGCCATCCTATCATCACTTTTGCTCCCTAATCTTTCCTCTAGCTCCCATGGACTATCTCCCATGATTACTCAATGGGTATTTCCCCGTAGTGACCCAAACTCTAGCATGGTGTCACTTCCAGGGCAAAGGGTAAAGTAATCAATCACATTTCTAGCCAAAGATCCCACTCAACCATGTAGAATGAACAAGGTATCTTTAGGGTTACGGGGATTCCTTGGTTTCATCATCATGCTCATGGCAAAAACGCAGCCACCACTTTAAGGTGGCTATCAATTATATAATAAAGCTAACAAGTCCCTTATAAGACCAAGATTCGGAAACCACCACTTATAGGCAGCTCCCGGCAGACGCACCACTGATGGGACCTAAAATGGGCTGGCACTGGCTATGGCACTAGCCGGACCTCATGCATATGACAGGCAACCCCACCACACGGCCTGCAGGCCAGGAGCATCTAAAACTCACTTTGCACTAAATGCTTATGACGATTTTGCATTTGTATCCAATATGTAGTCCAACGTTCACATTCCCTTCTCCTCAAAGGGAGATCCCATAACATATAGGCATAATGCCTCGTAATACACACATAGGGAAGTACCTGTCGGCTGATTGCCACAGCTCCACTGTGACTCTCCTACACCTCGGGGATTGGCCCCAAGATACGTCGCTAACACATGTAACATTCACACAAACTCTACTCTTTCATAATTCAGTATCCAATGAGATTTTGATTTGCCTCACAAAACTTTCCCCAACGGAAACACCCGCCTAATCCTACAACTTGGGTTTCCTATCCTCTCACTATTAGTCAAAGTTTATCAATCAATTGCAATGCATTCCAGGCAATACCACATGGCATGCATGATGCAAGGTGTATGACAATTGTGCACAACCATTTTATGATTAAAAAAACCATCCACGTGAGGTGCGAAAAATAGCCCTTTCATGAATTTTAACTAAGCGTTACGTACTCCGCTGCTTTAGGGACTAGCACACCGGAACTTCCGTGCTACTAGTCACCTATATTTAATTATGGAATGATCCCTAAATGCTACGCACAAAGAGGAAAATCAGAATTTGTATCTTTTCAACAATTAGATCATTGCACAAACTTCCTCTCCCCCTTACCGTTTAGGTGTTGCTGCGGTGCATAGGTGTAAATGGTTGTTTTGTATCATTTTTGTATGTAAAAAACAATCAACATGTATTATAGCACAAAGGATGAGTCCAAACTAAGTCTTGACCTCATGCTTTAACCTCGCCAAACATTCACGCACATAAATCTTTTTTTCCACATTTTTTTAGCGCGAAAGCCCCAATTTCCTCTATTTTTCACTATTTTTTTCTATTTATTATTCATGGAAAATAGGTATTTATTTATTTATTTATATTGGCTTATTATTTTGACTGAAACTTAACATTTTCTTTGAGTTTATCCCATTTTCACTCCTTTTTTCCAACTCAAAATCGAAAAAACCACTAATTTTCATTAAAAATGACATTTTATGGGTTTTAAAGAATTAATAATGGCTCTAAATCATCACGGATTGTGCATTTCTATAGTTACAGCCCTCAAACATGATGTAAAAAAGATTCAAACAAAAATTTATTGCATATGAACAACATTTAGACCATGAAATAACAAAAACAATCAAATTTCTTTGTAAAATTGGAGCATACGCGGTCTTGTGTGTTGCGGGGTTTTTAATAATTATTCTGGCCAGCCCACGGACTGACCAGCAACCATTCTTCAGTGCTGAACCTCTTTTCTCAACCTCCTCTTCATCTTGAAGCAATCCGATCATTCAGTGTTGAACCTCTTTTCTCAGCCTCCTCTTCATCTTGAAGCAATCCGATCATAGCCGGACAAGCATTCTTCAGCCCCTCTTCTTCCTGATTTCTTGCACAAGAATTGCCTCTATGCAGGAGAGAGAGGGAGGAGAGAGAAAGATTGGTTTTTTAGCTCTTTGCTTAGTGCATCATTCCTTGATCCGTTTGTGGCAATGGAGGGTGAAGGATAGAAGCATCTCAGGCCAGGAGGATTCCTCCTGCCTCCACCAATCAAAAAATGATGAAGAATGGGGGAAAAAATGGGGGCGCAAAAAATTGACGCCCCCCCCCCTCAACATTTCTTTTCGTGAGCATTAAGCTCTTTGTTAAGAGCTTTTAAGCACTTAATCAAATTATCTAGTTTATGCCTTTTGTATTCACACTTCCGACAAGTGGTTTTTCCACTCTTGGAGGGGCAACCGACATCGGATTCGAGATCCGTCTGGACAGGTGGTTCCATGGCATCGAAATCTACAAAGCTGGGGCCCATCACGCTCTTCCCGGCTTCCAGATCTAGTAGCCGCTTCACAACCCCGAACCTTGTGGGGATTAAATGGGGAATCAAACGACCTCAGAATGGAGATCTGAGACTTGCGTTGGATTCCTGACATCGTTTTACATCTAGATAAACTCGAGCTCAGCCATCCGCCATCATTTGATCTTCCATGAAAATTAGCACTAGCACTTTAGGGACTTGCCCCTTAAAATCGTACTGATTGCCACCGCCGTCTTTGACAAAGTCTATTTTTCCCTTGATATTCATAATTTTTGGCTATTTTTAAGCACTTCTCGGCATCAAAAATCATCTGTCACAAGGTGAAATACCCAATTTTTTGTAATAGGGTCTTTATGATTTTCATGCTTGACAGTGATAAAAAAAACATTGTCTATCCCTTAGTGCAAAAGCACTTATATGAATGAGTGATATGCTAAGAGGCCTGACCAACAACATGAATAGCATGCTGAGCATATTGATCACTATCCCAAGCATCATTACATATCCATCTGCTCTATCATCAATGCATAAGTGAAGTTTATTACCATACATCTATTTTGACTACATGCACTTCAAGTGTCATATATGGCTGCCATTAGCACTGAAAGGGTGTCCAAGGGGGATCATTGCATCAGGAGAGGTGGTGATCATGGGAGAATACCTGCACCTACATACAAGTATTGAGATCTGGATCAGGGGAGGTAGGCTAAGTTCCCCCTAGGCCGGATTGTGCACCCCTTTAGGGTCTTAAGTGGTAAGGGAGGGTCACCTCTCTTGTCTTACCACCTCACCTAGCATCGGCCTTTTTCCTCAGTGGGAATATACATGGAAAAAAAATATATTAAGAAATCAGCATGAGATGCATTGGAAAGGAAACATTGGGTCGTTTCATGAGATGCAAGGATGAACAAATGCTTGGATTGGGGATACCTTGGCAGTCAAGTGACTCACTGGCTTCTACTTACCCATTTACAAATACTACTACTCAATTTAATACTTATCCAAGGTACACAAGACAAAGAGGGGGGTTAATGTCAACCCATACAATTGATTTAGGATTAGTTATGGTGCATTAGGAAGCAAAGGGGGATATATTGACTTTCAGTAGATACATGCATACAAAGGGGGATTGAACTAATAAAGCCTATGCAATCTTTAATCTCTCCAACAAAGGTATTAAGCTCAGCAAGCGGATAAATATGAGAGATTAAGATCAGATTGGCATACCTCTTCGTTGAAGCATAGCCCATCATGATGCCCATTTTCTCCATCAAGCAAGCCCGGTTGGTTGGAGCACTCCCATGGATGAAGACTTCAAGCATTCAAATGTTGAATTGATGATGAGGGTTCCCGTGTTTGTTCTCGAGCTTGAGCTTTAAAGGGGGAAAGCTTCAAATGGAGCGTTCATGGATGTTTGCAAAGCAAGAACCCCATGCATGTTGATCTCCATATCTTGAATTTGGGTAAGAAAGAGGCAAAAAGGGTGGGGGTCTCTTGAAGGCTAAGCTCCAAAGGTTGTGGGTTGGATGAAGAGCTTGAGCTGAGTTATAATGGCTGTCCACAGGCAGTGTACAGTAGGGTGTTCAATCGAGAGCTCAATGTTAGAGGAAGAAGTTCCATGCTTGCTAAAGAGGGGGTTCATCCATTTGCCCCAAGGGCCAGGAATGCCAAGGGAGTGGCCAAGATCTAGAGTAGGAGGCAGGAGGAGAACAAGGGTAGCAGCACAATTTGCACCACAAATTGCTGGCTGCAGCCTGAAGCCTACAGTAGGGTTCCTTGGCCTTTAGGGTACCTGCCAGGTGGAGAATTACCGTAGGGAGCTTTGTGGGGCAGGTGGATGTTGAGGCTGAGGGCTGGTTGCAGCAAGAGGAAGGGATTCGGGGGCAGTCTACCAAGGAAGCTTGAGGGAAAAGCTTAGTGGGGAAGAGAGAGAAGTCTGGAGCAAAAAGTAACTGTGGTTTTTTCCTCCTCAAAACCGCAAAACCTCCAACTTTCCTTGGAATCCCTAAAATTTGCATGAAAATAAGTGACAACCTACTAGTTTAGCCATTTTACCTCCGGCTATGTCTGAATCTCTAGCCAGAGCTCATGCTTGCTTCAAAAAGCTGAGACTAACTATAGTCCTTCTTGCTATGCCCATACCTGTAACCTGAGTAACTAGGGGGAAAGGAGAAAAGGACCAAAGCCTAAAGCTCGATACCACTTGTAATGAATGAAGTTGAGAGGAGAGAGGAGAAAGAGTTGAAGAGAGAGAAAGAGAACAAGAAGAAGAGAAAGGAAGACTAGGAGAGGAGAGAGAAAGATAGAAAAGAGGGGAGAAGGAAGGAGGAAGCCATGGAAGTTGAAGATGAAGGTGAAGAGTATGTTCTTGATAATAATTGGTTGCCCTAATCTAGGACTCTCACACCTTATATACCCTAGTCAGTGTGATTGGGTGTTAATCCCTAGCTTCTATGTGTCCCACTCATTACACATATCAATGCAATTATCATGGAGTATTAGAACATTCATGCTGGCCTATAGTAGTGATGATTCAACCTTGAATTGAAGATTGTGGCAACCCTACTAATATTAGGCCATGGGAAGAAGAAGCATCACAAGATAATTACTATTTTAGAGATCATTGTGTCTATGAGAGCTGCAACCAATGCACTTTGAGGAGCCATATATGTATGTAGCATAAAAGAAGGAGCCAACTTGTTCAGTAAGGTAGCTATTTTGAATAGGCAAAAGAAAATGCTACTACAATCTTGGATGTTCCTAGGATTGACTAGCAAACTCTTTGTGGAGTGAATGGTTGGTGCTCATATAGAGCTTCTGTCCAAGGAAGAATTTCATCAGTTTGGATTAGATTTTTGAGATCAAAATATAAGTGAATTATTCTAGGCCTTGGAGATTAGTTAGAAGTCTGGATCAAGGAAAAAGTGTAAAGCTAGGCATGAAGGATGTTCCTGATTTTGCTTCAAAGGGTGGAAAACTGACAGAACTACAGTTTATGTTCCTGTGATATGTAAGGCAATGGAGAAGCTTGATTAGTAGTTGCCTTGTCTTATTCCTAGGTCACTGATATCTGAACCCTACAATGATTTGATGGTAATACTTCCAAGAACTTTGTAAAATCTACCCATGTGTCCACAATTCACAATGCTTGCAAGAGAAACAATGTGAAGAAGAAGGAGTCTATTAAAGAACACATTTCTTAATCCTTTATCTCTACACTAAATATATTAAAAGCTTATTCTTCCCTTCCATATGCCTATTCTTCAACATCTCAACTTATCTTACATATAAAGTCAATTTACCATTGATTATACACATTGTTAGCCCCTAAATTCTTGAGTTACTTCTTGAACTATCTTAAAAAAGATTGATCCTTGGCTTTTTGATTACGCTTGCACTGATGGTTCTTATTCATGCAATGGAAATTCCAATGATTCATGTTGAAAACGGTCTTTGATTACGCTTGCACTGATGGTTCTTATTCATGCAATGGAAATTCCAATGATTCATGTTGAAAACGGTCTTTGATAACACTAGCCTATTCTCAATCGGAAACTTTCTCTAGCTTACTTGATAATCTTTCTTGATTCATTATCCTCTATGGATTTGTGGCTTGATACGATAGCCCTTCAACATCGGTGGTGAACCCAACATGGAAGACACATCCAAATTGTCAACAAGATGGGAGAAATGCCTCTCTTAGGAGGTGCATTAGATTCTAATAATGAGTGGAAATAGCTTCTACGGACCTTTAACACATATATGCAGTAGCAACAACAACATCATTAGTAGTAGATGTAGACAGATGTAGCTTCAAGCCAACACACAATATGAGGTTATGGCTACCAAGGCTATGGAAGTAGTGGAAAATCAAAAGAATCTCTTTGAAGGTCACAATGTCTCAAGCTATGTGAAGATTTATGAATCAAAGATGGAGTTCTTTGGTATACCTGCACATATGATGAGCTAGTACTTTGTGTGGATGGTGACTTTTTTCCTAAAGTTTCACATCAATGAGCTTTATGCTTTGAGTCCAACTTGGCTTGCTTTCCAAAAATCCTTGAAGGAAGAGTGCTTTCTAGAAGATATTGGGATGGGTATGAGATGCATCTTGCATGAATGAATACACAAGCTACTGGTGGCGATAAAGTTACTACGACGTAGGAGTTTGAGTTAAGGTTTAATGAAATGGATGCTGCAGATCAAGTAGCCTTAGAGCTCAAGAAAATGGAATTAGGAGAGCTCTTGGAAGACAAATTGCAATATTTGGGTCTCAAGATCGATTGGCAAGATGCAAGGGACATTGTCACTACTTTGGTGAGGTGACAAATGTGGAAGTATAGACTACAAAATGGTCTTGCATCTCCTACAATTTCTCTTGTTTCTATGCCTTCTACTACCCTAGCCTTGGCTTATGTCTTTATGTCTATGCATGTCTTATATACTTTTGCTTCTATACTTGCATATATCTCTATGCTTATGCCTATGCTTATACTAGTGCCAATACCTATGGCTACACCACCAACTTCCATGGCTCCAACACTCTTAGAGCAAAGGAATGGATGAGGTAATCAAAGGTATAAGAGATCTAAAGCTTGATTTTTTTAGAATTCCAAGGTCATCTACTATGCCTAAAAGAGTAGTACCTTCACACATGCCTTCTATAAGGGAGTATGTCAGGAGATGTATTTGGTATGACAATCTAGAGCATCAGTGCAAGGATTGCGATTTTTTCAAAGATGCAAGAACAATAATTTGGTATTTTAGGGGCTTGAAAATAAAATATGTTTGATAAATACTGGTATGCCTATGATGCAAAGGAGGAATGAAATAGATTCTTAAGAACATAGCTACATAGACCTCTTGTGTGGCTAGAGATACTTCTTCTACCTATGGTATGTAGATTGAGAAGGGACAATAGAGTAAGTCATAATTATAGACTTTTGCATTAGATACAACACACAAGGATAAAATGCTATAGTCAAAGTTATCTAGCGCAAGGCAGAGCATGAGAGAGACTAGATGGAATGTGCCAGTGGATACTTATTCTATCTATGCATACCTAGCAAAGACCCAGGGTACTAAGATACTTGTTGAGGAGAAGAGAAGGTATGAAGATAATGCTCCTAGTACATCTAGAGGGGGTGAGCCTACTGCTCTCCCTCCTTGTTGGGACCTAAAACAGGCCTGACACAAACTCCAACGGCTGTAACTGAGCTCCTAAACACACTTAATGATCCCACATAGTCTCGCAGCCACCTAGGAGCATATGTGCACTATATATGATTCTTCTAATTACTCCAAGGAAAGGAGCTTCCCACACATGGGTGACTATCTCACCTCAAATCACATACACAAAGGGTACCCCCAGTCAACTTGCTACCCCTATAGCTCTCCACAATATCCTAGAAATCAGCCCCAAGATGTGCTATCTAAAACATTGTATCATATTCCTCTTTTGACATTTATTGTTCCAAGAGACTTTTCATAACCTCACATAATCTTCCCCCAAGAATAACTACACTAACCTATGGCTAGAGATCCTTTCAACTCTAGGTGGATCAATGGGTTTCTTTTTTAAGCAATTGCTATGCATCTCAGAGATTTATTCCAATACCATGCTTTTATGCTCTTTCCATGCAAGGTGGAATGCTCTAAAGTGCACAAACAAAAGAAAAACATTATCATATTCATGTGCAAACTCATATATTTTTATGTTTTTCACCATATGTATTGCGACGATGTAAAAGATAGCACTAAGAAAACCTATGCTACTATCTTTCTCACACCTTTTAAAAACCAACCTATATGCATATGAAAAAGATCATAAAATCATCACATTTAAGCTCATTTTTTCCTTCTCACCACCCCTATCAACAAATTTTTGCGAGCTTTGTCATATTCTTAGGTATGTAGTGAAATGGAAAAAACCGCATAAGAATGCATCGTAACACACAATATGAGGCCATCTAATGTAATCTCCATGCCATGAAACCCATACAAACATTGCACAAATATATATGTATTATTTCATGACATCAAGATCCATCTAATCATTCAATTCTCCTAAAAACTTCATTTTTTATCATTTTACTCATATGAATGCCTTTTAAAAACCAATTATCATTATAGAATGCACATTGATCAAGCATTTAAAAATGTTTTTTTAATTTTTTCCTCACTAAAAATACTTTATATAACATGCACAATTCATTTTCTTTCATTTTCAAGTAAAATGAGACTTGCCATAAGATATTTTATAATATCACTTTATTTTTTACTATTTTGAGATCACTTAGGTAGCCCATTAATGCTCCACAAAATCATTAGCAATCATCTTTTCTCCATTGCTTGCATCATGTCACGCTCTAGTATCCCTTTTTCCTCTCTCTCTCAACTTGTATGAACACCCACTATGAGGAGAGAAAAGGAGAAAGAAAGTTTGAGTTCCCATTTTTTTGCATAGTGTATCATTTTGCACAATTCAAGTGGTGATTGGAAGCAAATAAAAACACAAAATCATCACCAAGAGTGTTCTTTGTAATTTCAAAAGTTGCAAAATCCCAAAGTTTATGGGAAATGAAGGGGCACTGAAAAGAATGTGCCCCCCTAATCGTGATTTTTTTGCTTCTTTTCCTTCTTAATCTCCTAATTAGCAAGTGACCAGTTCATTTCCTGTGCGTTCACACTGCAAGCAACAAGTTGTTTTTGTGAAAATCAGAGGGGCAAAAAGTTTAGATTTGAGATCTGAAGGTACAATCATATTCTTGGCATTGTTTATTATTGATTTGGTCTCCTAGATGCTATTTTTGATATTTGGATCAAGAAGTTGCTTTATATTGCTAAAGTTGTACCCCTTTAAATGGGCTACCTAATGAACTCCGATTGACAAATGTATGCTTGCAACATGTTTTCGGCCACTTGTTTTTGCTTAGAAAGCTCTGGTGCCTCTTCATTTTTACTACAAGTGCTTCATTTTCTTCTTCAGTTTTGATACCTAGTCGCACCTCTCATTGGCAAGGGCAACTCAAGCCATTGAACCCATGGATTGATTTGCATGAAAATAAAACATAGCAAGCATCAAGCTGCTTCAAAGAAAATACAAAACATTGCTTTTACCCTACCCCTTGACAAAGATCAAGATATGAATTATTTTCTCGATGTCCCTTATGAATCCATATTCTAGGATTGAGCAATTACATTAGGCTATTTTTGCTAGATTTTTTGTTTGGGTTTACGTTACAAGATTTTTTGTCCTTGGGAGGCTTCAACAAGAGGATGGACTAGCAACTTCCTAGGATGGTTTCTTGGCAAGACTTGAGGGGTCTATTGGCTCCTTCTTTGGACTTTTAACATGAGCAACATCACTAGGGATTGGATACTCAGTCTTTTTCACTCGACTCAAAGAATTCTGAGATACTGTGGGTTCATCTTGTGGATTAGAAGCTACCTCAAGCAGTTGCTCTTTCAAAATTGTGGGCCCTCATATCTTTGCTAGATACTCAAGTTTCGGCTTTTTAGTCTCTAATACTAGTTTTGTGGCCTCTAAGGGGATTGATTTTGTCCCCTCATTTGATTTAGACCTTGATCTAGGTTTTTGTTTAGGTCTCTTTCTCTTTTGCTTTGATTTTGTTAGGACTTGGGTTGTGGTCAGTGGAGGTGGTTGTGTGGGTGGTTTTGATAATCAAATCCAACAATTTTATACATAAAACCCTTAAGCACATAGCAATGCTTTTAAAGCAACACTGTGCTAAGTCTTCATCGATGTTTGTGAGGATATGCCTTAGATCTCTTCTTCATTCTAGATGAAGTGCTCTTTTTGATCCACCTATTTGTAACCAAGGACAACTAAAGTAGGAACTTCTACTTAGGCGAGTACTCCTATAACCTAGTCCACTTGAATTTGTATATTTTTTTATTTTTCTCATTCTCCATTCTTCATTATTTGGTACTTTGATGTATAAAAAGGACAAACCTAAGAGTATTGTGATCCAAGGAGAACAAGGCATCATGTTCAGAGCCTCGGCAGCCAAGAATCTACCAAGCTCTTGCAAGGCAACACTAAATCCTTTTTTCTCACTCACTTTTATTTTCACTCTAACCATCCTCATTTTCTTTTGGCTAGATGTTATCTCTAGGAAGGCAAGCAATTGGTCATGAGTCTAATTTGTCCCTAAGGACTTACCACGCCTTTGCAAGGCAATAAATATCTTCTCTTCTGATTTTCTTTTTATATTCTAATATCAGGTGTTAGAACCCCTTTTTTACACCTCCATATTGTATTTATTTTAGACATATTTTGTCACGATTGTGGGAGAGAAGGAAGGAGTCTCAAATGAAGCTTTCTTGCTTGCACAAATGGGGGAATACACACAGAGGTGGAGGCTGAAAACAATTTTCCTCTTCTTAGTTGTGTAAGCCAAAAGAACTCAAGTACAAAGAAATAGAAGAACCCTATATATGGGTCTCAAACCAAACTCAACTAACTAAGGTGGCATACTAACTGAGCCACGAACTAGAGTAGATAAGGATAGCTATCATGTAGCTATTATTCATGGGCGGTGTATCAACCGCGTCTGCAACTGACAAGTCGGTGACATAAATACACAACGGTCACCCTGGCGTATCATGAGTGGAGCTCGATATCTCAACACTCCCCCTCGAGCTCAATCCCAATTCCTGCACACCAAGCAGGTCTCTGAACTTGCGCAGCTTCTCTGCGCCCAATGCCTTCGTGAATATGTCAGCTACCTGATCCTCTGTGATGACATAAACTAGATCAATAAGACCTAGTAAAACCTTCTCTCGCACATAGTGATAATGCACCTCAATGTGCTTTGTTCTAGCATGATAGACTGGGTTATTTGCCAAGTGTATACTACTCATGTTGTCACAATAAATGACAACTGGCCCATCTGTAGACTGATGCATATCATAAAGTAGCTTATGCAACCAAGCTACCTCACATGCAGCCATTGCTGCACCCCTGTACTCAGCCTCTGTGCTCGACAAGGCAACTGTAGGCTGTTTCTTGCTGCTCCAAGTGACTGCAGCACTCCCAAAAGAGAACACATATCCACTGGTAGATCGTCTATCAGAAATACTACCAGCCCAATCAGCATCAGTGTATCCATGCAACTGTATCTGAACCCCAGTCTCATAAAATAGTCCATACTGCAATGTGGACTTCACATACCTGAGTATGCATCTAGCCGCATCCAAATGTGGTTTCCTTGGAGCCTGCATAAACTGACTTACCAATCCAACAACATAGCTCAAATCTGGCCTGGTAATAGTCATATAAATCAAACTTCCTACTATGCGTCTGTACATAGTAGGGTCTTCTAGAAGCTCACCTGCATCTGTACTCAGCTTCACATTCTGCTCCAAAGGAACTGAAATAGGCTTACAGCCTGTCATCCCATATTTGGACAGCATGTCCAATCCATACTGTCTCTGCAAGAGCTGTATCCCACTTGGTGATCTAATCACCTCAATGCCCAAGAAATAACGCAGCTCTCCCAAATCCTTCATCTCAAACTTCTGCTTCAATAGCATTTTCACATGAAGGATATCTTCATCACTGTCACCTGTCATAATCAAATCATCAACATAAATGACAAGTAGCATAGTACCTTTCTCTGTTTTTCTCACATAAAGTGAGAAATCTGCGTTGGAAATCTGAAAGCCAATAGTGACAAGATACTGTCCTATCTTGTCAGACCATGCTCTAGGTGCTTGCTTCAAGCCATACAAAGCTTTCTTCAACCTGCAAACAAACTCAGGATGAACAGCATGCACATAACCTGGTGGTTGCTCCATATAGACCTCTTCTTGCAAATCACCATGCAAGAAGGCATTCTTTACATCCATCTGATGTAAAGACCATCCCTTTGATGCAGCCATAGCAATGACTGCTCTTACGGTTGCCATCCTTGCAACCGGACTGAATGTTTCTTCATAGTCAATGCCATATGTTTGTGCATACCCCTTGACTACTAATCTTGCCTTGTATCTGTTCACAGAACCATCTGCATTGTGCTTCACCTTATAAACCCACTTACAGCCAATTGCATTCTTATCTTTAGGCAAAGGTACCAATTCCCATGTAGCATTTGCTTCCAAGGCATCCATTTCTTCATCCATGGCTTTCTCCCATTTTTCTTTTCCCATGGCTTGCTCAAAAGAAGTGGGTTCTGGTTCCTGTATCACCTTGACCATATATGCATAGTGAATGGCTGTAAATCCATCATATTTCAGCCTATCCACAGGATACCTAACTCTGGTAGACCTGCGCAAAGTGGGTTCACTCCCAGGTGCTCTCAAAACATCCCTGGTCTTCCTTACTCCAGGTGTAACAATAGAAGGAATACCCAACTCATCATCAATGCTCTGTTTTGAGCCACTGGATTCACCATCCACATAAGAGTGACCTGCATTCACATCAAACATAGGTTGATCAACCGCGAAGAATGTGAACCACTGCTAGAGGACGCTCCAGGTCCACTAATATTTTGTGACTGCTGCTGTGAATTCTGTGCAGCATTACCATTTTGTGCATCTACATCATCAATCACATTTATTGGTTTATACCAGCTACTCATCTCATCAAAAACAACATCTCTGCTCACTATAAACTTACGAGTAGAAGGGTTATAGCATCTATACCCTTTTTGCTGCAGAGAGTAACCAATAAAGATGCACTTCTCAGCTTTTGGATCCAACTTGGATCTCAACTCATCTGGCACATGTACATAGGCAATGCAACCAAAAATTTTCAAATGAGAAATATCTGGTTTCCTACCAGTATACCTCTCCTCTGGAGTCATTCCATGTATTGCTGCAGTGGGAGTCCTGTTCATTATGTAGACTGCTGTAGCAACTGCTTCAGCCCAATAAAAATCTGGCAAGTCTTTTTCATTGAGCATGGCACGAGATACCTCTCCAATATGCCTGTTTTTCCTTTCTGCAATTCCGTTTTGTTGTGGGGTATGACTGCATGAATATTGATGCTTTATGCCATGCTCCTGCAGGAACCTTGCAAACTCATTTGAGAGGTACTCTCCCCCTCCATCTGACCTTAGGCATTTTATCTGCAGGCCTGTTTCTTTTTCAACCATAGCTTTAAGGGTTTTGAAATGCCCAAAAACTTCACTTTTCTTTTTCATAAAATACACCCAAACTTTTCTGCTATAGTCATCAATAAAAGTGACAAAATAATGACAGCCTCCAAGAGATGCAGCTTTAGTGGTCCACACATCAGAGTGGATTAATTCCAATGGCTTCTCACTCTCTTGAACATGTCTAGGAAATGGTTTCCTTGCCTGTTTTCCAAACTGACAGGCTTCACATACCTTATGCATTTCTGCAACCTTGAATTTGGACAAACTTGCAACAATATTTTGGGCCTGCATTGATTTAAGTCGCTGTACAGCATCCATGAGGATTAAATCTGACCTGCAAGCCCTGCTCAACTATTTGACCAACAGAAACCAGATTCTTGGTGATATTCGGGACATGAAATACATCGGACAGGTATTTCTTTTTCCTATCCTGCATAGACAAGGGAATTTTTCCAATCTGCACAATAGGATGTGCAGTATCATCACCAGTCTCCACAAATCCTGGTTTTTCCATTTTCCTTGCATCCTCCATCCATTCTGCATGACCTGTCATGTGGTTTGATGCACCTGAGTCAACATACCATACATCATTGCTTTCTTCTGCACTTGTCACAGAATTGTTCATGTGCTGCACCATGAACAAATGCTCATTTCTGTCATCACCCTGTCTACTAGAAGATGCATAATTTCCTTGTTGCAGTTTTCCATTCATGATGTCATTCTGCTTTTTATAGCAGTCTTTAGCCATATGACCCATTTTACCACAGTAGTAGCATTCAACATTACTGTTTGCATTTTGACCTCTTTGCCATCCACCACGACCTCTTTGGCTCCCCCTGCCTCTAGAGTTACCACGTCCTCCTCCATAGGACTGGTTTTCTTGAGTTTGTTGCATATTTTGATTTCTACCACGGCCTCTAAATCGGCCTCCTCTACCTCTGCCTCTACCTCTTCCAGCATTTGAGTAGAAGACAGCTTCTTTTGAAGTTCCTCCTGAAGAAGATGCACCACCATTTCTCTGCTCCTCAGAAATTAGAAGAGCAATCAACTCCTCAAAATCAGGAAATCTTTCACGGACAGAAATGGATGTTCGAAACTGTGCATAATCCTTTCCTAGACCATTCAATGTCACAAAAACTAAATCATCATCTTCCACTGGCGACCCAATGGAAGCAAGTGCATCTGCAATCTTCTTCACCTTCATGTGGTAGTCATTGATGCTCATATTTTCTCTTTGGACATTATGCAACTCTTGCTTGAGCTGCATTTTCCTGGCTTGAGTATTTGTACTATACATTTTTGACAAAGTATCCCATGCCTCCTTTGGCGTACTTGCATCCTGAATATGCACTATCATAGAGTCTGAAATACTGATAGACAGCCAGTACATAACTTTCCTGGCTCTCTCATGCCATGCTTTAAATGCCTGCATTTGCTGTTGATTGGGAACGTCAGGAAGAACTGGTTCTTCTTCATTTCCTGCAACAAATTCCCAATATCCTTTTCCCATAAGGAAATTCGTCATTCTAAACTTCCATGCTTGGAAGTTGTTCTTGTCAAGCTTTTCAGTGACAATCTGTGAGAGAGAATCAGATGCCATTACAGAATACTGCAAAAAATTCTGTCACTTGCAAAAACACTGCTTCACCCTCACAAGGGCAAATCTGCAAAATTGGCGAAAGTGGTATTTGACCACACAGTCACTTCCTAGTGACGATTTTGCATCAACAGGCAACAGGGATGATTCTGTAACTCCCAATGTCTCTGCACACAAGCATACGATGCAATCTCTGTGATAACTTTTCACCGACCTGTAGAACAGTGGTCGCACAGCATAAAACAGGGCCTTTTCTTGAGTGCGTGCAGAAAACTTCCGCCTTCAAAACAGGCCCCGAAATGGCCTCAAATCAAAAAAACAGGGTCGCCGAGAGCTAAAGCTATCACCCGGCAGCATATACTGCCCTCTTGCTTCACCGCGAAGGGCGTCTCAACCTGAGACAATGCACTCTTACAATTTCCGGCTGTGCTACCTACAGAGATCTGCTCCCAAAACAGAAAATGAAAGCAACACTGCTCCTCTTACCAGAACACCGCGAGCTTGGCTTGCTTTCTTGAGCTCCTTACCACGAACAAGGCTCTGATACCATGTCACGATTGTGGGAGAGAAGGAAGGAGTCTCAAATGAATCTTTCTTGCTTGCACAAATGGGGGAATACACACAGAGGTGGAGGCTGAAAACAGTTTTCCTCTTCTTAGTTGTGTAAGCCAAAAGAACTCAAGTACAAAGAAATAGAAGAACCCTATATATGGGTCTCAAACCAAACTCAACTAACTAAGGTGGCATACTAAGTGAGCCACGAACTAGAGTAGATAAGGATAGCTATCATGTAGCTATTATTCATGGGCGGTGTACCAACCGCGTCTGCAACTGACAAGTCGGTGACATAAATACACAACGGTCACCCTGGCGTATCATGAGTGGAGCTCGATATCTCAACATATTTATCATACTCATCTTTTATTCATTATGTTTCCCTTGCTACCTCGTAAATAATAGGAATTATGCTTCCCTTGCTACCTCGTAAATACTCATCTTTTATTCATTATGCTTCCCTTGCTACCTCGTAAATACTCATCTTTTATTCATTATGCTTCCCTTGCTACCTCGTAAATCATACTCATCTTTTATTCATTATGCTTCCCTTCCCAAACTAACAACTACCTTCCGTAAGAGCATGTTTAGATAAGAGTCTCCACAATTGACTAGGTTCCATCTCATCATCAAGAGATATATTTGAGCCAGGACCACAATCGAAAAAGAGGTATTCTTCATAAGCATAATTCGCTAATGAATCTGCAAATTGGTTTCAATGTTGTGGAACTAGCTAAAGAGATACTCTTTCAAACTCGGCAATCAAGTCTATAGTAGCACAATAATACATACAAAGGTGGGACATAGCAACATTTAGTTCCATTATTAGGGTTCTATATTTTTCCATATTGTTAGTGAATCCTACCCCAAGGTAGGTAGCTAATTTCATTGTGACCCTACATTGAGAATCTCTAATGACTATCTTGATGCTCCCTTTCTTATTTGGGACCCCTAGATGCTCCATCAAAATACAATGTATATATCTGTTAAGGGTTTATACAGTCAAACATCGTCAATGCCTCTATTTTGTAATTATGATAATCAAAGTTCAACATATTTAGAGGGTGAACCAAAGGCTCCATCTCACCTTCTTCATTGAAACTGATAGGATATTTGTCATGATACTCGAGCATGATCATTCCATCTTCTTGCTCAATCACCTTATACCCTTTGCTCCACCAATTTGCCTTTATTTAGTATCTTTATCCTAGATATGGGTGCTCCAAATAGGGGATTAGCTACCCTATCAACTGCTTTAGTCAACCTCTCTTGCAAGTTTCAAATCAACATGGCATAAACCCTCAAGGGCATTTGTCTCCTTAATATGCTTATAAATAACAAGGCTTAATCTTGTTAATATTAATTTTATTATTAAATCCCACCCCCCATAAATCTACTAATAATTCACATAACTTATTTTTACCTATTCTAACTATTTTGTAGGGACCATCACTCTTAGGCTCTAATTTTCCAAGAAAAAGCTCCATATGTGCATCATAGTACATGACGAGTTGTTATTTGGTAAAGGCATACTTCTTCACTTTCACATCATGAAGCTATTTCATACAATACTTGGCCACCTCATGATGTAATAAACTATGAATTTTAAGCTCATTGAGATGTGCTAACATCGTAGAGTGTTCAAAAAGTATATCTTTATCCCCCAGATGGATCACGAATCTTATTATAGGTAACTCAATCTCAAGGGGTAATGCACACTCCTCTCCATAGACTAATTAGAACGAGGTATGGCTAGTAGCTCATTTAAAGGTTGTGTTATATGCCCATACAACCATGTATAATTTCATGTCCCAATCCCATTTCTTTTCTGAAATGATCATTGATAGGATTCCCACAAGCTACTTATTAGTGCTTTCAACTTACCCATTCACATGTCGATTGTAAGGTGTCATTTTATTATACTTAATTTGCTAGGCCCTAGTCAACACCTTATTTGGGAAATGAGTGTCGCAGTCTAACACAAACTCTTTTGATGGACCAAATTGACAAATTATCTATTCAAGAAGGAAGCTAGCAATCTTCTCTGTATCATCCTTCCTCATCACTCGTACTTTTGACCATTTTGTAAAATAATTAGTCACTACTATGATATACCTCTTCTGTGTAGAGGATGATGGGGTAATTAAACCTACAAAGTCAATTCCTTACTTCTCGAATGGTAATAAAGCCATAATAGGAGTTAGTGGGTGCTTCCGATTCTCTTCACTAACATATCACTGGCATATATCACATCTCTTTACATATGAAAATGCATCCTGGAAGATGGACGACAACCAATATCCAGCTCTTAAGACTTTCTATGCAGTCAATCATCTAGTAGAGTGCCCTCCACAGCAGAATCATGACACTCTTCCAAGATGAATGGAACTTCATTAGGCATAATACATCAACAATAAATATCATCTACCCCTTATCGATATAGAGTTCTTGCAATTAAGGTAAACCTTAAGGCTTGATGTTTAATTTTCCTTTTCTTAGCCTTAGACAAAGAGGTTGCAGTCTCTCCTATGGATAGATAATGTGTTATTGCAGTAGTATACCAAGTTGGAATGGAGGCCCTGTGTATTTTAAACACACCCTTAAGGTTGCTAACTTTAACCAATAATTCTTTCAACTCCCCAAAATCTACAAGACATTCTACGATGCCTTGCAATCTCACAGGCTTACTCTTAATTTTGTAATCTAAATCTTGCAAAGTGATTAACCACTTTGCTAGGTGATTGAGCAGCTATAACTTGTTTAATAATAACCTCAGTCTTTCTACCTTTGTATAAAATACTACCTTCTCATACAAAATATAGTATCCGAATTTTTTCATGGCAAAGACCATCCCAAGGCAAAAAAAAATCATATGCGTATAAATAATTTCAAACACATCCGATCTGTGACTAACAAATGCAATTGGGTGTACCATTTCTTATCCCATATTTGAGCTACTAAGCTACTGATATTAGATATCGTGGCTACTAAAAACACATAGAACGAAGTGAATAGATTTGTGAATTACAACGTCCTCCCAGCTAGTGCATTAATGAATCATCGGTTATATCTAACTGACGATAATAAACTATGCACTTCCTTTTCATAGTGGACTTATACCAACCATGACTTTAATATTTTCTAGATCAGCAGCCAAACTAACTACATGTGTTGCTAGGTGGCACCTACATGAGGGGATGAGTGCCTTCAATGGTTCTCCCTTGTGTGCACATTGATGGGATGAGTGCCTTGAATGGTTCTCCATTAGTGTCGGGCACACTCCTAAGAGAATTAATTTTCATCTTGGACGAAAGGTTGATGGGGAGGCTTGTCCTTTTCAGGCATGAGACTTGCAGATATAAACACGGCTGAAGCCGTACATGGGTAATGCCACAATACTCATATCTCAAGAGTGCTAAGGTATACATGAATTGATTATTTCATGGAATTCCAATGATTAAGTTGATTTATTATTGCTAACTGTATTTATTCAGTTAATTATTTTTATAACATGATTTTTTGAATTTTTGACAACTAATGTGTAGAGCAATATGAATTAGATGTATGCAACAAGTGCAATTTATTCCAAATACTTCTTCATTAATATTTTAAAAAACTCACCAATGTTTACTCTAATACATGCATACATTCTCTTTATAAATATTTATTAATACTTGAGATTCTAGGAGATATATTGAAGATATTTTAGATTTATTTTATAGCTCTCAACAATTGTGAGTTGAGCAACTGATTATAGCCATCAATTCAATTAACTCAAACTCTTTTGCAAAAAGAGTGATTGCAAAGGGCCTATCTTTGGGCAAAGCAAGATTCACTTTAATATTATAAATATGGCATGGAGGAGGTACCCACTCCATATATGAGGGGAATTGCATACAATAATGTATCAGTCAACTTTACTTTACTCTTCTTTAAGGTTATTTTGAGTTTTATGAGTTTTTCTTACAATTTTTATAAGAAAAGAGATAAAGGGAGAGCTTCCTTGGTTCACTACTACGCATGTATCTCATCCACACAGCAATGGTATCAGAGCCAGATTACATCTAGGGCTTCCAATCGCCTATCATCTTATGCGAAGGCAAGCTCTCTAGAGTAATCAAGCTCTATGGTCTAACCAGCTACACAACTAGATTCTCAAGGCTTTAAAACCCCAAACCCTTCTATCTCTGCTCAGGCATTTTGCAATTCAAACCAAGATTGGAAAATTCAACACCCTCTCTCATAGGGCCATCATTCTGAATCTGTGATGAAAAAAAGATTTATAGAAGTTTAATTAGGCTTTATTGTTAAGCTTGATTAATCTTTAAGAAGCTTAAAAGCTTTAATTTGAATTTCATGGGGAGAGGGGTCATTTTTGGCTGTTATCAGTAAAATGATACCATCCTTTTGTCCTCAAAATCAAAATTTTTAATCAAAGGCTATGAACCTTGCTTAATCTTGGCTTACTTACTCAACTTCAGCCTCTTTTACTCCAAGTCACCTTGCAGACTACTCAGATCAGTCCACATCACCATTGACTTCCAACCTCTAAGAGGTGATTCCTACATGGTCACTTCGGGGCTGCGAACTTCATCAAAGTACCATTAAAAATTGTGGTCTTTCTTGCCTATTGCATCTTATTATTTTGCCACCAATAAGCCACTCTTTCTCTTGGTTCTTACACACCAAAGTTTTATTGCCACGGGTGAAGCATCTCTTCAAGGCATCTTTATTATTTGGATATCTTCAACAAGCCATCCACAATCATTATGTCTCATGAAGGACCATCTAGCACTACAAATTTTGATTCCACATTTTCACTACTTGAACCAATGATGGAGCAATGCATGGATTTATTAGCCATGCAATTAGAAAAAGAGTGTCATCATTAAGCCCAACCAGAGCAAGAATTGTGATCTCTTAAGCATCCGTCCTTTCAAATTTCCTCTGCCACTTATGACGCTATGGTTCACACCATCCATGCCACCCTTGAAGCACAATCCAACTGCAAAAAGGTGAAGATAAGAAAAAGTACCTTTAAATTTAATACTTACAATGGTATTAAAGATGGTTTTAAGGTTCTTTCTTAGCTAAGTCAATTCAACTCATACTTTGATACTGAAATTTATGTTGAAAATGATCAAATCAAGTGTACTTTACATTATTTTATCAACAAAGATTCTTTATGGTAGAAAGTCATATGCAAGAGCACTAATTGTCTTCTTACATGGAAAGCATTTCGTAAGAAGGTTCTCACTAATTTTCTTCCTACCCAATTTGAGCTTTGCATACAACAACAATAGAGCAAGAGACCATTCCTTAGTACATCGAAAGATTCTGGAATACTTTGCTGCAACCATATAAATGGTCGGGCCTATAGTTGACTTGACTTTGAAAATGAAGTATATCTCTGGCCTTCTTCCGTTTTCCCAAGCTGAAGTCAACATCTTTAAACCCAACACATTGGAAGAGGCTATCTCTTTGGCTCATTATGCTAAAAAGAAACAAACTAAAGATCAGTGACAACTTCTAGCTTCTACGGGGAATAATATGGGTAACAACAAATTTTTTAAAAATTCTTTTCGTGCTTTCAACTTTCAATTTGGAAAGAATCATCCTAATCATTAACCTTGGATGAGAAATTTTTACAATAATGTCAACCAATCTACTTCAAATTTTAATCCCAAATTTTCTCATCTACCTACTACTTTGCCTAAGTCATTTGAACCTAAAAATATTAGTCCAAGTTTCTCAAATACCAATTCCAAGAATGTAATCTGTTATAAATGCAATTGCTTTAGTCACATTGCCAATCGTTGTCCTATGGGCAACACTTGTGATTGATAAAAGCCTAATGCACATCTAAATTATCTTGGAGGTAACAAAGCAACTGAAGACCTTGAAGTAATGCTAGTTTTTTTATAAAGCCATGCTTATGGGAGAAAACTCTAACGACATTGATGAACCTACTAGTAAAATTTCTATCTATTCTTTACTGAAAATGAGATGTAAAATCCATAATAATGAAATGACTATTTTGCATGATGATGAAAGTACGGATGACTTTATTTCAGAATAAGTGGTTAGAATATTACAACTTAAAACTATTCCACCCACCTATAAGGTTTAATTTCTAAGGCAACAATATAACAAAACTAAAGACATGGATTAGAAATTTGCATTAGACCTTATAGAGAAAAATGAAAATTTCTAGTAACAACCTTGCAATCTGCCGATGAAATTTTAGGTATGCCTTGGTGGCAACAATTTAATCTTAATATTGATTATGGCACTCATTTGATGCATATTCAACATGACAATTTTTTTTTTTTTTGATCTGCCTCTTAGACTTCCTCCATCACGACCTGAGGATCATCAAATTGACCTTCTACATGGTAGTCAACCTCCCTATAAAGCTTCTTATTGCTATAATAGGTAGAATATAAATATATCCAAAAAAAATTTAAAGAATTATTAAATAGAAAATTAATTTATTCTAGTAGTTCACCTTTTGGAGCTCTCATTCTTTTAGTAAAGAAAAAGAATCAAACCTATTGTATGTGCATCAACTATAGAGATCTAAATAAAATTACTATTAAAACTGATATCCAATTCCTCATGTGGATGATATGTTAAATAATTTGCAATGTGCTACTATGTTTAGTAAGATTGACCTTAAGTTTGGTTATCATCAAGTATGCATGGCTACCCATGACATTTATAAAACTCCTTTTAGGAGCTATTTCGCCATTAGGAAATTCTAGTAATGCCCTTCGGTCTTATTAATGCACCTATTACTTTCAATAATAGAATGATGAATTGAATATTTTTAAATTTTCAACATTATGTTATTATCTTTTTTGATGATATCCTTGTGTTTAGTAAAATTGAAAGAGAACATGAACATCATTTATATTTAGTTTTTATTTTACTAAAACAAAATAATATTTTTGCTAACCTAGAAAAGAGTTATTTCTTTCAAACCAAAAGTGAATATTTAGATCATATTGTGCCTACTTAAGGAATCCAAGTTGATCCATGCAAAATTGAGGCTATTAATACATGGCCTATATCCAAAAATTTACATGAAGTCCACCCATTTTTAGGTTTAGCTAGTTTTTATCGTAAATTTGTTAGAAAATTTTTATTACTTGCTTTACCATTAATTGCTTTATTAAAAAAAGCTCTTGTATTTCATTGGGTTGACAACTAACAACGATCTTTTGATTTTTTTTATTTATTAAATCATGCATTAACTTACGCACTTGTTTTACAACTCCCTGATTTCAATAAACCATTTTTTGTAGTCATTATTACTCATGCTAGTGGTACTAGCATTGGTACTCTATTGATGTAAGATGATCATCCAATTGCATACTTTAGTTGTAAATTAAAACCTTCTAAACTTAAATATAGTACCTATGATAAGCATACATGCATTACGAATATGGAAACATTATTTAATGGGCTCTAAATTCATGATTAAGACATATAAACAAAGTATCAAACACCTTTCCCAACTACAAAATTTTTGATCGACATATACAATGGGCATCTTTCATTCATTATTTTCATCCTTTAATTCAATATCGGCCCAATAAAGAAAACATTATAGCTGATGTATTAAGTCATAAACCATCTATAACTAATATTTCTATGTTTTCTATATGTTCATTAAATGCTATGAAAAATACTTATTTGAATGAGTCTGATTTTCATGATGTTTGGTTGAATTTGTCTTAAAACTAATGGGTTCATGTTAATAATTGCAATGTTTCTTAAGATGGATTCCTCTTTTATGAGAAACATTTGTGTGTTACTCAATCCTTTCATTATTTTTTTCTTGAAGAAGCTCACAATCCACCTTATATGGATCATATTTCTACTCTTCATAATTTGCAATAAGATTTTTATTAGCCTCATATGAATCAACATGTTTCTACCTTTGTTTCTAAATGTCTTATTTGTCAACGAATTAAAAGACATAATGGTAAGCAAAATGGTTTGTTAATGCCTTTACTATTCCTAACTCACATTGGAAACAAATCTCAATGGATTTTATTACAGGTTTGTCACTAACTTCTTCGCATTTAATATGTTTTGGACTATTATCGATAGATTTAGTAAGCAACCATATTTTATTCCATGCAAGAAAACTTTAACTGCTTCACAAGCTGCTAATATTTTTATTAAGCATATATTTGTACATCTCGATTGCCAAACATTATTGTATCTGATCTTGATCCACATTTTTGCAATAATTTTTGGATAACTTTATTCTCTAACCTTGGCACTAAAATTGATTTTAGTCCATTCTTTCGTACTGAAACTAATGGAAAAACTAAAGCTACTAGTAGCACTATTCTTGATTTGATTCGTGCCTATACTATCTCTTCACCTAACACCTAGGATTAGCATTTACATCTTTTATGGTTTACCTACAATAATACACCTTACTCTCTGCCACCAACAAAGCACCTTTTGAAATTATCTATGATCGAAAAATGCCAATACCAATATTTCATTTAAGTTAGAAAGAACCTTATGCTGATGATTGGATCCATACTCATTCACACCAAGCTATGCACTTTAAAGTAGGTAATTATGTGTTAACCCTCAAACGAACAAGGTGGAAAAGCTGGAAAATCTAAAGCATAAGCAAGGCGAAGGCAAAAGTGAAACAGAAGACAAAGGCACGCCAAGAAGAATCTGGAAACACAAGAAGTGTAGAAAAGTCCTAAATCAAGGAAAAATGTGCATGAGAAAAAGTACAAGTCAATACTTTTGTAGAAAAGGCGCAAGGTGCACCATGATTTATTTTAAGAGTGCTGGGCTCTCACCCGTGCAATTTGTAAATGTAGACAGGTGGTGGAAAGAAAGCTAGGTAGATAGGAGGACAATGGGAAAAAGGGCCTAGGCCACAGCCGGCCATGTAAAAAAGGGGATAAGGGAATGACCGCCCAAAAGGGATTTAGGGTTTTGTATATAAAGTTGAAAAGTAAATGAGAAGCTCATTCTTGTGTGTGGCCAAAAGTGGCTCTTCTCTTCTTCTTCTTCTCCTTCTTGTTCTTTCTTGCTTGAGCTTGTGCTTGAGAGAGGGAATGTGAGAGTGTGAGGGAGTGAGTGTGTAAGGGTGAGGGACTGGGGAGGAGAAGCTCTCCATCTTCTCCTCTCTTCTTCTCTTCTCTTCTCTTCTCTTCTCTTTTCTTGCTCGCAGCAATGGAGCTTGGAGCGGGGAGATTAAGGATGGAGCTCGCTTGAAGCTTGCACTTGGATCGTGGAGCTATCGGAGTGCTCGGGAGAGGAGGTAACTCGATCGATCATGGAGGTAAGCTCACTACACCCGTAGAGATGGATGGCGCGTCGACTATGTGAGAGGTAGCCATTAGTGCTCAGCTTGAAGCGCTTGAAACAATAAGCAGTTGGTGGATTTTGGCGGTTGAGCAAGCGCTCCCACATTTTGGTTCTCTTGCCGAGACCAATGGATTCAAGCCTTAAGCACTTGCACACTTTGAATCAAGCATTGAAGTAGGGTTTTCCCTGAACCGGTGCTTGAGATAGGTAGGTAGGAAGCGAGGGAGTTTGAAGAGGTATTCGATCTCCTTAGCAAGTAGGTTGTTGGTTTTTGGACTTGGGAAAGCATAATGGAGTAGTGTAGGTATTTCCCTTATGATTTTTTCTTACATTTAGGAAGGATAGGAGTAAAACATTGGAGCACACAGTTGTTAAGACTTCAAGCTCGATTTACTATCCTTGGTATGACCATAATCGATACTTCAATTGTCCAGCTGTACCACACTATGTGGACATTAAATAAGTCGGTGCTTAGGACTTAACTGCTTTGGTGTGAATGGTCCTTTGTGACCTTAGGTTGTACATTCACTAAGTAGTGTGTGGAATGATAATGAAAGTGTGAGAGAGCATGATGGGACCTAAAATGGACCGGCGCTGGCTATAGCACTAGCCGGACCTCATGCTCATGACACACAAACACCTTCACGGCGTCGCGGACTAGGAGCGTCAATCTAAGGCTTAAGGAAAAACTGCCCTAAAGCTTAATTGATGTGTTTATAGTTCATAGTCCAACGTTTTCCTAAAACTCCTTAGAGGGAGATCCCAAAGTACATAGGCATAACGCCTCGTCACACACATGTAGGAGGCACTCCACTGACTAATAGTCGGAGCCCCACTGCAGCTCTCCTACATCGCAAGGATTGGCCCTTTGATGCGCTGCTAAACATATAACATAAATGAGCACAAACTCCTCTCTTTTATATTTCTCATATTTCCAGGGGATATACCATGCTTCCTCACTTCACAGTCCCTTAGGAAACTGACCCTCTACCCTACGGCAAGGGATAACCTCACACTCTCAATCGTGGGTCAAAGTCCTAAGAAAACAATTGCTATGCAGTCCAGGAGATTTTCCTTCGATACTATGAACCATGCATAGTGCTTAATGTGAATGGTTTAGTGCACAAACAATAGAAAATCAGCGTTGTGTATCGTGCGCAACCAATCTTTTCATGATTTTCATGCTAACGTTTATGTATTGAAACAAGGAGAGACACCGAGCCTTACGCTCATGCTGCATTTTCTTTTATTTTAAAAAAACTATCCTATAGCCATGATACAACACATAAATCAGGTTTAAGATTGTATTTTGACACTCAAACTCCCCTCTCACCCTACTGTTTAATGTTTTGCAATCGTTGATAGGTGTAAGAGTCATTTTATGTGTATTTCTTTGTAGAGAAAGCGATAAATACAGACAAAAACATAGAAATGAGGGTAAACCGAGGCTAACCTCGTGCTCTACCTTCATTATACATTGCACAACCACTTATGTAATTTTCTAGAATTTTCCTTTTATCGTTTCCTAAAATTTTCCCATTTAAAACCCAATTTTTACCTTTTTTGGTATTTTTCCTCTATTTTCTTAAATAAAAAATGACTAGAAATTAAAATTGATTATGGGCTATGGCCCTTAGGTTTCTTGACAGCAAAATTTCAGGTTTTATTGATGTTATATCTCATGTTTCCCCTTTATTTTGCAAAAAGACCCCATTTTGCCTCTTAAACGCGTGTTTTACGGGTTTTATACCATTAATTTCAGTCATAACACTTATTATTTTCTGATTTTCTGAGCATAAATTGATCAAACTCATAGCAAACAACAACATAATGCATAATCAGCCCATGGGAACAATATTTTATCAACCAAATAGCATAAAAACTCATTTTTTCTTCATAAAAATTAAATTACCGCTTAGGCTTTGTGTCTCGAGATCTCGGTTTTGCTATGGGACTGCTGTCAGCCCTCATTCAATGTCCAGTATCTTCCAAATCAGCATTCTTCATATCTTCATCCATCCGGAAGCAATCCGGTGTCGTCGCATTAAGAGTTGAAGGTCTACCACCGGGACTTTTAGTGCAGAAGAAGAGTTTAGGATTCAAGATTTAGAAAGGAAAAATGGATTGGGTTTTAATAAGATTTGGGGTTTAGAAATAATTTAGGTACGGAAGAGGAATTCAAGCCTTCTCACTTTGTACTTTGCATACATGAACAGAAGGATTAAGACTAATTTGATTACTTCAAATGCTTCAGGATGTATACATCATTTCATAAAGGATATTATCAGATTTCTAATTCATTTATGTCAAATGCAAGCTCCAATAGCATTTATTTCATGTACATAGATGGATTTCAATCCTTTGGGTCAAGTATATTGTTGATAGAATCAAATGCATCCAAGATTTGGGCCAAAGATACATGAAATGAATTGGAAAAGAATAATTTTAGCTTCAGCCCTGTTTTAAAACAGAAAATTCCAGCCCATAAACAAATTCAAAATGAGTGCATAAACTCAAGAAGAAGCACTATTGATCATCTATGAACAATGTCCTGAAGAAAAGAGGTCATTTTCCTCTATTACAACCATAAAAAACCTATGTTTGCTCATAAAAATAGATCAAAATAGTGGGCTGCCCTGTTTATGTCTGGTTATTTCAGCCCATAACAGTCCATAAGTCTTCAATATCCTCACCCTTTGCTTGCCCCAAAGTCACTCAAGTACTTGGGCACAAGTCGGGCTTCATTGGACCAAGAATAAGGTAGAGAAGATGAGAGAAGTAGTGCATAAGAGCAGGCTGAATACTCTTCTCTCAGATTTCCCCTCTTTTATAGATAGTTTCAGCATGCATTTTCGTCAGACCAAAGAGGCGGAGAAGTGGAGCTCTCACCATGTTTACATCTTCAGTAGTTGGGCCTGTTAATCTTCAGTTTGCATGCTCCATTTCATGCATCTCAGCTCCAACTTTCTTCCAGTCTCCCTCAGTCAGTGCAGCCCGCATTTTGCGTCAAAAAATGCGGGCTGCTCTCTACTCTATCCATGGTCACTTTTTGACCAGCCTAGTTCACTTGCTAGTCACCTAAGTCAGTTATTTTTTGTCTCATGTGGACCTAATGGACTTTTGACAGTTTTTGGCAATATTTTTTAGGTTTTGTCCATATTTTTGTACCTGAATTAATGTGATTTATCCAGCAGACTGTCAATTACTTCCATATGTCCAAGTTATAGGTTCCCATAGACTTATTTTTCATAAATGTACATGGTATAACTGCAAATTATATGCTAAATACAAAAGAACTTGTATAACTAAGGTAGATATTGGATAACATTGCCCGAATTTTGTAAGCAAATATCTCATATAATTCCCAGTGAAACTCTTCTGAGTTCATAAGAATCCCATAATTTATATCATGAACAGTAAACTCTTTGACATTCACCCCCTCCTAACCTGCACATCCTCCGGCATGTGCCATTTCATAATATTACAGGTCAAGGAGGGTCTTCTTCTTCATCTTCATTCCCTAAGTCTTTTTCTTCCTGCATGTCTTCAAGTAAAGGGCTTGTATCAAAGTCATCAAGTTCATAAGTTGAAGATTCTTTTCGTTTGAAGAGTTTGATTCGTTTCCCAGCTATTGGAGTCTTTATCATGGTCCCATCCATTTCAACCAAAGAGTAAGTAGCATTATTATGTACTACTTTTACAACATATGGTCCAAACCATCGCTTGGCTAACTTCCTATGAGCACTATATTGATTATCCAGGCTGCTATCATAAACAAGAACCCAGTCATTCTCTTGAATAGCTCTTGGACGGAGTCGATGGTGCTTATCAAACCTCTTCTTATTCTTTAATCTTGCTGTTTTTAGCCTTTCAATGGCTATTTTGACATCTTATGGCCTTCTTTCAAGTTGCCTTATGCATAAAGATAGCAATTCTTCCCTGTTCATGCCTTCATCCCAAGGCAAGATACTCCATGTGACAATGGATTTCTCAATAGGCATAATAGGTGGCTGTCCATACATGAGTTCAGCTGGCATATATCCTGTCACTGCACTATGAGTTGTTCTATCAGCCCATAATGCGAATGGTAGCATTTTAGGCCATTCCCTCAACTTTCCTTTGCATGATTTTGCTAAAGCTTTAAGAATTGGTTGATGACCTCTTTCACTCTTACTATTGCCTTTAGGATTGTAGGCTGAAGTAAGAGATAGCTTAATTCCCAATTGAGCAAATAAATGGCGAGCTTCATCGGCATCCAATTCTCCTCTATCAACAGTTACTTTAGTAACACATCCATACCTGAAAAATACTTCTTCAAGTAAAAATCTACAAACAGCATGAGTGGACTTTGTTGTCAAGGCCTTTCCTTCCACTTGATTTGTGAGATCTTCTCTAGCAAGTACTAGATATCTCATGTTCCAAATTCCTGTAGGTATGGTTACTAGATCAATAACCCATCTATAGTGAATAGATAAAGGATAGGTAGGCTAAAGCCCATCTCTATGCTTTACCATAGAATACATTTGACAAGCATGACAAGACTCAACAAAAAGCTCAATGTCTTTATACATGTTTTGCCACCAAAATTTTTCTTTTATTTTGGCAAAAGTACCCCATATGCCTCTATGACCAGCCAATAGGCTTTCATGGAATTCTTGCATGACCTGTCTTTGTGTCTTTTTGTCACTTAAGACACGAACAGGGGCCCTTCCTTTCTTTTTTGCATGCCTCCAAAGGTAGCCATCTTTAAGAAAAAAACCATAGGCTTTTCTCTTAATTCTCTTGAACTCTTCATGAGTCCATTCTTCCTTCTTTGCCATAGTGCTAAAAAATTGGCCATTTTTTAGCCAATCATCTGCATAATATTCTTCTTTAAAGTGTGAATAAACCATCACAAAACATGGAATATGTTGTTTACTAGCTATCCATTGTCCTTCTTTAGTTGATTCATCCATTCTTGCTGATGTAAAAGTTGTTTTATCAGCTAAACCTGTTGTTCTTGCTGTAATTTTTGTTGTACCTGCATTAACAGCTTCATTTATAAACTCTGATTCTTCTTCATCCATCATTTCTTCTTCATCCATATATCTGGCACGTGAAAGCATGTCAGCAACTGGATTATCTTTACTTGCAATATGTTTCAAATCAGGATTCAAGGATTTAATATAGGCTATCTATCTTAGCATGGCTATGTCAGGAGTGGAACAATTGGCTATCATGCCCAAGAGTGGAAGGCAATCTATCTCAACTATAACATGTGCACCCATGAAGTACTCCCTGTCACATTTTAATGCAGTTACTACACCCCAAAGCTCTCTTTTAATTTGAGCATACCTTCTTTGACATTCATTAAGAACCTTTGCTCTAAAGCGGAGCACATATATGTTGCCTTCAAGGTTGTCTTGACCAACTGCCCATCCTATTCCAATAGGACTTGTGTCCACTGTGAGTATAATGGGTTGTCCATTAGAGTAGTTAGCCCTCTTTAAAGTGGGAGCTGAAGTTAGCATTTTTTTGAGTTTTCGAATAGCCTGAGTGTGTTCTTTTGTTCATAGAAACCTTTGGCCCTTTCGTAGAAGCTGATAAAGACTTTCAGCAACATGGGCAAAATGTGGTATCCAAATAAGGTAGAAGACACATGCACCAAGAAATCTTCTCACTTCTGAAACATTTGTACATTCTTCTTGTATTTTGCTAATTGCATTTATTTTAGATGGAGAAGGCTTTCGGCCATATGGTCCACACATATGACCAACCACAAGGACTTCTTCAACTCCAAAAACATATTTAGCTCTTGAAAGAGTAAGATGAACTTCTTCTAATTTAGACAGGATTTGAGCACAATCATTAATATGATCAAAAACAAACTTTCGACATCCAAGTTCATTGAGTTCTTCATTTTTCTCATGAACTTCACATCCTTTGATTGGAACATCATCAAGGAAAGGAAGAGTCAAATGAGGAATATAATCCCTCAATACTTTATGCATGGCATCCATTATGTGAGCTACTGAATTCGTAGCCCCTTGAGGTAGAGTACACATGCGAACTAGGCCAAGAGGTGCCTTCATTGTAGTAATGTCACATCTTTCCAAAGCAAGCTGAAATTGGTCGTAGCCTGAATATAAGTCTCCCATGGAATAGATTGCCCTTCCTGCAAATGCTTCGGCGAACTCATCCACAATTGGTCCTGATCCAACATTTCTTATAGTAACTTTATTGACGGGTTGCAAATCTTGAATGAATCGTAAAGATCCATTCTTCTTAGGTACGGTAAACCATCGGTTGGAATATGGAGCTGAAGATGGCTCCAATATTCGCATTTTATCTTTTCATTTAAATGTTCCAAAACTTAGGCAAATGAGCCCTTGGAACCGGAATTGGTTTAAGATTCCAAGGCACATGTGGAACCGTAAAAATTACCATTGGTGCCACAATGCTTGGATCCACACAGCCGATTTCATGCGGCTGAAATGAAAAGGCTTTACCATGGTTCTTTAACATCTGCATGAAGATTTGTTTTTCAGCCGGCAAGAGGAAAGAGTCTTCACCAATTTTCAGCTTTTGTAGACTTTCAGCTGTAAATTGGTGACCAATATCTTTAGGATCACAAGGGCTTGGTTTTTTGGATACCCTTTCTGCCAATCCTTCACTTTCAGGTGGTAGAGGAGTAGCTACCGGCTTGACCTTCTTATCAATTGTTTTATATTTTGTTTCTACTCTTGCTTCATCCTTGTTTGGCTGTCCACAGGCTTCATAATCTGCAAATTCTTGAATTATGTCATACATATCCAATGTACATAACTGTATGGACTGATTTTCAGCTTGATTTTCTGCATGAACGGCTATATAAATTTCAGCCATTGTATCATTATAATTTAGCCCATAAAATAGTCCTGAAATTTCTTCTTCTTTAGGTAAAACATCAATTTGCTTCATCTCTCGCTCCATATGACTCAAATACTTTCTTTCAGCCCTATTCATGGCTAAAAACTGTTTATAATAGCTCACTCCATTGGCTGAAAAAACCTGCAAATCAGCTTTTGGCCTTGCCTTCTTTATTTGTGGAGGCAATTTTTTGTGACATGATGCACTGCCATAGCCTCCACTTATAGCAGCGCTACCCGAAAACCCTTAAATTCTCGAGCATTAGGAGGAACAGGATGATCTCTTAATCGATCCCTATTTCGATGGTGATTAACATAGACAGTTAGGAATTGAACAGCTTTATCATTATCCTTGCTTCTTATCCAAGCATATGATGAACCATCATCAAGAGCCTTTCTCTCTAAACGAGACTTGGAAATAAATGGTTGTCCAAGAATGATTGGATAACTGTAGGAATCTTGAACAAAGAAATGAAATTCATCTTTTACATTACCAATAGTAACTTGTACATAAGGACATGCTGCATAAAGATCGCCAGAAGAGTTATTGGCTGCCTTCATGCGCCACCCTGGGTCCACATCAATGGGCCATTCACCATTCTCATAGAGACTTCTTGACATAACATTAATTTTTGAACCATGGTCTATGAGGGCAATGCATGGAGTTTCTTTCTCACTGATTTTAATAACAGTTTCAGTAGTCGCCCTTGCCCAATGGGTACGGGAATAGTGACTACTTGGAATAAAGTGAGTTTCACTTTCTTCCTGCATGTTGTGAAGAAAAGTCTCTTTCTTTTGCATGGACTGCACTTTAGATTGAGAAGTTTCCACCATTATGACTTCTTCAGCTTCTGCTTCATAATGTCTTCATCTTTGGCTTCTATGGCTGTAATCAATTCTTTGATTGCCTCCAATCGAATCCCTTGAGTTTTCAGCTTCTCTTCATCATGCAAATACACATGAAGTACTTGCAAAAAAGCATGTACAGATTCTTCAGTTTCCTCACCAACATATTGTCTTTTTCATTTAATTACATCAATTATTACATCATGAAATCCTCGTTTTGCAATACCGAGAATTTCACCTAATGTAAATTCAATTCTACTACTAAGAATTCTTTCTTCTAGGATCCGTTTAAGATCCATTGCGGTCTCTATGTCTGACTGCAACTTGTAACTGGGATGTTTGCTTTTTCTTTTTCCTTCTGTCATCTTTGCTTGAGGGGCATCTCCCATGTCAAATTCTGGTGGCGGCGGATTTTTAGCAGCCTTCTGTTGATCTGGTTCACTTCTTGTTATACGTTTAGTCGGTCCTGAAGAGGAAGGACCGGCAACATCTTCATCTCTTCTTCTTTTTTCTTCTATCATGGCTTCTTGATTATTAATTTCACCTAGCCGGGCAAAAGCTGAAAATGAATCCACAGGCTCGACCCATCCGGTTCTCCCTCGAATACATTGACTGGCAGTGGTTAAATCATCCTTAGTTGCCTTGCCTTGCTCCATGCGTTCCAAGGCTTGCATCCACACTTTAGATTTTGCATTAGTTTTACATGCTTTAACAATTTCATTAGTTGGCTCAATTTGCAACCCATAAGTTGTAGCATCAATAGCTGCATAGCCTATTCTTGTTGCCAAATCCTCCAATCTTTTCTTCATGCCGCCATTACCGAAGTTTGGCTCAAGAGGAAGCCCGGTTTCGGTTGCATGAATTTTGCCATCCTTCCAAAAGACAAAGTTTTGTGCTTCAGCTTCACGGAATGCTCCGCACTCCCTCTTGTCATGCTGAAGGCTATCACACCAAATGCAGTGTCTTTTAAAGCCTTCTCGTGCAGGTCTTTAGGCGGTTGATCGACCCCTTTCTTCTACTTTAACATCAAGCCTTTCTACTTTAGAATTAATTTCTGTTAAATTAAGATGGAGATCCCACATGCTTTTAATTAACTCATCCATGACATCCTTCTTTGGAGAAGGAACAGCAGAATTTCTTGATTGCTCGGCCATAGAGACAGGAGGTCGAGAAGCTGGAACAGGCTCCTTCATAGAATCAGTTGTTACAGGGGTTGATCCCCATCTTAGGCGCAATCGCTCTCTTCGAGCAATCATATTAACTGCTTCAGTGACATCACTCCAAGCAGTCTTTAATCCCGACTCAGAGTCAGGGTCTTTAAGTCGGTCAGTCAATTTCTCCTGAAGAGAAGAATCTGCAGCTTTTAAAAATAATTCAATCTTTTGACTTTCCATACCTTGTTGGTCATCAGGATCTAGTTGGGCAAACTTGCTTTCAAACTCTCGATGAAAGAGCAGTAGTAGTTAGACCCTTATTGGGCCTTTCAACCCATTGCGTGAAGATTTTCTTTGTCATAAGGCCAGAATCTTCAAGGAAAAATTCTTCTTGAAGAGCCTTTTTGAACATAGTCCATCCAGCTTCTTTTTGGGAAAGACCATGAATTCGGTCCTAGAGGCTATGCATAGCCAAGCGGGCAAAGTAACGGCTCCAGGTTTGTTGAGGAACTCCAAAGAAAACCATCTTGTCAGTGTAGAGACGGATAAAAGAGGACACATTTTTCCCATTAAATTGCTTGATCTCATGCCCAACTGCTTCTAAGGCCTTAATGGCACCAGCATCAATCCGCTCTTCTTCTTGTCTCCGTTGTTGCTGCAATTGCAACTGCTGTTGAAATTGCAGCTGTTGTTGTTGGCTTTCTTGCATTAGATGAACCAACTGTTGCAAAGCATCTCCTCCCGAGCTTGATGATTCTCCCATTGGACTTCTTCTTCTGTAGCGGACCTTCACGTCGGGTTCACCACTGTCGTCACGTTAAGAGTTGAAGGTCTACCACCGGGACTTTTAGTGCAGAAGAAGAGTTTAGGATTCAAGATTCAGAAAGGAAAAATGGATTGGGTTTTAATAAGATTCGGGGTTTAGAAATAATTTAGGTACGGAAAAGGAATTCAAGCCTTCTCACTTTGTACTTTGCATACATGAACAGAAGGATTAAGACTAATTTGATTACTTCAAATGCTTCAGGATGCATACATCATTTCATAAAGGATATTTTCAGATTTCTAATTCATTTACGAATGTCAAATGCAAGCTCTAATGGCATTTATTTCATGTACATAGATGGATTTTAATCCTTTGGGTCAAGTATATTGTTGATAGAATCAAATGCATCCAAGATTTGGGCCAAAGATACATGAAATGAATGGGAAAAGAATAATTTTAGCTTCAGCCCTATTTTAAAACAGAAAATTCCAGCCCATAAACAAATTCAAAATGAGTGCATAAACTCAAGAAGAAGCACTATTGATCATCTATGAACAATATCCTAAAGAAAAGAGGTCATTTTCCTCTATTACAACCATAAAAAACCCATGTTTGCTCATAAAAATAGATCAAAATAGTGGGCTGCCCTGTTTATGACTGGTTATTTCAGCCCATAACAGTCCATAAGTCTTCAATATCCTCACCCTTTGCTTGCCCCAAAGTCACTCAAGTACTTGGGCACAAGTCGGGCTTCATTGGACCAAGAATAAGGTAGAGAACATGAGAGAAGCCGTGCATAAGAGCAGGCTGAATACTCTTCTCTCAGATTTCCCTCTTTTATGGACAGTTTCAGCATGCATTTTTGTCAGACCAAAGAGGCGGAGAAGTGGAGCTCTCACCATGTTTACATCTTTAGTAGTTGGGCCTATTAATCTTCAGTTTGCATGCTCCATTTCATGCATCTCAGCTCCAACTTTCTTCTAGTTTCCCTCAGTCAGTGCAACCCGCATTTTGCGCCGAAAAACGTGGGCTGCTCTCTACTCTATCCCTGGTCACTTTTTGACCAGCCTAGGTCACTTGTTGATCACCTAAGTCAGTTATTTTTTGTCTCATGTGGACCTAGTGGACTTTTGACAGTTTTTGGCAACATTTTTTGGGTTTTGTCCATATTTTTGTACCTGAATTAATGTGATTTATCTAGCAGACTGTCAATTACTTCCAGATGTCCAAGTTATAGGTTCCCATAGACTTATTTTTCATAAATGTACATGGTATAACTGCAAATTATATGCTAAATACAAAATAACTTGTATAACTAAGGTAGATATTGGATAACAGTGCCTGAATTTTGTAAGCAAATATCTCATATAATTCCCATTGAAACTCTTCTGAGTTCATAAGAATCCCATGATTTATATCATGAACAGTAAAATCTTTGACATCGGTCTCATCCGGACAAGCTTTCCTCCATCATTCTTCATTGTCTTCTTCTACACAAGAATAGCCCCTTAAGGGAGAGAGAGGGAGGAGAGAGAAAGATTGAAATCAGAGATTTCCAACCAAGCCACCATTTGACGGGCGAGAGGCGGCGATAGAGTCAGCATACAAAGAGGAATGAAGCCCCATAATCATTGTGGGGGGTTGTGTGCAGGCAGGAGGATCCATCCATCAACATATGGGCGCATTTTTCGGCCGTTCCATGGCGCCCTCATCCTCTTCACGTTTTTTCATCTTCTTGCATGAAAAGTTTCATGCTTCATTAAGTTTTTGGGCTCCCAAGGGTCACTTGCCCACTTGACCAAAGTTTTGTCCACCTCTTCAAATCTTGACCGGTTTCTTGGCCATTTCCCCGTCCAGACTCCGAATTGAGCTCTGAAAAATCCTGGGCGTCCGGCTTTACATCCCGCATTGGCCGGTAACTCCTGACAACCCGCACGGCAGTCTGAAAAATTATCAAAAATCAACCAGTGTCGCTCGGGCACCTTTAAAGCACTTTGACGCTTAAAATCGTCCTAGCTGGAGCCGCCGCCTTCGACGTTGAATATTTTTCCCTTGATATTCGTAATTTTTAGCTATTTTTAAGCACTTCTCGGCATCAAAACTCCACTCTCATTGGCGACCATGGGATAGGGCGACTTAGCCCGTCGAATCCCACAATAGATCTGCACAAAACAACCAAAGGAAGCATCAAGCTGATACAAAATAGATACATACTAAACACATCACAATGCTCACCCTACCCCCTTACAAAACCAAGGCATGACATCCTCAAGGAGTAGGCCTAGCATAATCTGATAGAAGGTCCGAAGCTAGTTACTGACCAACTGCTCCAACACGGCCAAACTAAAAGAACTATCAAAGAGGTTGCCATAAGTGGTGGTCTGAACTACCTACCTAACTAAGGACAACACAACCAGGAGATCCTACTAGGTGAGGACTCCTATAGCTTGATCAATAAGTATTTTCTTTTAGCACATTTCTTCTGTTAGGGTTTTTATTTTTATTGACATACTCGAGCATGTAAAAAGGAGGGAGCTAAGCGTAGTGACCCAAGGAGAACAGGACATCGGCCTCAGGACCTGTCTCGGTACCCAAGAACCTGCCAAGCCCTCGCAAGGCGACACTTAATACTTTTTTGACGCTCACTTTTATTTTCGCTCCAACATTCCTAACTTTCGTTTTTTCCAGCAAGATGCCACCCCTAGGAAGACAAGGCATCAGCCCTGGATCTGACTCGCCCCCAGGAACCTACCAGGCCTCCACAAGGCTATGATCAACTGCTTATAAATTTTCCTTTCTTTTCTTTTCTATTTTTATAGGGGGTTAGAATCCCTTTTTACACACCTCTGTATATATTTATTTCCTTTAAGATATTCAGGATTTTTTTTCCTTTATCATCATTATTTTTCTTCTGCAGGCTTCCCTAACAGCCTCACAACTAACAAGAGCTCCTAGAACGGCCACCTAGAATGATAGCAGAACAGGGTCACTAGAACTCCCTTCTAAAATAGGTCTTTCGATGTCTGGCAATGTCTTTATAGGAGGCAAGGACTACTCAGACCTCCCTTAAACATACTGAACCTAAACCTGGGACTTCATGTCTTGGACTCTGGTCCCTAACAAGAAACGAAAAACCCCTTAACAAGTACACAAACACATATAACATAAAAACCACAGTACTCATAAAGGAGAGATATCACCTAGATAGGGCCACGAGAAGCTTCCACGCAACAAAAGGCTCCTTCCAAGCTCTTCTTCGAACCTGTCTAGCACAAAACTAAAACAAGAAACCATTAACCGCACCTGCACTAAACAGACAACTGGCCCTCTTGGCCTAACAAAATAAAGCACTTCACCACAAAACTTAATAGGCCCTATTGGCCTAACAAAATAAAACATTCAAAACCTCATAAAACGAGCCCTCTTGGCCTAACGAGATCAAACAGAATAACACCTACACATCCCTTCCTGAAATTGTATAGATATACAATAATAAGCTCCTTTCCAAGGAGGAAAAACAGGCTCGTAGCCCTAAACTAAATGCATAAGGTTATGACCCATCCCTCCTGCATAGATAGCAAGAGGTGTATGCATAACATGTTGTCTAATCAACCTATGGGTCTAGGATAATAATGGTAGATTGGTCTCTACTCTCTGCATCACCCATATCAACCATCGTCTGCCATATATCGCATGTTCTGATAACATTCCCCACAAGCGATCGGGTCCTGTTTCATCATTGATAACAATATCCAAACTAGAACCACAGTTAAAGAAAAGGTCTTCCACATAAGCAAGATTTGCTAGTGAATCCGCAAACTAATTCCAATAACGTGGAATCAACTGAAAAGACACTCTCTCAAACTCTTCAAGTAGGGTCATCGCAGTCCGATGATACATACAAAGAATGGGATTCCGCACTGTGTATGTCCCATCTAGCTGATTCAGGATCAACTGGGAGTCCCCTTTTACTAACAACCGATGAATACCACCTTGTTTGGCAATATGCAGTCCCATAATCAAGGCTTTATACTCCGCCATATTGTTAGTGAATCCTACCCCGAGATAAGCAGCTAACTTCATCGTAACTCTTCGTCGGGGATCTCAGATTACTACTCCAACACTCCCTTTTTTATTAGGGCCCCTGGATGCTCCGTCAAAATATAATGTGTACATCCATAATGGGTTTACACAGCCTGCCATCACAAACTCCTCTATTCGTAATTATGGTAATCAAAGTTTAGTATGTTAAGAGGATGAACTGACGACTCCATCCCACCTTCTTCATTGAACTCAACAAGGATACTCGTCAATAGTCGTAAGCAGTGATGGCAGAAGACTTTGATCTCCCACACAAAGGTTCCGTCTTCTTGCTCAATCACTTTGTATCCTTTGCTCCACAAGATAAGCTTCCCCTGATGGTATCTCTACTCCAAATATGGGTGCTCCAAATAAGAGATTAACCGACCCATCAACCAGCTTTTAAGCTCTTTTGCAGGTCTCAAATCATCCCCAGCATGGACCTGCAATGCATTTTCTTTTGTATTAGCATACTTAGAAATAATAAGGTTTAATCTTATTTAGATTAACCTTATTTTTAAACTCTACTCCCTATAAATCAGCTAACAGGGCCGTAGACCTATTTTTCCCTAACCTTTAAAGGTGTACTTCTTCGCTCTAAGGTCATGCAACTGCTTCATCCGACGCTTGGCTACCTCCTGGTGTAATAAGCTCTGCAACTTCAGCTCATCCAGGTGGGCTATGGTCGTGAAACGTTCAAAAAGGGAATCCTTATCTCCCAAAGAGTGGTTAATTGCAAACCGTATGGTTGGCAATTAAATTTCGAGGGGTAACACACACTCTTCCCCATAAACCAATTTAAATGGAGTATCGCCGGTAGCTCGCTTGAACGTGGTATTATACGCCCATATTGCCACATACAGCTTCCTGTCCCAGTCTCGTTTCTTCTCAGAGACTATCTTAAACAAGATCCCCACAAGCTGCTTATTAGTACTTTCAACTTGTCCGTTTGCTTGCGGATTATAAGGAGTCGTTGTATTATGTTTGATTTGCCAAGCCTCAGTCAAGCTTTTGATCACCTTATTCACGAAATGGGTTCCATGGTCCGACACTAATTCCTTCGAGGGACCAAAACGGCAGATAAACTACTCTAACAGGAAACTTGCAGTCTCTTTTGCATTGTCCTGCCTCGTCGCCCGTGCTTCTGACCATTTTGTGAAATAATCAGTGGCTACTATAATATACCTCTTCTGGGTAGTAGACAACGGAGTAATAGGACCCACAAAATCAATGCCCCGCTTCTCAAATGGAAGGATAGCCATGATAGGCATAAGTGGACGTTTCCTATTCTCTCTAATTTCATGCCTTTGACAGGTATCACATCTCTTCACATACTCAAAATAATCTTGGAAGATGGACGGCCACCAATATTTGGCTCTTAAAGCTTTCTGTGCCGTCAACCATCCCAGGAAGTGCCCTCCACATGCAGAGTCATGACACTCCTCCAAGATAAAAGGAACCTCGTCAGGCATCACACATCGGTGGTAGATATCATCAACACCCTGCCGATATAGTGTCCCTGTAATCACGAAAAACTTCAAAGCCTATTGTTTGATTTTCCTCTTTTCATACTTTGACAAAACCATCTCCCGTCTCTCCTGTTGATAGATAATGTGTAATAGCAGCATATCAAGATGGGATAGAAGCTGTATCAATTTTAAACATTTCCTCAATATCGCTTCCTTCAGCCAAAGTCTCTTTTGGCTCCCCGAAATCCACAAGGCATTCCACAATACCCTGCAACCTCGGTGGCTTACTCTTAATCTCATAATCGAACTCCTGCAAAGTGATTAACCACTTTGCCAAACGATCAGGCGGCTGCAGCTTGTTCATAAGCAATCTAAGTCCTTCCGCCTTCATATAGAATACTACCTTTTCATAGAGAATGTAGTGTCTGAATTTCTTAGTCCCAAAGACCATCGCAAGACACAACTTCTCCATGTAGGTGTAGTTGATCTCTGAAATGCCCAATTTTCGACTAGCAAAAGCTATCGGATGATACCACTTGTCCTCCCAGATTTGGGCTAAACAGCAGCTTATACTATGCATGGTGGCTGCTGAAAATATGTAGAACACCTCGCCCCTTTTAGGTACTTTTAAAACAGGTGCTTTTACTAGCTCTTGCTTCACATATTCAAAAGCTACCTTACAAGGGTCGCTCCACTCAAATGAACAGCTAAAGGATAATCAGTTCGTTAATGGCAACATCCTTTCTGCCAAGGCATTTATAAACCTCTGATAGTACCCTATCGATGACAGAAAGCTATGAACCTCTTTCAGAGTGCGCAGTGAACTCATAGCAACTATAACCTTGATCTTTTCAGGGTCAGTTGCGATTCCTACTGAACTGACCACATGGCCTAGCAATAACCCATAAGGCACTTCAAAAACACACTTCCGTGGGTTAAGAGCGATACAAAATTGTCTGCAATGCTCAAAGCATTTTCTTAAAATAATCAACATCCTTTCCCTTACAGTGGTTGCCCCTAGGTCATCAATAAATACTTTCAACTCATCTGGGGAGATGTCACCAAAGGTCTTGTCTGTTGTTCGTTGCCACGATCCAGGTGCATTGCATAAACCAAAGGCCATCACATGGTATGCAAAAGTACCAAAGACAGTAATAAAAGTTATTTTCAACTTGTCCTCTTCTGCAATTGCCATCTAGTTATATCCTGCAAAGCAATCCATAAACGAATATATTTCCCTACCCACTAATTGATCCAAAATCAGGTCAATAAATGGCAACGGGTAGTAATCTTTAACCGTCTGCTTATTCAGCTCTCTAAAATCTACACATAATCGGATCTGGTTGTTTTTCTTCTTCTTGATAACAACTGGTGAACACCATTCTGTGTGTTGTACAGGGAAGACTAAACCAGCTTTCTGTAACTTCTGCAACTCCTCAAACAGCCCGTCCCTCAGTTCAAAAGGCATACGCCTTACTTTCTAACGCACAAGACGACTGCCTTCTTTTACAGGAATAGTATGAACAGCTAGGCTGGGAGGAATGCCTCTCAACTCATCGTGACTCCAAGCAAAGATATCGCGGAATTCTTGAATCAGGGACACATAGTCCTCCCTTTCTGCTGAACTGAGCATAGAACCTAATTTAATTAGCCGTGAATCATTCGGAGTGCCAAGGTCTAACTCAATCACATCCGCGTCTCTTATCCTATCTTGAGGCTCTATCGGCTCATTTAGAGTTATCTGATAGATATCCTCTGTAGTGGACCCCTCCTTAGATTCATCACTGGATGATGTCTCACTACCAGATGGATCATCTGCTGTCTCTAATTCAGTAGAAGATAAAGGATCTCTCTCACTTTGAGGAGACACAGGATAAGCATCGACTATTACTCGATTAGCACCTCTACCTAGCACTACTCGACCGGCGGGTATATCGACTTGACAGTCTGTTCGTAAGATCCAAGGCCTACCTAGCAAAACCCGATAGCTAAGACGTCCTGCAAATCTGATCACCCTAAAGTCCAAGAAACATTCTACACTTGCAACTGTAACATGGACCTTAGTAATGCAACCTTCTGGTTATCTTAGACTATCATCAGCCATTCTCAGAAGGGTGGAGCTATCTTTTTGGATGCCTAAACCCAACCTCTCTATCAACTCTGAACTCATGATATTGACAGAGGATCCAGTGTCTACAATGGCATGTTCCACTAATATTCCATCCACATAAGCTGGAACCCTAGGGTAGTTCTTTTCAACATGGTCAAACCAATCTTCCCCTACTCGTGCTATGCCCAGAGGTTCCACAATATACCCGATACGCAGGATCTTCTTAAATTCCTTGCGTACTCCTAGAGATAATTTGATCAATTGCAAGAGATTCACATTTGGTTTAACTTCGCAAAGAGAACTTGCTAAATCAAAGTCATGATAACTAGCCAAAGCTCTCTTTTCTCGCCAAACCATCCTCTCTTTTGGTCTTTAGACCGGTTTTGGTGCTTCTTTCTTGGCTCTTGCCTTCTTTCTTGACACTGCCTCATCCTTCTTAGGGTCAACTTTCTTGTCAACCGGCCTTAGGGGTCCCCCATCTATACTAGAATTCTGGACTTGTGTCCCCTTATCCCCTTGTTTAGGGTTTGCCTCAACCGGTTTTGTATTATCTTTGTCAACCTCTTTAGCCTTTTGGCCTCTTGTCACGGCTCTTAAGTTAGAGGTTTCAGCATCATTGACTCGTACAACCTCAATAAGGCTGAGTCCGTTGCCTTGTGGCAACTCTTCTATATTTGTTTTTCCCCTCTGCAATATTTGCCTTGGTGCATCATTCTGCTGCAAGTTATTTCCTTGCGCTCTATGATTCACTGGGCCCGGTTGTTTACTCCCTTGTTGGAGAGAGCTAATCTTACTCCAACAGGTAGCAGCTAGATGGCCTGACTTCCCACAAATGTCACATTTCACATTTGGACAGTTTCTGGGGAAGTGATGTCCACCACACCATTTACAACTGAATCTAGAGGGTCCATCCTCTTCAGGGCGTCGACTCCCTATCAAATTTTTTGGCTTCTTCAAAAAATTAACATCGACGGCTATTTGTCGATATTGTTCGGAAATCATTTCGGTATAATGCTTCATCATATCCTTGACTTCGCCAAGGACATTAGATGCACTCGACTCATAGCCTCGATCATCGACCCGTCGTTCCATTGGCCTAACAATCTGATTTGGCATTGGCTATTGACCCACAGGAACAACGTTAGAATTCGAAACTTAGCCTCCAACATTTGGTGGAGCCAACTGACTTGCCATAGGCAAAGTCACACTGGGAGGAGGCGGTAATAAAGGTACATTTGAAACCACACTCCCTCTCCCAATAGGGTTAGTCATAGGCATCCCTTGACTTCCATTCGTCAATGATGGATTGTCGCTAGATACTAAACCCCCATTAACATTCATTCGAGAGGAGTAGGCTGTTTGTAATCGTGCTTCTACTCCCTCTGCCCCGCGTAATAGCGGTGTCTATGTCTGCTAAGGCCACACTGCTCAATTGTACTTGGATATTAAAGTCCAACCCATGCAAAAAGTATTGCAATTGGACAGCTGGTGGAATGGGAATGTAAGTTTGCAACTTACAGAATACTTCTTTCAACTTCTTGGCATATGCTTTCACATTCTCATGAGGATCTTGACATGTTACATTCAAGACCCGCAACCAATATTGGCCACCTCTTTCAGGGGCATATTCCGCTCGGAAAGCTGCATAGAATTGATCAATGGTGGTTATGGTTCCAAACTCTATGCTGTGATACCATACCGCAGCCCTTCCTTTTAACGTCATATTGAAGAACATCATGAGATGTCCCTCATCTTGGATACGATAATTGAACATCAATCTCTGAAATTCACAAATGTGAAATTCTACATCCTCTTCTGCTAACCCATTAAAAATGGGCAAGGGAACTCCTAAGGCTGGTAAATCTGGCATCCTTGTAGGAATCGCAATAGGCTGTGCCATTGTGACAATCAGACTAGTAGTAGGAGCTTGAAGTGACAGATTCACACCCCCACTTGAAGTGGGTAGACTTGGTGGAGAAGAGGAAGAACTTATGCTTCTCCTACACATAATGGAATAGGTGGAGCAGTTAAGTGACTAAGACCACTGCTTCGTATACGTGCTGGACTACTCCTTTGAGGAGAATAACGGCTTATAATCTCCAACCGCCGACTAGCTCTCTCAGCACGTTCTGCTTTCTGGATTTCGGCTTGACGGTCCTTGTCAGAGGACATAAACCAACTTCCTTTTGGTCCCTAGAAACCCTAGATCCGAAAACCACCACTTATAAGTGGCTCCCGACAGACGCACCACTGATGGGACCTAAAATGGGCCGGCGCTGGCTATAGCACTAGCCGGACCTCATGCTCATGACACACAAACACCCTCACGACCTCTCGGACCAGGAGCGTCAATCTAAGGCTTAAGGACAAACTGCCCTAAAGCTTAATTCATGCGTTTATAGTTCATAGTCCAACGTTTCCCTAAAACTCCTCAGAGGGAGATCCCAAAGTACATAGGCATAACGCCTCGTCACACACACATAGGAGGCACTCCACCGACTAATAGTTGGAGCCCCACTGCAGCTCTCCTACATCGCAGGGATTGGCCCTTTGATGCACTGCTAAACATATAACACAAATGAGCACAAACTCCTCTCTTTTATATTTCTCATATTTCCAGGGGATATACCATGCTTCCTCACTTCACAGTCCCTTAGGAAACCGACCCTCTACCCTACGGCAAGGAATAACCTCACACTCTCAATCGTGGGTCAAAGTCCTAAGAAAACAATTACTATGCAGTCCAGGAGATTTTCCTTCGATACCATCAACCATGCATAGTACATAATGTGAATGGTTTACTGTACAAACAATAGAAAATCAGCATTGTGTATCGTGCGCAACCAATCTTTTCATGATTTCCATGCTAACGTTTATGTATTGAAACGAGGAGAGACATCGAGCCTTACGCTCATATTGCCTTTTCCTTTATTTTAAAAAAACCGTCCTATAGCCATGATGCAATACATAAATCTTGTTTAAGATTGTACTTTGACACTCAAACTTCCCTCTCACCCTACCGTTTAATGTTTTGCAATCGTTGATAGGTGTAAAAGTCATTTTATGTATATTTCTTTGTAGAGAAAGCGATAAATACAGACAAAAACATAGAAATGAGGGTAAACCGAGGCTAACCTCATGCTCTACCTTCATTATACATTGCACAACCACTTATGTAATTTTTTGGAAATTTCCTTTTATCGTTTCCTAAATTTTCCCCATTTAAAACCCATTTTTTACCATTTTTTGGTATTTTTTCTCTATTTTCTTCAATAAAAAATGACTAGAAATTGAAATTGATTATGGGTTGTGGCCCTTAGGTTTCTTGACAGCAAAATTTCAGGTTTTATTGATGTTATATCTCATGTTTCCCCTTTATTTTGCAAAAAGACCCCATTTTGCCTCTTAAACGCGTGTTTTACGGATTTTATACCATTAATTTCAGTCATAACACTTATGATTTTCTGATTTTCTGAGCATAAACTGATCAAACTCATAGCAAACAACAACATAATACATAATCAGCCCATGGGAACAATATTTCATCAACCAAATAGCATAAAAACTCATTTTTTCTTCATAAAAATTGAATTACCGCTTAGGCTTTGTGTCTTGGGATCTCGGTTTTGCTATGGGACTGCGTGTCAGCCCTCATTCAATGTCCAGCATCTTCAAAATCAGCATTCTTCATATCTTCATCCATCCAGAAGCAATCCGGTCTCATCCGGACAAGCTTTCCTCCATCATTCTTCATTGTCTTCTTCCACACAAGAATAGCCCCTTAAGGGAGAGAGAGGGAGGAGAGAGAAAGACTGAAATCAGAGATTTCCAACCAGGCCACCATTTGACGGGCGAGAGGCGGTGATAGAGTCAGCATACAGAGAGGAATGAAGCCCCATAATCATTGTGGGGGGTTGTGTGCAGGCAGGAGGATCCATCCATCAACATATGGGTGCATTTTTTGGCCGTTCCATGGCGCCCTCATCCTCTTCACGTTTTTTCATCTTCTTGCATGAAAATTTTCATGCTACATTAAGTTTTTGGGCTCCCAAGGGTCACTTGCCCACTTGACCAAAGTTTTGCCCACCTCTTCAAATCTTGAGCAGTTTCTTGGCCATTTCCCCGTCCGGACTCCAAATTAAGCTTTGAAAAATCTTGGGCGTCCGGCTTGACATCCCGCATTGGTCGGTAACTCGTGACAACACGCACGGCAGTCTGAAAAATTATCAAAAATCAACCAGTGTCGCTCAGGTGCCTTTAAAGCACTTTGACGCTTAAAATCGTCCTAACTGAAGCCGCCACCTTCGACGTTGAATATTTTTCTCTTGATATTCGTAATTTTTAGCTATTTTTAAGCACTTCTCGGCATCGAAACTCCGCTCTTAGAGCACTATGCTCTGACTGTTGCTTCTTCACTCTTATCTCTGTCTCTGATTGTTAACATGGTATCAGAGCACCCATGACTGGGCTCTATGGAGTGCATGCGGGAAGAAGACTTGAAGAATGACCTGCCTATCATTTCGCACCATTGCTCACACAGGATATGCATTGTTTCATTTGGTCTTGATCTTGCTCAAGAGTTGTTCTTGGCTTGTTTGGAGTCTTTCAAAGGCTCTATTGAACATATTGGAGAAGGCATTGAATATCATTTGTGAAGAAGCTTGCTGTTGTGAACTCCCCATGCTACCAGTGTGTTGCGCCATTTTTTTGTAGGGTCATTCATGATTGAAACTCATGATGATAAGTACTAATCAAGTCATTAGATGCTTGATAATACACTTGGGAAGGGAATTGAAGTCCCTGATACACAAATTCATAATGTAAGCTCAGTTATGAGCTGTGACACACATGTACAAATCTGAAATTGTGATAGGTCTGCTGGAATTTGTGATAGGGCAGAATATAGTTGACATTGAAGAGCATTTGAAGCTCTCTGACATGCTTGAAAGGACTTGATACATCATACATATGCTCAGGATGACATATGTATTAAATGTCATGCTTGGAAGGTGCATCTTCTTGCTGAAATTACTCAGATCTGTGAGCTCCTAATAATAGGCTAAAAACTGTCATGATTATGTTGGCAGTATGTACTACTTGCCCCTGAAGGGAACTAGCTGACTTTGGTTAGCTCCAGGTACCTTATGACTTGCATATGTCTTTCAAATGCTTTGAGCATTGAGAAGGGAGTTGAATGCAAATGTCTGGAGCTAAAGCAAGATGCTTTGACATGGTTTTTGAATGTCATGAATAGTAAATAACCAGTAAATGCCTTCATTGCTACTGACTCTTGGAGACAGATCATTCTTGGATGAGGTCAAGATCATGTATTGAGTTCTATGCATGGTAGCATAAAGTTATGGCATTTTGCAAAGTCTTTGGGACTGAAATACCTTGACAGTGACTGTTTTTTTAGTGGCTGAAATATACAGCATGTATATCTTATTTTGTACTTGCAACAAATGTCATACTCTCTGTCAAAGTGACTTGAATGGGAACTCATATGCAGAGATAGATCTTTGGACATGTATGACATGTATATTCAATGTTCTTGGCCTTGAAATTACTGTTGGTTACTCACAGATTACAGTTTTCAGACTGCATGTATTTTCCCTGGCAATGAGGTTGCAGGAGTTTAAACTGAAGCAACTACATAGCATATGTATTGGCTGTTATATCTACGGGTTAGACCACTTGTTTGTGGACTGTTTTGAGCTGTCATTGGGCTAAAATACCCTAGTTTTTTACTACAATTAATTGCAAAAAACTGTCATAAATAGTTGAGGATTGAACTTGGTCAGTAATACTTGTTGGCTTGCAGGAAGTCAGGCAGTGACTAAATATTATCTGGTACAATATGGCTAATGTAGAAAGGATTGACAACATAACCCAGATAGTGGGGGAAAAGCTTGACAGCAACAATCATGCCATATGGAAGTTTCGCATAGAGAACTTATTAATAGGGAAAGGCTACTGGGAGTTGGTGACTGGAGTGGAAGCTGAACCTGAGCTCCCAGAAACTGATCAGAGATGATTACACCGAGCTTGGACAGAAAGAGCTCGTAGAGTCTTGCACTGGCTCTCTTTATGTATCTCAAATGCCATGGTAATGCAGATAATGAATTGCAGCTCTCCTAAGAATGCATGGGACATTTTGGTCAAGTACTATGGCACAACCACAAGTGCCAGGAAGATACAGTTGAAGCAGAAGTTCAACAACATGGAGAGAAAGAGCAGATCTATACAGGATTATGTCACAGAGGTTAAGACCATTGCGGATCAGTTGGCATCTGTTGGTTCACAGGTTGAAGATGAAGACATGGTTGCTGTGACTTTGAATGGCTTGGGGCCTGAGTATAAGTCTTTTGACACTTCTGTGTCTGTGAGGGCTGAAATGCCTGATTTTAATGAGCTGGTTGCATTGCTTATCCATGAGGAGGTTAAACTTGGCTTGGCTACAGGGTCAAGCAGTTCTAAAAACAAGGATACAGTTTTCTATTCCAGTCAATGCAGCCGTGGTAGCCATGGTAGAGGCTATGGATCAGGCAGAGGAGGCAGCAGAATGCATCCTATGGCAATAACAACCAGCAGGTATCAAACACAAGAGGTGGTGGAAACTTTAGAGGCAGGGAGAGATCTAGCCCTAGAGGCAAAGGATCATGGCAACAGCAACGTCCATCTGACAATCTGAATAAGGATAAGGATTTTCATTACTACGAGAAGTATGTTCACATTGCCAAGGAGTGCTGGAAGAAGTAAGGCAATCAGAAAGGCAAACAACATGGACACTTTGCTATGTCTAGTTAAGCAGATGATACTTCAGGAGATAGATTGTTTGCTATGTAGTATGTAAAAGACAGAGCTGCTGAAAAATCCACTAATGATGCAGTTTGGTATATTGATTCATGGGCATTGAACCACATGACCCCTCACGGTGATTGGTTTACTGATATGGTAGCTGAAAAACATGGCTATGTCTGTACAGGTGATGACATGCAGCATAGCATTGAACATAAAGGCAAAGTGCCTCTTGTGGTTCATGATGGCAGAAAGAAAAATTTTCACGATGTACTGCATGTTCCATCGATTACGAAGAACTTACTGTCTGTGAGCAAAACTTGCAGGTTAGATTCAATAAGCATGGCTGCTTTATTGAAGAGTTTGGAAATGGATGCAAGTTGATAGCTCGCAGTCACAAGAATGGCAAAATGTTTACTCTTGATGCTACCTTGCCATAGCTGAATTTAGCTATGTTTGCCCATGGTTCTGGCACTATCAGAGATTTGGAAATTTGGCACAAGAGAGTGGGGCATGTGAAATTGCAAAGGCTGCAAATTATGCAGAAAAAATAACTTGTTACAGGTTTACCCAAGTTCCAATATTCAAATATTGGTCATGTATGCGATGTTTGCCAGTTTGGTAAGCAGTCAAGGTTGCCATTTGTCAGGCATGTAAGGCAGAGTACACTTTTGTTGCAGTTAGTGCACTCTAATGTTTGGGGGCCATCCCATAATGCATCTATGGGAGGCTCAAAGTATTATGTGACATTCATTGATGATTACAGTCGCTATACTTGGGTTTACATTCTGAAGACAAAGGATGAGGTATTTGCTATTTTTCAGTAGTTTAAAAAACAGGTTGAAAAGGAATTTGATTGCTATATCTCTTGCTTGAGATCAGATAGCGGTGGAGAGTATGTGTCAAATGATTTTGACAATTTTCTGGCTGAAAATGGCATACGCAGGCAGCTTACTTGCAGCAACACTCCTCAGCAGAATGGGGTAGTTGAAAGAAAAAACAGGGTCTTGATGGAAGCTGCTCGTGCCATGATGAATGAGAAGAAGATGCTGCTCTATTATTGGGCTAAGGCTATTATGACAGCCATGTATATCTTGAATTGGACTCCCACTGCAGGTATTCATGAGATGACACCGTTTGAGAGGCTGTATGGCTATATGCCGGATGTAAGTCACATGAAAGTGTTTGGTTGTCTTGCTTATGTGCACATTCCAGATGAGAAAAGGAAGAAGTTGGATCCAAAAGCGCATAAGTGTGTTTTCATTGGATATTCGCAGGAGAAGAAGGCATACAAATGCTATGATCCCTCTACAAGAGAGACTTTGGTGAGAAGGGATGTTATTTTTTATGAGATAGGTTCTTGGTATGTATCACCAATTACAGTGCCATCGGATATGCCTTCCACTCATGTATCTACAGTTGAATTGCAACAAAGCACTACTATGATAGGTCCTAATGGTCAGACAGTATCCCCATGGACAGGGAGATTGAGGAGTTCACCGTCCACTGACACCAGTATGTCAGTGAGGGGGAGATATGATGTCTTGGATATCAAAGGAAAAGAGAAATCTACTGAGGATGCATCTAGTATGATGACACCTGGTAGAATGACTTCTCGATATAAGCTTGCTGACACTTTAGACAGTGAACTTGGTATTCCGACTGTCTATATGCTTGGCACAAGGCAGACCAGGTACACCACCACAACCTAGACGCTCACAGAGGGTCAGATACCCTGTTGACAGGTTGATGTACAGTGGCTACTCTGCAAAGCATTATGCTTACATGACAAAAGTGATGGAGATCAAAGAACCAGGTACATATGCTGAAGTAGTGAAAGATGAGAACCGGTGTGCATCTATGGATGAAGAAATGAATGCCTTGGCCGAAAATAAGACATGGGATCTTGTGCCACTGCCTGAATGGAAAAGACCATTGGCTGCAAATGGGTTTACAAAATCAAATGCAAGTTGGATGGCAGTGTGGAAAGGTACAAAGCCAGGCTAGTTGCTAAGGGGTATGCCCAACAGTATGGACTTGATTATGAGGAAACATTCAGCCTTGTTGCCAAGATGGCAACCATACGCACTGTGATTGCTTTGGCTGCTGCTAAAGGCTAGAAATTGCAGTAGATGGACATTAAGAATGCATTTCTTAATGGTGACTTAGTAGATGATGTTTATATGGTTCAGCCCGAAGGGTATGTTCACCCTGATTTTAAGCATTATGTATGTAAGCTAAAAAAAGCATTGTATGGGCTGAAGCAGGCTTCAAGAGCCTGGCATGCAAGGATCAGTAATTACTTACAGAGCTTGGGATTTGCTATTGGTAGGGCTGATCACAGTTTGTTTACGAAAAAGACAGACAAAGGCTTGGTAGTGCTGGTTATCTATGTTGATGACCTGATAATCACATGTGATGATGATTTGGGGATACAGCACGTTATGCAAATGCTGAGATCTGAATTTGACATGAAAGATCTAGGTGAATTGAAGTAATTTTTGGGTATTGAGGTGATCAAGGCTGAAAATGGTTTATGGCTGATGCAGAAACATTATGCCATGGAAATGCTGAAGAAATATGGCATGGCTGATTGTAAACCATTGGATACACCTCTTGATTTGAATGTCAAGCTGGACATTATCACTGTAGCTGAAATTCAGGATGTGACTATGTACAGGCAGATGGTTGGCAGTCTAATTTACTTGACCATCACTAGGCCTGACTTGAGCTATACTATAGCTGAAATTCAGGATGTGACTATGTACATGCAGATGGTTGGCAGTCTAATTTACTTGACCATCACTAGGCCTGACTTGAGCTATGTTGTAGGGCTCATAAGCCAGTTTATGCAAAAGCCTAGAAAGCTACACTTGGATGCAGTTAGACGCATTATGAGATATGTTAAGTCCACTGTAGAGTATGGGTTGTTCTATGTCAGAGATAAGCCCTTGACACTGACTGGATACACAGATGCAGATTGGGCAGGTTGCTTATATGAGCGTAGATCTACGAGTGGATATGCTTTTGGATTTGGTAGCAGCATGATTAGCTGCTCAAGCTTATGGCTGATTTGGACATACACGTAGATGCTCCAGTGAAGTTACTATGCGATAATCTGAGTAATGTACTCTTGGCCATGAATCCAGTATATCATGCCAGAACGAAACACATAGAGGTACACTACCACTTCATCAGAGAGATGGTTCTTGCAGGATAAGTTGATCTCATGCATGTAAAGACTGATGAGCAGGTTGCGGATATCTTTACCAAGTCCTTAGGTAAAGATAAGTTTAGTATTTTTAGACAGTTGCTTGGTGTGCAGATACTGTCTTGAGCTTAAGGAGGAGTGTTAAGACTTCAAGCTCGATCTACTGTCCTTGGTATGACCATAACCGACACTTCAGTTGTCCAGCTATACCACACTATGTGGACATTAAATAAGTCGGTGCTTAGGTTTTAATTGCTTTGGTGTGAATGGTCCTTTGTGACCTTAGGTTGTACATTCACTAAGTAGTGTGTGGAATGATAATGAAAGTGTGAGAGAGCACTCTGCTCTGACTGTTTCTTCTTCACTCTTATCTCTGTCTTTGATTGTTAACAACAGTACGGTATTATGTTGCTGTATAACAGGCTAAAATAGGAAAAAGAAGGGCAAAAAATGAAATTTTGGATTAAATATTGGTGAGGGGAGCAAGACTAAGGTGAGTAGAAGCTTGGGCAGGGTGATAAGGGGCCAGGAGTGGCAAGAAAGGCCACATTTTGCATTGCAGGGTTTCAGGAGAGCTGGAGAGAGGGAGAGAAAATTCCATTGCATGGACCTGCTTCGATGTTGCGATCGAGGAGTTCTTTGCCAAGCATAGGTAATTCCACACCTTCCCCTACACATGAGTAGCTTGGATCTGGAGGTGCTCAACAGGTAGAAAGAACTCGATCGCTTGACACAATGAATTCTTGAAAGTCCAACAAAAAAACTCGTCGTGCTTGGCCCGTCCGAGTGACAGAGATTCTAGGCCAAGTCCCAGAATTGGTCCTCGAACCACTCAGCCATTCGGCCCTCGAACCACTCAATCCATTCGGCCCTTTAGTATTCAGCCCTTGGTCAACTACACTTGGACACCTATCACTTGGCCCGTTCGAGTGAAGCATTTGGACCACTTGATACTCGGCCCACCTGACTCGGCCATTCAACCCTCATCCCACTCGGCCAACCCCATTTGGACAAGTTATCATTCAGCCCTTGGCCCTGCCGACTCGGCCCAATCCCACTCGGCCAAGAGACAACCACAATTTGGACTGGCCGAATTTGACATTCGGACCACTTACATTCGGCCCTTTCTCATTCGGCCCTCGGCCATTTCAAACGGGCAGAACCGGGCATTCAGCCCTTGCAATTCAGACTATTGGGCCGAATTTGTATTTTTTCAAATTTTAACATGTAGACCCTGAAACTGATCGAGATACCATATAGAGCCAAAACCACATCATAGGTCTATCATTGGGCTGAAATCTAGAGCAAGTAGTTCAAAACTTGGCTATAAACGGTCCTTCAAATTGCTCATGGCATTTACCGTAATGGCCCTGTGGGCCGGGGGGGACTACCTCCCCCGAACCCCCGCAGAGGGGGACTCTGCCCCCTCCACACCTCCCCCAAGTAGGTTGGAGAGAAAACACGCACCGTGATAGGTCCTCCAAATTAGATCCCAGTGTAGTAATGGCTCTACACAAGCATGGATTCTCGCTTGCAAAGGAGCGACCAAAAGCCCATACCCGAACAAAGACAAACAGAGACCCTAGAACCTCAATGGGCCAATCTAGCCAACAAGGGCACAAAGGCCATACCACAAAAACATGTACAGATTGCGTCCGGACCGCGTCTAGTCAAAGCAAAATGGAACAACACCAAGCTACGACTGCGAGGATGACTAGATATGACAGTCCTAACGATAGATGCAGTTTGAGAACCACTGTACATACGACCCAAGACGTCAGTGGAGAATCCACGTCTGGTTGTGCAATTGGGGACTCAAGGGCATTTGTTAGAAGGCTTAAATTTATAAGCCAAGACCCGGAAGATGAAGACATAGTACCGCCTACTTATCTTAGGGTCAAACTCACTGCGAAAAGCACACTATCGATGCTCTGATTGATGACGGAGCATATTTTAATATCTTGATCTATGAAGTATGGACCCTACTAGGCCAACCAGAGCTCACACTGACTAATGCAACTCTTAGCCCTTATGGGAGACACCCACAATAACTTATAGGGAAGTGCAAAATCCTTGCAACAATTGAAACGGAAAGCTTGCCTATCCTCTTCCATGTTCCTCCAAATGGTGCTAATTGTGGAAAATAAATCCTCCTAGGAAGACCCTTTAAAAGAGCGACAAAGTGTGAGGCTGATTATGTAGCACAGAAGATATACTTGACACTACCGGGTGTGAGGATAGTCACAACCTTTAGCAAGGGTGACCTCATCGAACCTCAAGGAAAAGGCAAGGAAGGTGCTGACATAACAAGAAAGTCTAGTAAGGAGAGCAAGGACCTATTGAAAGAGTTGATACAAGTATAGGTTGAACAATGAGAACCAGTGAGTGAGGCCATGCTTGAAACAAGAAGGTCAAGAGACAATGCCAAGGGTAGGCTTTGGACTTACAAACATCGTAGAAGACCACAAAAGAAGCCCAAGCATTATAGACGAAGGCACCGATGGAGAGCTAGCACAACACCACGATGGATATCCAAAGCGTTGCTACGTGCTCAAGGGTATTACGTAGATAACTGATGGATTTGGGTACCAAAACCCCCTGCTAAACCACCTCTATCAGCTGAAGGCCCAATTGCATCAAAAGAAAATAAGCACAGGAGGAAATCTAAGAGAAAATCCATGTCTCGAGGCAAGAAACCGAACATGAGTATTAGAAAGGAAGAGCCTGATCCTAGCATGCTTAATAAGCAAATGTCAGATGTAACCATTGAGCATGCACAAAGACCACTAGTGCTCAAGGAGCTTTTGACTTCCCAAGAGGATCATGAGCGCCACAGGCACAACACTACTCATAAGAAGGCTGATTGCTCAACAAAGCAAATGGCACAATCGTCTAACAGCCACAAGCAAATCTTTCAGCCAGTGCCAAGTCCACCTAAGAGTCCCAGATCTCCTACACCCTCTTTCCCTAAACAGACGCAGGAAGCACAATAGCAGCCGTCTAGTGCAGCTGCTCAATCCCAACCTCTAACTCCATCTAAGCTTCTGGATGTCCAAGAGGTGGGACATGACACCACTCGTAGCTCTCGTCCCAAGGATATGCCTATGCAACCTAATGTGACTAGATCTCGATCTACACAAGTGAATGCTCAAAGGGCAACAAAAGACACAACCACTTCCAATTGGCCTAAGGACTTGACACCACAATCCACCAAGCATAGCCAGTCCACTAAACTAGCTGCTACTACTTCCAATTAGAGATCACAGCAGTCACAACCCTTGGCCGTGACAATGCCCCTTGCGGAACATGTCCTTAGCTATTCAGCTATGGAGGAGGTGTCGCAACCAACATCCTTGACAACTCCAGCACTTCCAAAGCACCTAAATCCTAGGCTTGAGGAGCTAAACATAGGGGAATTAGCTAAAGAGCTAGAATCTCCAAAAAGAGAGGCAGTTGTACCCTCACAACCTAGCGAGGCTATTCAACAGGCCACAGCTATGTCCCATGAGGACACACTAGAGAAAGAGAATGCTGAGGCCCAACCAAGCACATCAATTGACTGACCTAGTTCATGACCTAGTTCAAGGTCCCGAATCTTCAAGGGATACACCTTGATTGCCTAAGAAAAAGAAGAGAAAATAACAAAAAACAACAACGGTAGTTGCAAGTGGTTGTAGACCCCAAGGAGATTGAGACCAAGAGTGCCAAAGAGCTGAGGAATAAAGCATCGAGTCCACCCATGAATGAACCCATTGCCATCTCTCCTAGTCGCGGTGAAACATCAGGCGCATCCATGTGCTCTGAAAAATCAAAGCAACCATTACCATCAAAGGTTGCTTGCAACACTCAATCCACTGACAACAAAACTTGCATTGACCAATCAAAAGTGGATACAACACTGTCACAACAAGGTGATAAGACTATGCCGGTCATATCCAAGGAGAACCATGGCACAATAGTAACAAGGCCTCAAGAGAAACATGGAAACCCCAAGAGCATAAGCAATCCTAGCATTGACCAATCATGCTCATCTAGGCCTGAGCCCCCAGCTATGCTAAAGTCTAGGGAAACTCCTAGAACCTTGCATGAGATAGCAATCGAGCAAGCCCTCATTGAACATAGAAGTGTCGTAAAATGCTTAATTGAGTTGGATGCTAAACTCAAAGTATTCGCACGTGTCTATGTCCTTGCGGACATGGGTGCATTCCCCAAGAAGTAGCTTGGGGATTATTTGCTATTCCCCCTATCCTGGGAAGAGCAGGAACATCTTGACAAGCACTATGACAGGCTCCTACACATGAACACATGCAACTCACCTCTGACGAGGAAGCTGACGAACTACACTTAACTGTAACATTCAATGATGTGCTCTACCAACCAAATATCTTAGAGATAGAGAAACTAAAGCAATAATCAAAGGGTCGAAGTCAATTTTTAAAAATGTTGGTTTGAAAACTGTGTTGCAATGGCCGAACTAGGAACTCAGATTATGACAGTCTCAAAGGAGTGATTGGCTAAATGGCATTCTCAAAGAGACCCAACCTATGTGGCGCCGACTTCCTTTCGAGTACTGACTGCCATTCAAGGTATGGACTTAGCCATAACTAGCCAAAAGAACTCTGTGGCTGATAAGGTTCTCACTGAGGAGGAGTTACATGTTGCCAGTAGACTCGGACAAGGTACCATGCTACTCAATGTTGCAAAATATCTATTGTTATTAAGCTGCCATGAGTATTGGATGTGTGTGCCACACTCCAGTACAATCCTAAGTTCTACAATTGGTTTTTATCCTCACAAAGTGACATGGATTCGTAAATATGTACATAAATATACAATGAGTTTTGTGACCCTGTATAGATAATATCAACACACACACAAGCAATGATAGTCAAGCGCAGGGAGAGGAGTTGGGTTTGACAGGCTGAGCTTTTCAGGTGCTCCTCTCACCACACATCTAGAAGTTGTGTGACCATTCCCACCCCCAGGTGGAGGGCATGCAACCCTCATTATCGCCATAGGAAGCCCTGACCAACATCTCTGATGGCATAGATGGGACACCATCCCCTTCTATACACCTTTCTCCTTTTTGGTCTATCCTTCTAGGGATGAGCCTTGCTTCACTCCATGACAACCAATCCATGCAACTTATCATAAGCCAATATCTGCCAATGGTTGGAAAATGCCCCGGAGTCGAGGCAAGACGAACATCATCACGGAGCCGTCTCTCTATAACAAACACGGCATGCCTCACCTCACCCCTCCTCCTCATATGTGCTTGATAATCCACTGTTTAATCCCTTTCGTGCAAATAATTCTATCCTATCTCAAATCCTAACCTTGATTCACATTTTGCAGATTTCCCCATAGTAGCCGTCATGGAGCACACAATGCAGCTAGCATGCAAGGAAGCTCTCCTCTATAGAAGGGAGCATAAGGCACAAGCACCTCCACCAGAGCGATATGTGCCTACCCTTAAGAGGTACACACCAAAAAGAGGCCCTAAGTGACACTGCCTCGGACGCAAGCCAAAAAATCCTCAAACCAAGAGGACAAAGGCTCAAGGGAGCACCCGAGGTGTGGCAACACCGACCGTGTAGGCCCCCACCAGACTCTTGGGCACTAGGTGCTTGAAAGAGGAGAAGGCAGCTAGGGACAAGTGGAAATTTGATGAATTGTTTAAAAGCATTCTTGAAACAACTATGGCCAGGGACTACACCATTCGGGTCCCGGCTGATATCTTCCCCACCCAGCCTAACAGGAGCCCACCACCGGCACAGCCCCAATCGTCTGATCACCCAAATTCACCACACCTCATAAAAATAGAATAGGCCCTATGTGCATAAGCTGCTTGCCAAATGCCATTTTGTCATGACTTTTTGTCCTTAAGTGGTTAAAGGGGCAGACTCCCCAACTATATAAACCTCCCTTACCCACTACTAATATATATCATGTCTTTAACAAACGCCGAGGATATGCATCGCAGTCAGAACCATAGGATTTTTATAAAGTAATATCTTTTTGTATTGCATCTGTTCATTATAATTGATGCATGTGACTTGCATAAACTCTCACAAAGTGTCAAGTGGATGCAGAATGACACAGGTCTTTGTACAAAAGTGTTCAATGCCCAAGTCACCGCAAGACCACCAACCTCACAAAGAGCCATGATGAAGCCACACCACCAAAAGTGAAAATCACCCTTGCCGATCGCCCACATCGCATGGCCCAAAGCATGATCAATGGCCACTTTCTCTTTCTAGGTCAAACTCTACACCTGGCACTCACGGCAGATGTTGCCTCAATTGTACCAACATCACACGTTATAAAGAGCTTTTGCAAAATCTCCAGTGTATCTCCCCATCTCAACGACTATTCCTCTAGCAACGAGGTTGGGACACAATCATCGCTGTAATATCCAGTTTCATAGCCTTTGAATCTCGACATTTCTCGATCCAATTGAAAGGTTGTGTCCTCAACGTATTACAATGGTTGTACTCATGTTATTCCTTTTTTTTTAAATAAGTGTGGAAAATAAAATGAAAGAAGAAAAAGAAAAAAAATAAAAGAAAAGAAAAGAAAAGAAAAAAAAGCACTCACAATCACATCACGACACCTAGGGGTCCTCAAATTAGGTACGTCTAGTGACCTTAGTCAGCTGGCTCCGTCTCAAATTAGGTACGTCTAGTGACCTTAGTCAGCTGGCTCCGTCCCCTAGCCCTCTACACATCCCCCACAATTGTTCAAGGCACATCAAGGGTATGACATACCTAGGGAGCTTGTCTTGCCTATGGTTAGACCTGTCACCCTGACCCATTTGCACGATTCCTCCTTGCACTCCGCCTTAGTATCATTGCAATCGATTGTGGTAAGCACCATATGAATGGCTATGAAAAGTACACTGTACTCATCGAGCAAGCCCAGTAGCTACCAGCTACCGAAAGTTCAGTGTCAATGTGTTCGATTATGCTACTTCGTGATGTCACAATGCAAAGGATGTCTCATACACCTTCATGTGTACTTCTTCTCAACATGGACAACTTTGCTTCATCCACACGTTGTTATGAGGAACCAGCCCGCGGTCTTCTAATTACGTAATATCTAAGTATGCACGAGCACTCACATAATATCTATACTGAAATATATACATAGTTTGGGTCCTCAAGTGCAGAATAATACTCTCAGCTTGCTTAGAGTTTGACATGTCTCCCAAACTAATTGAACTACGTCTCATGCACGATAAAGAAGACTAGCACTACCCCGAGGGAGAGACCACATATGAGAGACTCCATATTCTTATCCTTTATCATCCTGCAAGCCCACCAAGAATCGTCATGTACAGAATCCCCAAAAAACCAGTACCTGTGCTAGCCTAGCGCAATTCCCAACAGCGAACAGCCCTACCCCCAACTCCAACCATGCTACCACCAGCTACCTATGCCAACAATGTGGCCCCAACAACCTTCATCTGCCCACCACCAAAAATCTTCCAAGGGAACCACAAACATCCTTGCCACCCACATCTTCGGTGCATGGTAAAGCGTGCTACCTACGACTGTGAGTGCCATGGGATTGGCACTCGTCTAGGAGGGGGGGTAATGTTAACCCTCAAACAAACAAGGTGGAAAAGTTGTAAAATCTAAAGTAGAAGACAAGGCGAAGGAAAAAGTGAAACAGAAGACGAAGGCGCACCAAGAAGAATCTGGAAACACAAGAAGTGCAAAAAAGTCCTAAATCAAGAAAAAAGGCGCATGAGAAAAAGCACAAGTCAATACTTTTGTAAAAAAGGCATAGGGCGCACCATGATTTATAAGAGTGCTAAGCTCTCACCCGTGCAATTTGTAAATGTAGACGGGCGATGGAAAGGAAGCTAGGAAGATAGGAGGACAATGGGAAAAAGGACCTTGGCCATGACTGGCCATGTAAAAAAGGGGATAAGGGGATGACCACCCAAAAGGGATTTAGGGTTTTGTATATAACATCGAAAAGTGAATGAGAAGCTCATTCTTGTGTGTGGCCAAAAGTGGCTCTCCTCTTCTTCTTCTTCTCCTTCTTGTTCTTGCTTGCTTGAGCTTGTGCTTGAGAGAGGGAGTGTGAGAGTGTGAGGGAGTGAGTGTGTGAGGGTGAGGGACCAGGGAGGAGAAGCTCTCCATCTTCTCCTATCTTCTTCTCTTCTCTTCTCTTCCCTTGTCTTGCTCGCGGGCAATGGATCTTGGCACGGGGAGCTTGAGGATGGAGCTCGCTTGAAGCTTGTACTTGGATTGTGGAGCTGCCGGAGTGCTCGGGAGAGGAGGTAACTCGATCGGGCATGGAGGTAAGCTCACTACACCCATAGATATGGATGGTACATCGGCTATGTGAGAGATAGCCATTAGTACTCGGCTTGGAATGCTTGAAACAATAAGCGGTCCGTGGGTCTTGGCAGTTGAGCGAGAGCTCCCATATTATGTTTGGTTGCAAATTGAGAAACATAGATTGCATACTGTTGAGAAGAACCCTGGTATTAAAGTTGCATCTAGATTTTATGGACCATTCAAAATTATTCATTGTATTAATGCTAATGCTTTTAAATTAGAATTGCTTGACCATTGAAAAAATCATAATACCTTTCACATTAGTCTTCCCCGTCCATTTAAAGGTTCATTACCTATCCTTCTCGTATATGATTCTCTACAATTGCTTGTAAATGATCCATAAGCTTTTAATTCTTGAATCTATTATTGATACTAATTATATGATCACCCACATTGGCAATACTTAACCTCAGTATCTTGTAAATTTTCAACACCATCCTATTGAGGAAGCTCAATGAATGACTACATGTACTTTGCGTAGTTATCCACATTTATTGACTCCATATCCAGCTAATAACAATTGAGGACAATTGCTATCCCAACCTAGGGGTATGTTGTCAAGTTGTACTTACATAAGGGGATGAGCACCTTCAATGGTTCTCCCTTGTGTGCATCTTGACAAGATGAGTGCCTTGAATGGTTCTCCATTAGCACAGGCATGTTCCTAAGAGTGAATTAATTTTCATCTTGGGTGGAAGGTTGATGGGAACTTCTATCCTTTCCAGGAATGAGACTTGTAAGTGTGAACATGGGTGAAGCCATACGTGAGTAATGCCACATTATTCATACCTCAAGAGTGCTAACATCTATGTGAATTAATTATTTATTGAAATTCTAATGATCTAGTTGATTTATTATGGCTAGTTGCATTTATTCAATTGATTATTTTTTAAACATTATTTTTTGAATTTTTGACACTAATGTGTAGAGCAAGATGAATTAGATGTATGCGGCAAGCACAATTTATTCAAAAGACTTCTTCATTAAAATATTTAAATAAACTCAATGTCGTTTATTCTAAGGTGTGTATACATCCTCTTTGTAAATATTTATTGGTACTTGAGATTCTAGGAGATATATTGAAGATATTTTAGAAATATTTTATGGCTCTCAATAGTTGTGAGTTGAGCAATAGATTGTAACCATCGATTTAGTTAACTTAAACTCTTTTGTGAAAAGAGTGATAGTAAAGGGTCTATCTTTGGGCGAAGCAAGGTTCACTTTAATATTATAAATATGACATGAAGGAGATGCCCACTCCATGTACGCGGAGAAATTGTACCCAATAGTGTGTCACTCAACTTTACTTTACTCTTCTTTAAGTCTATTTTGAGTTTTATGAATCATGCTTTCAATTTTTATAAGAAAAGAGACTAAGGGAGAGAGCTTCTTTGGTTCCTTAGGCGCAAGTCTTGCATTCGATCTACACAACATGACCCAACAGTAATCCACAGGGTACTCCAAAAGCCATGATATAATACACAAAGGTTCCAAACATGATTATGAATGTCGTCTTTAACTTATCTTCCTCTGTGAAAGCCATTTGATTATAGCAGGCAAAACAGTCCATAAAGGAGTATATATCCCTACGTACTAGTTGATCTAAGATTTGATCAATGAATAGCAATGGATAATAATCCTTAAATGTTTGTTTGTTGAGCTCTCTAAAATCAGTGCAAAGCTAGATTTGACTATTATTATTCTTCTTTATAACCACCAGTGGGCAACACTCCATGTGTTGCATGGGAAATATCAAGCTAGCCTTACGTAACTTTTGTAACTCTTCGAATAGCCCATCCCTTAACCTAAAAGGCATGCATCTCACTTTCTATTGGATAGAGTGACTTCCCTCTTTCAAGGGAATATTAGTATGCACATCTAAACTAGGGCGAATATATCTCAATTCATCATAACTCTAGGCAAATATATTGCAAAATTCCTAGATTAAAGATATGTAGTTCTTCTTTTCTTCCATATTGAGTATAGATCCTAATTTGATCAATCGCAAATCATTTGACAAAACAAGGTCTATCTCTATCACATTTGCATCTCTAATTCTATCCTAACCTTTTGTAGGCTCGTTTAGAGTTACCTAGTAAACATATTCAGTAATAGACTCCTCTCCCGATTCATCACTCGATAAAGTCTTATTACCAAAAGGCCTCACTAGTGCATCCAATTCCATTGAGGATATGAGTTCTCTCTCAATTTGAGGTGATTCAGTGTAAGCATAAATTATTATTCATCTGGAACCTCTGTTTGGAACCTCCACCAAAGATCAAATGACCAATGAGTATGTTAGCTTGATAGTCAAATTGCAAGATGCAGAGCCTTCCTAATAGCACTTGGTAGCTTGGCCACCTTGAAATTCAATTATCTCAAACTATCATTAGCCATCCATATAGTTGTGGAGGTATCTTTTTGGATCCCTAATCCCAATATCTCTATCATTTTTGGGCTCATAATGTTAACAAAGGATCCCATATCCACAATGGCATGGTCTACCAATATACCATAAACATAAGCTAGTACCTTTGGGCAATGTTTTTCGACATGCTCAAACTAGTCATCACCAACACGGGCTATACCCAAGAGCTTGACAATATATCCAATGCAAAGGATCTTCTTAAACTCCTTACACACTCTCGGGGATAGTTTAATTAGTAGCAAGAGGTTAACATTAGACTTGATCTCACAAAGAGAATTTTCCAGGTCAAATTCTTGAAAGTTAGCAATAGCTCTCTACTTCTGCCAAACCATCCACTCTCTTGGTCGCTTTATAAGTTAGATGCCTCTTTCTTGGTCTTCACTTCCTTCTTCATCAGCTCCTTATTTAGGTCTGCTTTACCATTAGTAGCCTTCAAAGGACTACCTTGTACATTAGGGCTAAGGATTTGCTTGCCCTTATAATCTTGTTTAAGGATGACCTCAATTGGTTTTGCATTATCATTATCTCCCTCTTTGGCCTTCTAAACTCTTGTAATTGCTCATAAATTAGAAGCATAAGTGACATTCACATGCACTACTTCAATCAAACTTATGCCATTGCCACTAGGCAATTCTTCCACAACAACCTTCCCTCTTTACGAAATCTACTTCGATCCCTCATCTTCTAAAGATTGTTTTCTTGTCTTCTGTGATTAATAGAACCTGGCTATCTACTTCGTTTCTGAAGGGAACTAATCTTGCACTAGCAAGTGTTGGCTAAGTGGTTGGACTTCCCACATATGTCAGATTTAACATTAGGATAGTTGCAAGGGAAGTGTTGACCACCACAGTACTTATAACTAAACCTTGATGGACCCGCATAATTAGGCTTCCTACTAGTGCCCATCAAATTTTATTGTTGCTTTAGGAAATTGACATTTGCAGTGATCTACTAATATTATATCATGTCAATGTAATGTTTTATCGTGCCCTTAACTTCCTCAATAATATTTGGTGTAGAAGATTTATAACTAGACGTATCTAGAGCCACCCCACACTAGGTTTTACGATCTATAAAGGGGTTGGTGGTTGCATAGACCCTTGGTTTACAGTGGAACCTTGCATGTTGCTCATAGACATCATGGATCCTAGTTGGGCAACATTCAGCTCTACATGTGGGGGTCATTGAAGCAACCCTTGATTTAAAATCCCTTGACTTTGACCCATGATATTATTGGGTGGTGCAAGTACTGAGTTATATCCTACTAGTACCACATTTGGCACCATCCGAGTCATTGAGAGAGATTACTCTCTATCGTCTCCCTCGTGAGTAAACCACCAAGACCAATGGAACACTTATTGCTTTAAGCATTTCAAGCCAAGAGCTATGGCTACCTCTCATATAGCCATGTGCACTCTCCCACACACCAATGTAGTGAGCTTATCTTTGAATCCAACCGAGTACCTCCTTCCACAAATCTACGGATGGCTCCACAATTTAAGATGCAACCTCAAGCAAGCTCCATCTCCAAGCTCCGAGCTTCAACCTCCATAGCCATGTGTGCAAGAAGGGGAAAGAGAAGAAGATGATGACGAAGAGAGGAGAAGCAAAGCTTCTCCACGACGCCTCACTCCCTCACACACACTCTCTCCCTCTATCATGCACAAAAAGGAGGTAAGATCAAGAAGCAAGAAGAGAGGAACCTTGGCCACACACAAGAATGAGCTTCTCTATTCATTTCTTGACTTATATACATGCCCTTATCCCTTCCTTGGGCAGCCATTCCCTTTTTGGTCTAGCCTTTGTCAATTCATCTACTCCACTTTTTTCTATTAGCATAGGCCTCAACTCGTGCCTCTCATTCTTTACATTTTTTACTAGAGAGAGCATGGCACTCTTTTACCAAATTAATTACAATGTGCTCAGCATTTTTCTTGCTAGCATATCACGGTGTGCTTATTATTGTTGCTTTCTTTTACATTTGAAACTTTTTTCTGCACTTCATGTCTTCAGATTTTTTTATGAGTGTGTCATTCTCTTCCGTTTTTCTCTCACCTTGGGTCTGTCCTCCATTTCCAATTTTTTCAGCTTTTATGTCTTGGTCTTTTGAGGATGTAACACTTTCTTGCCGTATAGGTAGCTTGAATTCTTGACTGGACTCTCTCTGCTACTATTATAGTTTCATCTAAATCGTTTAGTATCATGTTGCTCAAGTGTAGTTAGATTGTGAAATCCAACCTTCGGGGATCACTATGTACAAAAATGTGTGTAATGTGAGTTTAAAAGAAGGGAATTATAAAAACAATAAGCTTACAAAAATACATTCACATAAGAAAATATTTTAAAACATATAAAGTTAATCATATAAGGGATTTTTATATTTCATGCACATATAATTTTACATAAGGATATTATTAATTCATAAAATTAGCTCAAATCTTTTTACAAAAGGGTATCATAAACATCAACAAGTAAACATAGTACTCTTGTTTTGAGGGTAGTATGCCAACTTCCCCAAGTCTAGCTAAATGTTACTTGTCCATGCACTCTTCAACTTGATTGTGTCAACATGTGTAGGGCAATTTGGCTTGAATGAGACATAGCTTTTACTTAAGCTTTTAATACCCCCTTCTATCATCCCTTAGTTAAAGCCCTCTTTCCTCCTAATTAAAGCACATCCATTCTTTTAAATACTTTCTCCCTCCTCTTAAAGTCCATCTCTCTCCTCTTCAAAAATCTCTCTCTCTCTCTCTCTCTCTCTCTCTCTCTCTCTCTCTCTCTCTCTCTCTCTCTCTCTCTCTCTCTCTCTCTCTCTCTCTCTTTACCATACCATGTGTAAATCCCCTCCCTCCCTCCCCCCCCAGCACAGGCACATACCTCCTTTTTTTGGAAACCCACATGCACACTCTCTCAAAAAACACACACACACACACACACGCACACACACACACACACACACACACACACACACACACACACACACACACACACACACACACACACACACACACACACACACACACACACACACACACACACACACACACACACACACACACACACACACACACACACACACACACACACACACACACACACACACACACACACACACACACACACACACACACACACACACACACACACACACACACACACACACACACACAAACAAACCACACACTCTCTTTATAGGGTAAAAATTGGCCCAATGGCAAATCCTGAAAAATAGCCCAAAATTATATCGACTTTAGAAATGTCAATTTTCACCTTCCCATTTTTGAACAAATTTAAACATCTAGGTATGGGGGACCAATAAAGTTCCACCTAAATGGAAACAATGTAAATGATCCCTAATTTGACCTTATGGTCCCTTTTCAATGTCCACATTTATTCAAGGACACTTGGGTAGGGTGGAAAGAAATTTTGAGACGTGCCAAACATTAAGAGGTATTAATAAAATATGATTTGATTTAATTAGTATACACCTTTTGAACCCTTGTCACTTGGCCCCATAATGCAGATACTGAATTGCCGTAGTGCCATTGGATTGACACTCAAATATAGAAGGAGGAGTATATGTAGATCAACATTGTCTTCTTCCACTACATCTCTCCTCTAGCCCCTATCCATTGTCTCCTTATGCTAGAGATCAAAGCAAGCATTTATTCAAAGGGGTTGGCATGTTTGTGCTATGAATGTCTAATTAGGTCATAGAATAAGGGGTCTAGTCGTGTGGTAGGTAATAGCCCCCCTATATTTTAGTAGGTGCAAGGGTCCAAATTCCACAACTGGCACCTTGGTTGGTCCATCATGTCTCCCTCTCACCATAAGAAGAATTCTTGGATCATGGTTGACCCCATAGGTGAAAATTTTCCATTTTTCATAAAGTTGGACTTTTTGCCCTTTGGGATGTTGCAAGGCTACCCTAATGAAGACACATCACACATTTGATGTTGAGGACTAGGAATATTGGTGTTGTTAACTCCCAATCCCTATGTTGTTGACTTTGTCCCATGTGTTGCTTGCATGCAGATCCAATCATCCGATACACCTCTTTTTGTTTGTATCTCTATTTGGCCATCAAAAGGAGGCAAACAAGGGATTGTTTTGCACAATTTATGATTTGCAAATCTTGTGCATGTTTTAGGCTTCTTAGGAATTCTCTAGATGAGGTCACATGGTCTAAAATAACTTTGGTAGTTAGATGGTTTTGGAGTTTGTTAGGTCTTACAGGGTTTTTTGAAGATGAGTAGTTTTCTAGGCTCCCACTTATATTGCAATGGCATGCTCCATTAGTATGTAAAGCATGATTTTTAAAAGAATCCTATCTATAAACATTTAATCGATACTTCCATATACTTAGAGGTTCAAGCAAGAGAGAGTAGGATGGTAACATAGGAACTCCAATAATCACAATGTGTAACTTGCTCCCTTATTCTATTGTCATGTAAAGAATATTAAGTGATGGATAGCCATCACCTACAATATACTTGCATGGGGTAGTAAGTAGGAGCCGATGTAGGTAGCTAGACATAGGTGGCCTTTAATCCCCAACTGTGTTTAATTTTTGCAACATAAAAGTGACGTGTTTAAGAAGTTTTTGGACTCTCTAATGGTTTTGTTTCTAAGAGGTTTCTCTTTTACATCTAGGATCTTATCAGGCTGGAGTTCAAGGGCTCCTTGACTAGGCATTATAATTTGCTGGTCAACAAGAATACGATCTTGATTTGCCAATAAGCTTTCAGAAGACTAACGTGAAATACATTGTGGACTTTCACATGATCAAGAAGTTGCAGTTTGTAGGCATTAGCCCCTCTACTTAGGGTGCTTCTCTATGTTACATAAAATCTTGACATTGGTCCCTCCCTAGATCAACATTTTCCTACTACATTGCAAAGGGTGCTTCTCTATGTTATAAAAAACCTTGACATTGGTGCCTCCCTAAATCAGCATTGTCCACCAAACCTTGACATTGGTTCCTCTTGTACTACTCCCATAGTCTCCATGTAGCACAATCCTCCCCATGACCATCAAGCAATGGAAGGGCATTACTCAAGCTACTCCTAGCTCAAATTTGGAGCCAAATGGTTCACTCTGGTGACTGCAGAAAGTAAAAAACCAGGCCCCTATCTTGAAACCCTAACTAGCAACCATGGACACTCAACTTCAAGCTCATATTTCAACTCTTTTTTGTCACTCCTCGTTTTAGTAACATTGCCACATTAAATCAGCAAGGAGGGGGAAGATTCAACCATCAAAGTTCAACATCAAGCTCAATAAGCATAGTATCTTTTGATACTCATTAGTGCTTCTTGGCACGCAACTCATTTGCTATTTTGGTATGATATTTTTGGTGTTTATTTATTATTGCTCATGCTATAAAATATGGTAAAAGATTCATTGTCATCTTGGGCAGACAAGGATCAAGTTGATCATAATGAAGAAAGACCTTTGGTCAATAACCAGTGGTGACCAAGAGAAGAAACCTAGAGATACTACTCTTGTAGAAGTATGGAAAAAAAATGATGACAAAGACTAAGCAATCATTAAGCTTGAGCTTGATGACAGTTATTTCCACTATGTAGACACATGCAATACATCTCATGTCACTTGGACATAGCTAAAGACATTGTTCGGTGCCCAATCTAAATATTCAAAATATGGATAGTTGATTGAGTTTTTAAGGTTGGATATGAAGGAGGCTACTACATCCCTTGCAATTGACCTTAAATATGGAAATTTTGCTAACTCAACTTGTAGGGATTAACTTAAAAATGGAAGGAGACATATACACTAGGGTCTTGCTCAAGAGTCTTCCTCCAGAATTTGGTAATGTCTCCACCACACTAATTAATATGCCAAATCCAAAGTTGATAGACATCAAAGCACCACGGAACCTCAAAGGTAGAGAGGAAGCTAGCACTTTAAAGGAAGAATAGGTTCTCTATGGTAATAACAAGTACAAAGGGAAGAAAGACATTGTCTGTGACTTTTGCAAAAGAATGGGACACATTGAAAAAATTTTGTCATGCTAGGAAAAGATCACTGAAGGCCTACCTACTAGCAACTACCAAAAAGAAGAAGACCATGAAGAAAAAGACACTCAAGAGCAGAAGGGCAAGTCTCATCAGTCCTTCTATTCCAACTATTTATGCCAACTTTTTTAGAACATTATATGTGCTTGCTTAATGTTCTTATCATAAGCTTTGTAACCCTCATGTAACATGTGCACTAGCCTCTACACAATTAGTGGGGCCTTGTAATAGCCTCTAGACGTTTTGCCATATTTTGTGGTATGCCCGCACTCAGCAAGGTTCTCCTCATGATGGCCTTAGTATACTCAGTGTTTTGTATGGTTGTGATTAAGGAGGGTTGTTGAGAAATATGCAATCACACTCCTATGATAACCTCTTTATATGGAGCAATAGGGCAAGGGATTGAAACAACTTAGGAGAAGCTACCTTTATCCCATAGGCGCACGGTGGAGAAAAGTAGTACAAAGAGTATACTTGATAATCATATGAATATGAATACTATTGTACTTTGTATTTTCAGTCTTGTCCTTGTCTACTCAAGATTGTGTTTATGAATCAAAGTCAATTAATCTTGGAACCTAATTCACTTAAGTAACAACAAATGTGTCTAGTTTCAATCATCATGCTTCTTGACATTGACTTCCATCCTCCATAGATAAATCTTGCTTAAGAATCCGTGTTTCTCAAAAGAGGGTACATCTACTATTTCCTTTGTTTTTCCAAATAGTGAAATAAAAAATATTTCAAATGTATTATATGTTTCAGAGATAGAGAAATATGCTATCAATTGCTTCTATAATTGATCTTGGCCATGAGGTGAGGGTCACTAAGATAGGTGCAAAAATTATGGATAATGCTGGCAAAGTTGTTGGCAAAGGAGAAAGAAGAGACAACCTATATGAGCTAAGTGCTCTTACAACGACTACTGGTGTGGGCATAAGTAAACTTTGGCATATGAAAGAATTGGTCACATTGGCTTTGCAATGTTAAAGGAGATGCATAAGCAAGGTATGGTTGCTCATCTACTTGCAGCAAAACTGAAATGAAGGAACCATGTGAAGCTTGTATGATGGGAAAGCAATAGTGAAAGGAATTTCCACAAGAAAACAAGAATAGAGCAAAGGATCCTCTAGACTTGGTGCCCTATTGGTGCATGCCGACTTATACAGTAAAATGCCTACACAAGCCTTGGGAGGATCTTCTTATTTTATGTTGATTGTTGACCATTATAGGAGAAAGTTGTGGGCATACTTCCTTTATGATAAGGCTCAAGATTTTGGTAAGTTTAAAGGATGGCTAAAACTTGTTGAGAATAAAATAAAGGAAAGTGTAAAGAAGTTTAGAATAGATGGTGGTGGTGAGTTCAACTCAAAGGAGTTTGAAGACTTTTACAAGAGCAAAGGGATTAAGCGTCAATTGAAGATGCCTCATACATCTCCATAGAATAGTGGTGTTAAATGCCAAAGTCACACTATTATGGAAATGGCAAGGTGCATGCTTAAGGGCAAGGGATTGCCTAACCAATTTTAGATAGAAGCTATTAATATTGTAGTATACATTCTCAATTAGAGTTACACAAAGGCTTTTAAGAGCAAAATTCCTCATGCAGCCTATTTTGGTAAATAAACCATTTGTCTCACATTTTAAAATTTTTGGATATGAATGTTATGCACATGTTTCAAAGAATAAGAGAAATAAGTTAAATCCAAAAAGCACAAAATGTATCTTCTTGGGTTATAGTGATGAGCAAAAGGCTTAAAAATTGTATGACCAATAGGTAATGAAGATCATAGTAAGTCGTGATGTGGTGCTCAAGGAGCATCCTCATACAATGGAGGAGGAGAATATAAGTTATTTCACTTTATCATTCAATGAAGAAGTAGTCCATTATGAACCTATCCCAAGAGTGGTCTCTACTCTCCAGGAGGAGGAAGCATCATCTTTGGATGATGAGGAAAATGTTCACCAACCTACAATCATGCCATCAAAAAGCCATTGCCATGATGGGTGAAGAAGCTCTATGATTGATGTAATCCTATGCCTATTGGTTGAAGTTGAGAAAAAGGTAAATGGACCATGAAGGTCTCCGAGAATATAGGAGCAAATAAAAGCTTTTGCTCACATAGTCAATATGGCCTTGATGTGTCTACGATTATGAGAGAAGTAAAGAAGCCAATAGATGTGGGAGAAGTACTTGCCAATCAAACATGGAGAGTAGCTACGTAAGAAGCTGAGTAGGACAACATAATGAAGAATGATACTTGGGAGCTAGTGGATTAGCTAGAAAAAAGGAAGATTATTGGTACCAAGTGGGTTTTGAAGATAAAGTACAAGATTGATGGCAGCTTAGAAAAGTACAAAGCTAGATTAGTTGCACAGGGATGTTCACAAGTTGAAGGATGTTCGCAAGTAATTGTAAGTACTAGATTATTGGCACCAAGTGACTTACAATTACTTGCAATGGCCACTCATAAGAAGTAGCCAATTTACCAAATTGATGCTAAATCAACATTCTTGAATGGAGACCTCAAGGAGGAGATGTAATGGCTCAGCCATCGTGTTTGAGGCTCCCCATCCATTATGAGAACAAAGTTTGTAAGTTGAAGAAGGCATTGTATGGGCTGAAACAAGTGCCTAGAGCATATTACTAATAGCAGATAGATAAATTCTTTTTAGGCTTGAATTTCAAAAGATGTGCCTCAGATGCTAACTTGTATGCTTATAGGGATGGTGAAAAGTCTATAGTTATTGTCCTATATGTGGAAGACCTTCTTATTATAGATGACTATGAAGATATGATCCATCAAACTTGAAAGGCTTTGAGCTTTGAGTTTGAAATGATAGACTTGGGCTTGTTGTACTATTGTTTGGGGATTAAAGTTTGGAAAATTCTTTGTTTCTCAAAAAAAGTATGCATGGGAGATCTTAAAATCACTTGGTATGATCGAGTGTAAGGAGACAGATATACCTATGGAGGTCAATGTATAAAGTTATCCATTGACATCAACACTAGTGTTGAGGATACATCAACACTAGTAGACATCAGAAGGTATCAGAGGTTGGTTGGTAGCCTCATATACTTGTGTAACACTACGCCTTATATCAATTTTTCTATTGGTGTTTTACGCAAGTTCTCAAAAAAACCACAAGAAAGTCATTGGAAAGCTGGGATGCAAGTGCTTAGATACTTAAAGGGAACTCTTGACAATGGTATCACATACAACTCCAAAAGTGCTCTTATGGGGAACTATGACTCAGATTATAGGTGATAGCTATTTTAGAAAATTAGTTTCTAGATATTATTTCTCTTTAGGTTCAAAAATATTCTCTTGGATCAGTGTAAGAATCAAACAAGTGTGGCATTGTCTTCAATCAAAGCAAAGTACAAGGCAACTTGTTTTTTTGCATGAATGTAGTTCACCACTTGTGGTTGGACATTGAGGGGGGTGTTAGATATGCTCAATGCCCCACCCTTGTAAGGTGCCATCAATGATCCATGGTGCTCTAAGTTGTAAGGCCCCTATTATGTGGAGAATGGCAATGTGTGAGCAAAAACATTGGTTAGCTCATCCTGACTTGTATATTAGATGAGGTTTATGTGACTAGATGGCAAAAATGTGATCTTTGTGGATCTAACCTTTGGGTTAGATAGAGTATTTATGTTGGTAGCAACTCAAGGCACAATGCATTGAGTTGTAGGGCGTGGGAGTTATCAAGGATTCCTGTTTTGGGGTCTAAGGATAGTGTCCCTAGCCCAATGGTAAAGAGAATACTCCTTGGTTGACTAGGGAAGGTTCATAATATGGTTAGACATGCCTACCTTTCTAGGATATAAAAGGAAGACCTCTCCAAAGCCATTGTCAATCTATCTTTCACCCAATTGGAGTTCTTTCAACTAGCCTTAAGCTCTTTGTCGATCATCTGTCTGGATTGCCATTTAAGATTCACAGTGGAAGTGAATGGGTGGGTAGAGCCATCTTCGTATTGGTTAGTTTGAGATTAAAGAAATTTATGTTCTTCTCATATTTTCTATGTGTTCTCTACTCCTTGCTCAAATTCTATCCACTATGTGATATAATTTCTACAAGAAGTACCTTAGTAGTCCAAGATCTTTGATACCAAATTCCTTATATAAGCCATGGTTTACTTGTGTAATCTCTTTTTTAAGAGTACCTACTATAATGGGATTGTTAATATAGATTATCACAACAAATATACCATCCTTTGAATGTCAAAGATAAAGAGAATAATAAGACATACCCTGCTGAAATCCCATACTACATAGAAATCTGCTAATCCTATCACACCAAGATCTAGGTGCTGCTTCAATTCATACAATGCCTTCTTTAGTTTGCATACATAATGTAGATACTTTATGTGTAGATACCTCTTTGGCTATTCCATATAGACCACCTTTTCCAATGTCTCATTCAAGAATGCATTTTGCATTCTTAAAATCCATTTGATATAGATTCTAGCCATAAATTAAAGCCAAAGCAGTAATGATCTAATTATAGTCATTTTTGCAACTACACTAAATATCTCTTCATAGTCCAATCCATCTATTTAAGCATACCCTTTTGCAATCATCTTTACTCTATATCTTTCAATGAACCATCAAACAAGCATTTGACCATGTATACCCACTTGTAGCAACCAATAGCTTTTTTCCATAAGGTGAGTCAAACAAATCTTAATTCTTGTTGTTATTCAAGGCATCAATTTCTTCATCCATTACCTATCTCTAGTCTTTTCTTTAAAATACCTCATCGAAGCATGTTGTCTCTAAGTGTTGTACATGAGAGACCATATAAGCATAGTGCATTTTCATGTAACCAATGTATATCAATCTATCAAGTGGATACCTTATTAGTAATTTCAATCTTCTCAATTGAGGTACAATAGATGGTATCTCAACTACTCCTCCATGAGCTGCTATATACTTCTGTGCACTTATTATGCATGCAGTCTTAACATAAGGTATCCCAAACTCATCATCCAAAGACTCGCCTTTTGAACTTTCATAAATTGGCTTTTTCCTTTTGCAATTTTAGCCCTCTTTTGTGTAGTCCTCAACAAGCCATTCCATACTTCCACTACTTTTCACATTACCTTGTGGACTAGATATATCCTCAATGTGCAACTTTCCATGAGTATTGTTCGCTATAATTTTCTTTACATAACCATCATTGTTACTACTCTCATAGGTATCCATGTCAACTATAGCCTTAGGTCTATGCCAAGACTCATATAATTAAATCTCACATCCTTGCTTATGTAGACCTCCTTCGTAATAGGGTCATAGAACTTATATCCCTTTTTTTTCCCATCTAGATAACTAAGAAAGCATTTGACAACCTTTTGTTCCATTTTGCTTCTCAAATTATCGAGGACATGCACATAGCATACTAAATCAAACACCTTGAAGCATTCAAATATACGTTTTTAGCCATATATCTTTTCATAAAGTGATACATGGTAAGTGATGTTGGTATCCTATTCATAATATAAATTACAGTATATGTATTGTCTTAGTCCAATAATTCAATGGCATATGCATTTGACTCATCATAGCACTAGCAATTTCAACAACAACAATGATCTGATTTTTCCTTTCTGTTACACCATTCTGCTATGGTGTATAGTGACATCTAAGCTGTCTTTTGATTTGATGATCTCTCAAGTAGTCAAAAAAGCCATTAGACATATATTCACCCCCATTATGTGATCTTAGCCATTTTATGTATGACCAAAACTATTTTTCTACCATTACTTTGAAGTCTATCATATAATTGATGGATTTCATGAACTTAAGCGTGAACCTATTTGGCATACATAGGATGCTCCATTAGTATGTTACATATAATTTATAAATAGAATCCTATCTATTTGTGTATAATCTATACTTCTATATACTATCTTATAATATACTAGCTTATAATTGATGGATTCACCAACCTAAGCCTAAACCTATGTGGCATACATAGGATGCTCCCAAGCCTCATAAGATATTGAAAAAATCCATTTAACATGACCTAAAGTTGCTAAGAGCTTCCCAAGCCCTCTCTCTCTCTCTCTCTCTCTCTCTCTCTCTCTCTCTCATGTGCTTCATCCATTTCATCTTTCTTCACAACAAATTGATTTGTTATTGGTTGTTTTATTAGGGCTAAAGTTCTAATACTATTTCTAGAAAATAAAAATTTTAAGGTCATATTCCTTAATGTTTTTGTACTACAATAGAAAATTAAGGTTTTCTTATTTTAGTAAAAGGAAAGGTGTTTTGACTTTTGGAAGTTTGTTTGAAGAATGGAAAGGGCCTTCGTCTCTCTCTCTCTCTCTCTCTCTCTCTACCCCCACATTTGTCTTCAGGAAATAGACCACCCACATCTCCCACCCACCTGTCAGATGATTACGGGCATGTCCAGTTGCCCGAGCTATTTCGACGCTGCCAGCAGCAGCAGAGCGTGCCGTAGCACTGCCAGTCCAGAAGGCGCAGGCGGAGTCCAGGGAGAAGGGGCAAGGGCAAGGTGGAGCTTTACAAGCATGCAAGGTTCATGTCAAAGAGCAGAGCAATCGGGCTCTCTCTCTCTCTCTCTCTCTCTCTCTCAGAGGGGCACATTATGCAGCCCAAGAAGTCCTGCTGAGAGGAATAGGTGGAATCCCACTCCTCCACCAATAGGATCAGTGCTATCATGGGAGTAGCTACCGAAGGCAAACAACTCCATGATTTGATGGTCAGACAAGGTTTGCTGGGAACAAATCTTGCAATTGCGACTGCTTTGTTGGACATGTATGCAAAACGTGGGGAACTTTCTTAAGCACAATAGATCTTTGATGAGCTACTCGAAAGGAATCTGGTCACATGGTCACTATGAGGAAGCAGTCTACTATTTTGAACACATGCAACATGAAGGACTTTTTCTAGATGCAGTCACATCTATTTGCATCGTGCCCTTGTGAAAGCAGCTTTCAAGGGCAAACAAATTCATGATCATATTGTTAGGCTGGTTACACACCAAGTGACAGACGGCTAACCTCCGCATAGAGTGTGGGCATGCACTTTTTGAAACTGGTCACAGACATGGGTCATACCTTTACACACCATATAGACACAGTTTGTAAGAAAATAAAAAATAATAAACTAAGAAACTTTTTGATTGGTTGCAAATGTAAAAAGTGCACCCTTGTGAGCCACTTTACAAAGTGGGCAAGGGAGACTCCCCCTCCAAAAGTGGGCGGGGAGTTCACCTGTTTAGCACGTAAACATGTCATGTCCTCTTCAGTGTGTAAAGGATTGCGGACACAAACCCTTAAATAAGTGTTTTGATTGGTTAAAGCTTACAAAGTGGGCGTCTATCATTTGGTGTGTAACCAGCCTTAGATCGAGGTTGCTGGGAATGAACATTGGTCTTGGGAATGCCTTGGTTGATGTGGTGAACTTTCAAAAGGACAACACTTGCTCGATGAGCTTCTGTTGTGATGTGGTAACTTGGTCTGCATTGATTGCTGGATATGCTCAACATGGGCATCAAGGTTGCTGGGAATGAACATTGGTCTTGGGAATGCCTTGGTTGATGTGGTGAACTTTCAAAAGGACAACACTTGCTCGGTGAGCTTCTGTTGTGATGTGGTAACTTGGTCTGCATTGATTGCTGGATATGCTCAACATGGGCATGGTGAGGAAGCACCCAGTTGCTTCAAACGAATGCAACAAGAGGGTTTATGTCCAAATGGAGTCACTCTTATTTGTATTCTTCATGCTTGCAGTCACTCAGGTTTACCGGATTAGGTCTAGAAGTATTTTGAAACTATGAGCAGGAGTTATGGAATTAAGCCATATGTACAACATTACACATGGATGGTTGACCTTTTTTGGGCATGCAGGGCAATTTGAAAAGGTGATAGGCATGGTTAAGAAGATGTCATCTCCTTATTATCTTCCATCCTGGGATGCTCTGTTGGGGGCATTTCAAATCTGGGGATATGGGGAGCTTGGGAAATTTGCCTTTGAACAAGTAGTAACATTAGGTGAAATAGATGTTGCAGCTCATGCTAATGAGTAAGAGCCAAATGTAGCTGGTGGAATGCTATATGATGTGAAGAGTGAAAAAAGTGAAGAATGCCAAAATGTAGTATGTCTAGAACATATTTAGGTATGTCAATGCAAGTTGCTATTGGAACAATTTCATGAACTATGCTATAGAGTTATGGACTTGCTGTTGGAGCAATCTGAGGAGATGCTATGGAGTTATGAGCTACGTTGAGAAAGGGAGTTTCCAAGTTCATCTTAAGTATCATTTTCATCACCATGTTCAGCAGCATTACAATCACATCCCACCAGCATCGTCATCATGAGCAGCTTCTCAAATATAGGTGTGAAACCCCTGGCATGATAAAATGTTGAAAGCTGATGATCTTATCTCTTTGGTATTGTGACAAGTTTTTGATTCTTAAACGTTGACAAACTTGCCTCTTTGGTAGTATTACAGGTGTAGATAGTGGTGGGAACTCCAAACTATATGTATCTTGAGCTTCTTACTGATATTTCTTATGGGCCTGTGTTGCTCTATCCTCAGCACAGTAGACTGATTCTCCATGTATTGAAGGGCCAACAGGATGGTATAATCGTATGATGGGTATTGTACTTGAAGACTAACAACATGAACACTTTGATTGAGATGAGATTAGCTATAGTCCATTTTCTCCACAATTTATGATACATGCAGCATATTTCAGTAATGCAATGAGTAGAATTCTTTAATTCCATTCACCCTTTACATGAGCTTGGAGGTATCATCTTTTGCATACACAAATAGTAACTGCATTTACATGAACAAGAGAGTGTGCAGGGGCAGCAGCAAGTACTAAAGGATCTGGAGTTTTTGGGAGGCAATTATTTGCATTTATGCCAAGCATCTCAAATTTCACATGGCAATTGTAAGGGTCATTGTGACTAACACAGGAAAGATAAGCAATCAGTTCAACAAATGCTGATACTTCAGAGATGAACGGCCACTCATTATCACCATCAAATGAAGTATACTTTTGGTTCACAACTTTTCAGGTCTGATCCACACTGCTGATTGTCAAACACAGCACCTTGAACAAGCATTCATGGCCTCACAGCCCTATTCAGGGAATGGTCTATCAGCTTATGTATTGCAATCTCTTGTGCATGCTAAATAGTATGTCCACAATGCATGATTATGCTGTCATACCCAGTCCTCCATAGTCACAGGTGGATGCTAGGAATCTAGGTGCTACCAAAACACAGACTACCAGGTGAAATATAGGGCAACAATGACCTGGATGATAAGTTCAATTATCTGTATCGCAGTCAGTGTGTGATGATGTTGATTGTTCGCCAGCCTGTGGAGCAGCAAAATGCAGGGTATGTAGCCAGGTAAAACAGGTCACAACCAGCTATCAAGGTTCTTAGATGTCATCAGCTAGGGAAGCCAATAACAGGTCTAAATTGCATCAGGAAGCATCCAGAAACACAACAAGCAACCCTTAGGAATGCGGAAGATGAGGTTTTGGGTGTAGGCAACAAGCTCAACAACAAGTTCTGACTCCAATCTGTTGTCAGATTGTGAACTAACATTCAGAGAATTAAGACGTATTTCTTCATGTTCTTTGTGCTCACTAGTTGTCACCAAGATGACCCTACCTTGATCTAGTTAATCCATGAAACCTGTTGTATGATGATTTGGCCAACAATGTCGAGAAGAAATCAAGAGGGAAAAGAAAATGAAGTTTGTGAGTTTCAAGAAACTAATGGATTGTTATACTATAAGGATCTACTTTACATCCCTCCAGGAAAGCCGAGACTCTAGGTACTCCAACAACACCATGACACCCCAGTGGTTAATAGGACACTTTGGAGTTAGTAAGACCTTAGAGCTTATTTCAAGAGATTTTCGGTGGTCTTATTAATTAGACCCCAGTGGTTAATAGGACACTTGCAATAGGGCCAATGTACCTCATCACAAACCACATGGCCTTCTACAATCCTTGCCCATTTCAGCACGACCTTGTTCTTCTTTGCCTGTGGATTTCATAATATATCTTCCCATATCAGACAAATATGACTCTATTCTTGTTGTGGTAGATAGGTTCACAAAAATGGCACATTTCATCCCTACCACCAAGACCATCACAAGCGTAACTACTACTACCGCTGGACTCTTTCTCAGATATATTTTCAGATTACATGGACTCTCAGACGACATCATCAGAGTGAGATCGAGGTCCCCACTTTATATGTAGTTTTTAGAAGAGTCTTTGCAACCTCCTTAAAGTCCAAGTTAAGTTATCCACATCCAATCATCCATAGATTGATGGTCAAACAGAATGGGTAAATCAATTAAAAGAGCATCTCTCAAAGTTAAAGAATTTCACAAGAGGAATCCAACGAAACTTGGACCAAACCACCAAGCCACTTCTTGTGGAACTCGTCGCTAGAGGAGGGGGTGATGTCACAGACATGCCATGATTGTGTATGAATTAGTTCTTGCTCATGTCATAGAAATCCACACCCCATGCAAATATACCCTTAACAAGATATTCTCAAGCCAACCATATGAATCCACCCTTGCCATGTTATCATAGAATCTTCTAAAAGATATACCATGTCATCGCCTACATCATCGATGATGTCATCATAGAACCTTCTAGAATATATACATATCATTACCTGCATCATAGATAATATTATCATGGAACATTCTAGAAAATCTTTAGTTGTCCTCCAACACCTGTAAAAGGAGGGGCTCGCCATAGAGCTCCTTAGTCTTGCCTTGTCTTCCATTATACTTCTGTTGTCTTGTCACCTTGTAATCTTGTAGTATGAGATCTTGTCTAGTACTGTCTTATATCTTATTCGGAGATTTTGTAATTCTGATATCTTGTATCCATACATATGGTCTAGGGTTGCGAGATCCTTCATATCTTATCGAGTCCTATTATCTATACCTACCGTCTTAGGTTGTGGGATTTTCCATATCTTATTAAGTTATTATTGGACCTTGGCTCTACATGGGATTATCTTGTAATAAAAAATTTTGTAACAAATCTTTCATCTAGTCTAGTCTCTCGAGCACAATCTAGTGCTCCCATAACAGGGTTAGGATTAACTCAAAGACAATGAACACAGAAGATAATGAAATCTAAATAATGAAATAGATACAATGCTCAATGTAGCAATAGACTATGCGATGTGAAATACTCAACCTTTGAACTCCCATGTTTCAAGGATTAGGGCACAGAGTATGAGCAAAAGAGTGTGCCATACTTTGATAGATCTTGAAATGTAGTAGGAACACTTCTTGAGTGTATAGCAATAGCAAACACACTAGTAGGATGCTGGATTAGGACAGACGAATAGCTAGATGTCAGAAATATGCAAACATAGGTAGCAATGATGATGTTGCAATTTCATGGACCTTGAAAAATGCAAAACACATTAGTGTAGTTGATGTGGTAGATAGAGAGAGGTAAAAAAATATGTAAATACAGTAGTCCAGCTGATGTGGATAGTAGGATAATAGTTTGACAAGTTAAGTTGTACAATAGCTTCAAGAGGTGTAAATGTAGTAAATATAGGCTATTTTACCCTAAAAAAGTAGTCACCAGTTGGTAGGGATGATGGACAATAGTAGAAGGTTGATTAGCACCAGGACTATATGGTAGACAATAGTGGGCAGTAATTCTAGTTGAGATATCCTCTACATACATGGTGTGGAAAACAATGAGAAGGTACTTGTAAACTACAAAAACAAGATTAAGAATGAGTGTGTCAGAAGTGGAGCAGTAATGGAAGCATAAATATATGATGTAATAAACTGTTGAAACATAAGACAAAAGAGAAAGGGAAGGAAAGAATACCGAAGAACACAATACAGATGAGAAATCAAATGTATGCTTTGGAAATGGAATCCATATATCCAATACGAGATAGTCACATATAACAATGAGTCATTGATTGCGTGGGCATTAGTGCTGGCTCCTCTTCTCAGCAGAAGATCCACAAGTAATGCTGAGTGATTGACTGACCGAGGAGGAAGAGCCTAAATAAATATGACAAAAATATGTCCTCAAAATGATCAAGTCGACTAGCATTTAATGCTGGTTGGGCAATAATAAATGGTCAATATGACCATAAAATGACACAAATCAAAATGCCAAAAAATCCTAAATAATATCCCTAGTCTTTGCATGCATAAATGTAATATTTCCACGTAATAAAAGTTAGTTGGTTAGTTTGAAAGCTAGTTAGTTAATTAATAAGTTAGTAAGTTTACTAATTAAAGACTAACTAAGGTAAAAACTAATTAACGTTAATAGTTAATACTTTTTATTTAATTAAAAATATATTAAAAAATCGAGTCGTAAATCTGATATTTTTTTTGGATTGACAAGGACCGTAGCCATCCTTCATGGAAGTTACAATGTGAACAAGACTTATGAGCCATATTAATCACTAATATTAATGTGTATAGTTTGGATAGTCCAAAAATATTAGATTTTTGGGCAAAAAAAACTAGTATATTTTAGATATTATCCTAAAAAGATAGAACTGAAAGTCATTTAAAAGAAAAAACAAGTGATGTTTTAGTTAGTTTTGGAGATTTTATAAAAATAAAAAAAATAAATAAAAGTGACTAGCAAAATCGCACGTGTCGCGATTGCAGTCTACAAGCAGTAGACAGTACTTCGAACAGAGAAAAAAAGGAGTGAACTGAGAGCTTTCTAACCAAGTGTCTTGGAGTTTTACTCCCCTTTTGAAGCCAATGCAACCATTAGATTTATGATCTAAGCATCAGATCACCGAGTCTTCCAAGAGGCCCTCCACTCTTGTTCTCAGTCTTATCCTCTCCTCTCTAATCCATTATAAATATGAGGTATGGGGAGGCACAAGGGAGCATAAGGAGACCCCAAGAGGCTGCGAGTGAGAGATAGAGAGAAGGATACCCCCTCCAAGAGAGAGAGAGAGAGAGAGAGAGAGAGAGAGAGAGAGAGAGAGAGAGAGCGAGAGAGAGAGAGAGAGAGAGAGAGAGAGAGAGAGAGAGAGAGAGAGAGAGAGAGAGAGAGAGAGAGAGAGAGAGAGAGAGAGAAGAGTTACCCCGAGAGGTTGCACAATTCTCTCTATCTCGATCCTCGACTTAGCCATCTTCTCTTACCCTCTCCCATCTCGAATCTATTCTTCCTTCTTGACCTCTTGAGTCTACTTGCAGATGATGGCCTCCAAGCGAAGAATGTCGCGTGCGGATGGCAATCTTACAACCAGCAACGAAGCTTCGGGCGAAGGCATCATTGTCAATCCAATTGTGATACCGGTCATAAGTAATGTATTTTCAAATTAATCGATGCTTGTTTTGATTCTCGCATGAGATACATTAGGCTCCATACTATGATGGATGAGAATAGGTCATGGGAAGGGATAGGCCTTTTTTGACATATTTGAAAGATGGAATTTGCAAAATGCATGTATCAAGGAAAGTTAATTACACTTAGTTGCGTATGGCTTATTCGTTGATAGAGCAATTGCTCAGGGGTTATGAATAGCATAATTGTAAAAAGAATGACATTAAGAATTGTGCATACAAGTATTAAGTAAATTTTGCATAAAATCGCTCTTTGATCCCAAGGGAGAGAGCGAATATGCGATGGGATTATTATCGTGTTTATTCTTATATTGTTTGAAAAAAATACAATTAGTTTTGGTTGGTTGATTGAACAACACCCTAAATGTTTTTTTTACAATCATCTGATTGTTGCATTGTGATTTGGATAAATATTCAAAGTGCTTATGTTTGATGGTAAAAGCATGGTACGGGTCAGTAATGACAAGTAGCCATGGGGAATAAAGGAATGTTTTCCTAGAAGATGATATTGGGGCTAATTGTATTGATTATGCCTGATTCTTAATTGGATTAATTAAGGAAGGATAATTTGCATGCGTGGATAATCTCCAAGATCGCATGGTAGATTACCCTAAGAGGGCTTTGCTCGATTCACGGGCCGAAGGTCGAGTGGTGAAAAGGCCAACCATGGAAAGTGTGTCTCACTCCTAGGTCGCTTGGGGTTAGTGGAGCTTTGGACACCCCTTACAAAGTCCGGTATTGGAGTTGAAGACTACCGTGAGCCCAATGTTTGTGGCGTTGGAAGATCCTATTCTAGATAAATGATAAAAATTATGGTGCCATGTGATTTGAACCATGTCCTTTTGTTGGACAGAAGGGATACATAATTCTCCTGTATGGGCAGGAGACAAAGATTAATTTGAAGATACGTTAATGAACTTGTTTGAACTTGTTTGTCAAAAGGATTGCTTGCTCTGTTTTTGTGTTTGTGATGTAAATTACGTGAATGAACTCTGTTTTCTAAAAGGCTTAATTAATGAAGCTGATTTTAAATGTCGCACATAAATGTGATAGGACCTAATGAGAAAACTAAAGCTATCAAGGGAAGCGGGTGGGCGGAATCCTTGATGGGTCCGTCCTACGAGAGGGTGGTCCCACAGAACTAGAAGGCTTCTCACAAGGATTTATCGTCGTTTGACCTTTAGGTATTGTTAAGTTAGAACCTGATTCATGCCATTTTAGGGGGGCGGAATGGGACTATGCCCTACGAGAAGAGAGGTTGAGCAATGCATCCCTCTCGTTTCCCATTCTCCTTGAACCAAGTGCGGCATGGGTCTACTTCGGATTGGGTATCTCTACGTAAAGTAGCATGTCTAAAACCGGACGCTAGAATGTTGTCAAGAGACCTTGATAACTAGGAATCCATATTTCAGGTCGATCCTAGTGGGTTTGACTGCGAACGTTCCGTTGTGAGACAGACTTGGAAAACCCTAGGTGACAAACCCTGGAACATTCCATGGGAGTGCTGAGCAGCGACGCTTAGATTCATTTCTCAACGAACCACTAAAACATGTTTGGACAGCCAATAGGTGGGCACGTTACAATAAACTGACACATGAGCTAATATATTTGCTAACAACCTCTCTCAGATCATGGGTGATATGATACAATACAATGGTACAATGATAATGAATTATAAACCATACAGCATAGAACCACCAAGTAGAACCATGGATAACCAAGTAGTGGGTGATCAAGCCACCACCAAGGTGCCTTGAAGAGAATGTGAGGTGGATGTTGATCATACCATCACTTGAAAATAGAGAAGATCATAGTATATCTCTGTGTTAATCCCAATGTCTCTTAGTAGCATACATGACCATCCTGTAAAATACCTCTGGAACATACGTGACCATGGATTCCTCGAGACTACCAAAGTGTCCCCTCATATGAGCTCATGATTAGGAACTAAGCCCGCTCTCTGCCAAAGAAACAGTCCATCATGAACTAGGATGTCAACCCTAGCTCCATGATTTGAACCTGCCAAACTTCAATCAATGTGTCAAGGAAGTCCCTCTCTGAATCTTGTGAATTTGAATAGATGAAGCGTGGATGCCCCATCTCACCACCCTCTCACACTCCCTCTCTGGCACTATAGAGTCATGAGGAATGCTGTCATCACCACTACTAGAAAGTAGTTGAGGAAGGGGCCATCAATCCCTTCTCGCGATCCGTAGAAGCTGATCCTTTCTGTGCCTTGGACTTCTCCTTGTGACCGGAGGATCAAAGTCTAAGTTTGAGGCAGATGATGACTCGTTGGAGGAGTCTGCATCCCACTTCGCCTTTTGCTCCTTTTTCTTCTAGGAAACCACTAGCTCTTTGCAAGCTTTTCCACAATGGTAACATTGGGTCTTTGACTTCTTCTTCTTCGAACCCCTCTTTGAAGCTGCAAAAGCCTCATTGGAATCTCCATGTAATGTATCATTAGTGGATGTGCACAGAGGAGCCATTTGTAGAGGATTTAGAAGAGAAGTAAAGAAAAGAAGGTATTTGGAGAGGGAACATAGCCAAACCACAAGCACAAATTGTAGAAAATGAGAGTTCATATGTAGTATTCACCAAAATCTAACCAAAACAAGGAGAAATCTGCTGCGCGAAAAGTAAAAAAAGAACAGCCAAAAACTACCAGAAAGAGTAAAAACAGCAATAATGCAGTCGCCTAGCTAGGAGGAGATGCAAAAATACTAAAATGTAGGCTCAAACTGCCATGTAGGAGAGGGGCTAATGCAGGCTGTATGGATGCTAATGATAGCAAAAACATAGGTAAACCAGGTCATCTAGTTGAAGCAACAATCTCACTTGATCAGTAATGGTTAAAACAGTCTTGAAATTAGCAAAGAAAATACACTAAGAGCATGGAACCTGAAATCAGATACCATGTTAGAAGTGGAGCAGCAATGGAAGCGTAAATATATACTGTAATAAACTGCTGAAACACAATACAAAAGAGAAAGGGAAAAAAAGAACACTGAAGAACACAATATAGATGAGAACTCATATGTATGCTCGGGAAATGAAATCCATATATCCAACACGAGACAGTCGCATACAACAGAGAGTCACTTGTTGCGTAGGCACAGACATTGGCCCCTCTCCTTGGTAGAAGATCCACAAAAGTGATGATGGGTGATTAGCTGACTAAGGAGGAGGAAGAGCTTGAATAAATAGGACAAAAATATATCCCCAAAATAATCAGGTCAGTCAACGTTTAATACTGAATGGCCAACAATAAATGCCCAATATGATCATAAAATGACACAAATAAAAATGCCTAAATATCCTAAATAATGTCCCCAGCCTTTGCATGCACAAACTCACACATGAGTTGACATATTTGCTATAATAGAGTGGGGGTAGCTTGTCTATTTATAGATGGATGGTTTCTCCCAAATTAGGGTTTGCACTTAATCCTCTATGTTCAGTGTCTCTCTATTAAGCCTAACCCTAAGTGTATTACTTTATTAGTTTGTGCATTTGTCATATGATTGCGCTTGTTTTCTGTAGTCCAACATTTCTTTACATGGTATCAAAGCTAGGTACTCTCACAAAAACCTAGGCCTTTGATCAGAAAGCTCTTCTTTAGAAACAAATTCATAGAGGGAATATGCCATCAAACACTTTCATACCAATTCGTTCTCCAAAGCATCCTCTATCAAGAATTGAGCAAGAGTGGGTTCCACAAGCTACCCCGCAAGGTTCCACATGGGTGGAGATATTTTTGACTACATTAGGGAAATAAGATCATATCCAATCACCAATGAGGAGCTCAAATTGATCATGTTTCATAAATCAGAGAAGGTTGAGGAGCTTGAAAAATTGCATTTTAAGAACAACTTCTCAATGAATGTATTTATGTATCTTTCTCTTCAAATGTTGTGCATAGATCTAATTATCTTGCCTAGCCATTGAGACCTCCATTAAGCATGGTCCCCCTACTGAAGAAAGAGATCCAAAGTATGTCCCTTTCTATTACATGTTGATTATCACTTAAATAGCCCCAAAACATGCTTAATTAACTCAAGTTACCAAACTTTCATTAAAGAAAATACATTCCTAGAACTTTTGTGTCCCATAATGGACAATAGGGCGGTAGTTTGACAAGCTATACACTAGCTCCAGGAGGTGCAAATGTAGTAAAAAAAGGCTATTTCTGGCTTAGATAGTAGTCACCAACACCAGCTTGGTAGGGATGATGAACAACAACAAAAGGCTGATTAGTAGGCGCTAGATGATAGATAATAGTGAGTAGCAGCTCCTCCACATATGGGGTGTGGATAGTAGTGTGAGATGGCACTTGCAAGTTGCAAAAATGAGATTAAGGATGAGTGGGAGGCAGCTTGCCTATTTATAGATGGATGGGTCCTCCCAAATTAGGGTTTGGCTTATGGGACATGGATTCTCTCTAGGATTCTTGTAATAAAAGTTTGGTAATTTGAGTTAATTAAGCATATTTTGGGATAGTTTAAGTAGCTGATTAGCATATAATGTATTTTTAGCTCCACAAGAACACCATATTAGAGAATTTGAGAATCTCCCAAGTCCAACTTTCAAATAAGTTGTAAAGATTTGGCCATGTGGCTAAATTTTAAACCATGCTTCAAAGTTGGACTTAGAAAGACAACATGTATAATAATTAGGGTAGACACTCTACTTTCAAGTAAGGGGACAAGATTTGATAATGTGGCCAAATATTAACCATATTGGAAATTCCCAAACTATATGAGAATTCCCTAATTCCCTAATATAGTATTCAAGGGCCTATGTATGGCCACTTTATCCTCCACATTCATTCACAACACACATCTACATGCATGTTTTGGTGGAGAGAGGGAATTGGTGCTAGTGTCTACATTATCGATGACTCACATTGTTTATGTATTGTCTCATGTCTCGATATACGAATTCCATTTTCTCTAGCATCTCTTTTCTTTTGAGTTCTTTACACAATGTTCTTTTTTCTTTTGCAGTGTCTCTCTTCTCTCTTCTCTTGTGTTACATAGTTTGCTATAGTAATTTTCCATGTTTCCATTGCTGCATCCACTTTTATTAGAGCTTAGGATTAGAATTTGACTTTCATTCAACCCTTTGTGCTTGAGTTCTTAGTGTTGTTTTCTACTATTGTTGTAGGTCTGCATTTTGATCTTTTCTTACTGATTGGACCTCTTATGGACTTCTACAAGTGTTCTATAGTCTAGGCAATCACTTGCTACAACTTTTTGGCATGTTTTCATCTTATTTAGCTTGTGTTTTGGCTACATCAGGTTGCATTTTGTGTTTGTAGAATTGAGATGACCATGTTTTTGCAAGATGATTGCATTAATTGTATTCTCTACTAGTGTGTCACACATAGCTACTTGTGTTTTTATTTTGCATGAGAAAGCAATGTGTTCTTTCCAAATTTTCCACATTTAATGTCTAAACAACTTGTGTTTTTCAATTAGATGTCTACATTGTTATTTTTAAAATTATTTTCTTCATGGAATGCTGTATTTAATGCTCATACTAATTGTATTTTGTTGTTTGATAGAAGCTACGCTTTCATATTCTCTCTCCTCTTACAAGATGCGACTATTTTTCTAGGCTTTATTGGTTTTTTAAGAATCCAATTTTCTCTATTGTAGCAATCTTTTATGAGATGAATTATCCTTACACTACATGTGAACTTGTGCAATTGGAGCTTGTGTTGTGTTTTGGTTGTATTCCCTCTCTAATTCTATTCTATACTTTATCTTCTAATCCTATCCTCTCCAAATAGCACCTCTGTACTACTTTATTAATGATGAAATCCATTTCCTTAACTATCTCACATGGAGTGCTATCATGAAAGCATGGTTTGTGTGCAAGCAATTAAGGTATGTTGTTTTCACAGCTATTTTTCATCCCTGAAATGATTGGGATTGTGGCAACTACAAGGAAGTCTGCATGCAAGAAGCTATACAACTAGATGAAGGCAATATGACGCGTGCATATATTCTTGAGATAGGGTTGCTTAAACAATACATTCATGTGAACACTACCCTACTCCATATGTATGCCAATTGTGGGCACTCGCAAAAGCACAAGATGTGTTTGATGTGCTTTGAGCAACAAATATAGTTTTTTAGGATGTAGTAATTGGAGAGTAATTGCTAGATGTATTGGAGTATGTATAGGGTAGTGGAAGCACTAAATGTAGTGGGTGCATATGAGTGAAGGTGTTTTTCCAAATGCTGTCACTTTTACTTGCATTTTCAAAGCTTGTGATGATATAGGAGCAACCAATAAGGGCAAAGAGAGAAATATGCTAAGATTAGCAATGTATCTATTACTTAAGGATTTGTCTCAATTTCTTTTATGAAGAAAATAAACTTAGAGTAAGGGATTTATAAATGATGGTAAAAAAGTCATAGAAGAGTCAAGAAAATATCACAAAATAGGTTATATAGGGATATATAAAACATGACATGAATGCACATTATATATAGGATTTTTACACAATGACACCCCCTCCTCAAGAATCCAACTCTCTTAAGAAGAACTGCAAACATTGGAAGACTTTGTGTGACTTTTAAGCATATGCTTTTACACTCTCATTAAAATCTTGTTGAGTCTTATTTAGGATATGTAGCCAATATTGGCTCCTCTTTTTAGGAGAGAACTCTCTATAAAATGCAATTGAAGAACATCAAATGATGTGCTTCCTCATCGACTTGAAAATTAAATATAAGTTTTTGGAAGTCTTTGATATGTAGTTCTAAATCTTGGTTTGGAATTCCACTAAAGATACACAATGGATACCCTAAAGTGGGTAGAGTCGCCATACCCCATAGGATTTGTATTGCTTGAGGGGATATTAAGGGTGGTTGTGCCATCCCTACATATGTAGAAATAGGCTTAGGAGAGAACTACGGTGTTGCTAATGGTACCATTACATAGAGGTGTTGATCCACCACTTCAACTAGTCCTAGAAGGAGTTGACCACCCAACTTTAGATGTTAAGGGTAAACTACCACTTTGTGTGTACTAGGATTGCTCTTACTATGAGGGGATGTAAGCCCCCTAACCTTAAGGGATACATGACTAGTATGGTCATAGAAGTATTTACGAAAAATATTTGTACTTTTTAAAGCTATTTATCACATTGCTCTCGTTGAATTCAAGAGCTCTAGGATACACTCATATTCTTTCCTTAATAGCTCTTTCTCCACTTCTAAGCGGAGAGTTATCCACTCAAGAATTGAGTCTTCGGTCCCATGGGAATCCTAAATACTCCCAAAAAATGCACCACCTGTGGAGACCTAAAATGGGTCCCCGACATTGGCTTTGATGGCTCTAGCCAGGCTCTTAAAAACATGAAGCAACCCCACATGACCTCATAGCTAGGAGCATTTGGATACTATAAATGATTTTTCTAACTGTTGCATTTGTAGATGCAATTTTGGATTGTAGTCGAACTAATTACCCCTCTCAACCCCAAGAAAAAGAGTTTCCTATATGTAGGTGACTATCTCACCTTGAATCACATACACAAGAGTACCCCCTAACTGACTGTTGTGGCCTCTACAACTCTCTTACATATCAAGGATTGGCCCCAAGATGTATCTTTTGAAACATATAAAACATTGTAGCATACTCCTCTCTTGATATTTATCATTCTAGGAGACTTTCCATAACCTCATATAATCTTTCCCCCAATAATTACCTCGCTAACATATAGCTAGGGATCCTCTCCCACTCCATGCAGGTCAACAGGTTTCTTTTTATTAAAGCAATTTCTATACATCCGAGAGGTTTATTCCGATACCATATTTTTATGATCTTCCCATGTAAGGTGGAATAAAAAAAGAAAAACAATATCGTATTTCATGTGTATAATCATATCTTTTCATGCTTTTCACCATACGTATTGCCGCAATGTAGAAGATAGCACTGGGAAAACCCATGCTACTATCTTCCTTACACAAAAAAAAAACCCAATTTATATGCATGAAAAAAATATAAAAAATCAATACATTTAATCTCATTTTTTCCTTCTCACCACCCTCCCTATCGATAAATTTCATAAGTGTTGTCATATTCTTAGGTATGTAGTGAAATGGAAAAAATCTCATAAAATTGCACATTAATACAAAATATGAGGCCATGCTGAAGCAATTTTCATAATGTGGAACCTATACAAATATTGCAAAAATATATATTTATTATTTCACATAATCAAGATCCATCTAAGCATTCAATTTTCCTCAAAATCCCATTTTTCGTAATTTTATTCAATTTTACTCATATGAATGCATTTTAAAAACTAATTATTATTATAAAAAGTACATTGATCAAGCATTTAGAAAATTATTTTTTGATTTTTTCTTAGTAAAATAATTTATATGCATATACAAAATTCATTTTTCTTTATTTTCAAATAAAATGAGACTTAGTGTAAGATATTCTATAAAATCACATTATTTTTATTGTTTTGGGATTGCTTAAGTATCATGTTGATGGTTCACATAGTTGGTAATAACCATCTTCAACATTCTCTTGCTCCATTGCTTGCATCATATCATGCTTCGGGCACCTTTTTCTCTCTCCCTCTCAACCCATAATATGAACACCCACTATGAGGAGAAAGGAGGAGAGAGAAAGACTAGATTTTCAATTTTATACATAGTGTACCATTTTGTGTGATTTAAGTGGTGATCGGAAGTGAAGAAAATAAAAAAATCATGGCTAAGAGTGCTCCCTACAATTCCAACACTTGCAAAATCTAAATTTTATGGGAAATAAAGGGGCGCAAAAAGAAAAAACATCCTCTCCCCCCCCAACCCCCCAATCGTGATGTTCTTTTACTTCTTTTTCCTTATTAATATCCTAATTAACAAGTAACTAGTCCATTTCTTACATATTCACACTGTCAGTATAGTGGTTTTGTTAAAATCAGAGGGATAAATGAGCTCAGATTCGAGATCTAAAGGTACGACTGCATTCTTGGAGTCATTTACTATTGACTTGGCCTCCTGGATGTTGTTTTTGGTCTCTAGATCAAGTACTTGCTTTCTAGTACTGAAATTATACCTCTTTAAATTGTGAATAGAGTCTATGAGAGTGAAAAGTGGCTAGTTGATGTGGAACATGACTAGTGGATGAGAGCCGCCAACAATACTGTAGGGGAATTATATGCTACATGCCCAATGATTAAGATATCTATAGGTGATGTACATGAGGATTTTCATTTCTTTGTGCATAACACTTGCTCATATGATGCTATGTTGGGTCAACCATTTATTACACAGGCACGTATAAAGTGATGGATGATGGCTCCACTTATGCACTAGTTTATAGTCGGGATGGGATGAGAATAGTTCAGTTCCATGACAACGTGTAAATCATCTTAGGAACATAGATTCTTTATAGGATGTTCCTCTACTTATGACAAATTTGGATTATCATTAGATACCACTATCCCACAAGATGACAATGGTATGGGGTGGGATAAATTCTCGCCTCTTGGTAGTGGAGTTTTTTCTTCTCGTTTTGTTGGACTTTATATTGATATAGTGCTATTTCTTATCGAAGGGTTTCAGATATACCTAGAGTTGCTAGGCAATACATGTGTAAGAGAATGAAGGAATTTAGGGAGACATGTGGATTGCATGATTTGTATGTATGATGGTTTGACTTGTGTAGATACAATGATAGAAATTGAGAAATTGCTAAAAACTGAGGTTTTGAGTTATTCAGGTGTTATCTTAGTGCATTTCTTGGACATGTATTGTGTGGTTGTCACAGTTATGCAATTAGAGGGTAAGGCACCTTAGCAATCGAAGTTGAATGCTACAATATTTTAGCAAAGAGAAGAGACAACTGATCATATTTAGCTACTAGAGTTCTTGAGGGATGATGCATCTTAGCCAACAAAGTGTAAGGTTGTATCTATGTAGTTTGAAGAGTGGAAAGCTGATTATTTTCAACCCATGGAGTTCAATATTGTGCATATGCAGTATGACTTGAGATTATTAGAGGAGAAAAAAGAGGCTAGGGTTGAGACTAAGTACAAAATTGAGGTTAAACTAGTGCAGGTCCATTGCCTTTAGATAATGATGAGTGGATGAAGAGGGCTGTAAGTAGCCATGCTTTAGGGATTATGCACGTGTTGGTTACAAGTTTTCAATAGAAACGTTAGCAAAATTAAATATTGGGAATGATGAGTTCTTGTTTCTTCTAGAAATGTAGTGCTTTATGGATATGTTGGAGACGCATGGTAGAGCATTTGCGTTTTACCTGCAAATGGGTATTTTGATCCTAAGGTTGTGGCATCGATGGTTATCTTTACAATTCCCCACATTCCTTGGAATCTTTGGCTTATTCTAGTGCCTAAAGTGCATGTATCAAAATTGATTGAGTTGCTAAATGAGAGGATTCAAATGAGAATACTTGAGCCATGTTCAACGCCCTATTCAAATCGATGGTTTACATCACCTAAGAAGAATGAATCTCTCTTAGGTTTATTTAGGATTTGAAGCTAAAAAATAGGGTGACTATCACGAATGTTGTTGTAGATCCAATTGTGGATGATTTTATTATCTTGGTGATTTGTATTTGGGGTATGATTAGTTTCAGCTTGCATTGGAGAGTAGAGACTTGACCACTATGAAAATTCCATTAAGCCTTGTTAGGACATTGTGCACTTTAAAATAGGGGGCCACAAATTCAGTAGTGCATATGATAAATTCTATGAACAGGGTTCTACATGATTATTCATGCCATTTTCCATCAATTTTAGCTTTGCATTGGAGAGTAGAGATTTGACCACTATGAAAATTCCCTTGGGCCTTGTTAGGATGTGCACTTTACAATAGGGGGCCACAAATTCAGTAGCACATATATGATAAATGCTATGAACATGGTTCTATATGATTATATCCCTCGACTTATCATGCCATTTTCTAATGATGTGCCTATTAAAGACTGCACGGAAAAAGATGAGACATTGGATGCTCATGGATGTAGACACTTTGTTGCTCATCATATTATGGATTGATAAGATTTTATCTAGATTAAAAGATGTGAATTTGACCTTATTAGGTTTGAAATTAGTTTTTAGAGAATAAAGTGCTTGGACATATGTGTGGCTGGCAGGAAACCTTTGCTTGCTAAGGTGGATGCTATTAAGAAGATTGTAGAGACTTGCACTTCAATTTCAGAGGTGAGAAGGCTTCTTGGAGCATGTGTTTTGCATGGTATGGATTCCGCATTTTTCCCATGTAGCATATGTGTTATATTACCTTCTTCTCAAGAGTCAGAAGTCCTTTTGGGATGAGAGGCATATACTAGAGCTATGAGGAAGCTCAAGCAGTTATTGGAGCTTGCTCTAGCTCTTCAAAAGGAAGATTATAATTGTGGGAGGCTTTTTGTGATCACAGTTGACACTAGCCCTATTGGGATTTGTTGGGCTATTGGTTAGGGTGATGAGGATGGGCACATATATGATATTCACTTTGGAGAAAAGGTTTTAAATGAGAGGCAATGCATGTATCTACATATCAAAATAGAGTTTTGGGTTATTGTGATACTGCTCTTAAATGCAACAAAGACTACTTTATTAGTGCTTCAAATATTGTGGTAAAAACTAATTGTTTGCCTCTATTGGGGATGATCACTAGTTGTATCCTTGATATTGTGATGCTTCGATGGATTGCATACATTAAGTCCATGAATTCCAAATTTTAAGCATATTGCAAGGATGGAAAATCTAGTGATTAATATGCTTTCTAGACCTAGGTTTGAGAATAATGATTCACTTCTTGTAGAGGATGGAAAGGTCAAAATTTTATCTATGGTTGATTACATGTCTCATGTCTCTTCTTTTGAGGCATTTTCAAAGGAGCTCTATATAAGAGATTGGTTAGAGATTAGTAAGTACTTAAGTAACTAACTAGGAGGGTTGAATGGTTAGATGTGGAGTATAGGAAGATAAGGCATAAGGCCTATTGTTATTTCTTGAAGGATGGGTTTCTATGGAAGCATCCTAAAAAAAGAAGTAGGATACCTTTGCAAGTAGTCTATGACAAGACTATGTAGATGCAGATTATGAGCGAATTTCTTGAAAATTTATGGGCCAAACACAGAGATGTGTGGGCTATATATGAGAAGATAAAATGCCATTATTTTTGGAAAGGTATGTACAAAGATGTATCTCACTTTGTAGAGACATGCAAGGAGTGCTGGTTGTATTCTTCAGTGCGGCATAGAGATGAGCTTCGTCTTATGTATCCACTTTGTATACACTACAAGTGGGTTGTTGATTTGATTACTATGTCGATGAGGATTTGGTAGATTAGGTATATAGATCTTGTAAGGGAAGATCTTACCAATCAAGTTGAGGGAAGAGCATTATAAGGGATCTATGTGGAATTTCAGAAGCTAAATTATAAAACAAAGAAATAAAATTTCCCTATCCCCTTAAATGACCAACTATTATATACAGAGTAGGTCATGAACTCTATTCCTTTTCTGGATGGTTTTGGTGGATAAAATCAAGTGCAGATAGCAGAAGAAGACTAGTCCAATATAGCTTTCACAACAGAATCGAGTAACTATGCCTATAGGGTGATGCCATTTGGGTTGTATAACGCCCTTGCTACCTCCCAACGAGCCATGATGGCCACATTCCAAAATCACCTACATGATTTCATTGAGGTATATTTAGATGATTTATGTGTCTTCAGCTCACTGTGTAAGTATTGGGGATACTTGGAGGAGTACTGTGATAGATGGCGGAAGTATGAAATCTCCCTCAACTGATATATGTATCTTTGGAGTCTCTTTAGGTGTTCTGTTGGGCCACATTGTCTCTATACAAGGAATAGCAGTAGACTCTACCAAAATTGAGAAGATTGGGGCCCTAACTACACCAACCAATCTAAAATAGTTTAGAGGATTTCTTGGCCATGTGGACAACTATAAGAGATTCATCACACCCTTCGTAACAAAGGTAGCCTCCCCTGCACAAGATTTTAAGGAAATATGCAAAGTTTATTTAGACAAATGATTGCAAAGAAGCCTTTAACACTTTAAGGAAATGTCTGATTAAAGCTCCTAGCTTACAGCCTCTTGATTGGATGAAGGAGTTTCATGTACACATTGATGCATCTGTAGAAGGCTTAGGTGTAGTTCTTTGTTAGAAAGGCTCCTAAAGGCTAGACCAACCAATTTATTATATAAGTCAAAAAGTCAGTGATAGGGAGAGGAACTATACAATGACTAACTTAGAGTGCCTTGTAATGGTATTTGAGTTGGAGAACTTTTGGCATTACCTTCTATCAAGGCACTTCAAGTTTTATGTGGATTATGAAGCTATGTCCTTCTTGATGAATAAGGTAGATGTCAAAGGAAAAATGATAAGATGGCTTCTTTTGTTCCAAGATTTTGATTTTGAAGTGGTTACTAAACATGGTTGTTCCCATGTTCTAGCCGATCATCTATCGTGAATCCCTTAGAGTGATGAAGGGGAGATGGATGATCTTGACCTTCCTAATCTAGCTTTGTTTCTAGTAGAGATTGTGACCCCCTAGTATGCATACATTGCCAACCTCTTGGCTACATAATAGTATCCCCTAGCATCTCTAATAGAGAGAGAAAGAAGATTCTATTGGAATAAGCTCCCTACACTTTGCTATGCGGTGGTTATAAATAAAAATGTAAAGTGCTACAGAGATGTGTTGTAGGAGATGAGATTAAGATCATACTGAAGGCATGCTATGATGAGCTATTTTGAAGACACTTTGTAGGAGAGAAGCAATAGCCAAGAAAGATTTTCTCATAGGATACTAATAGCTAACCCTCCATAAAGATTCCTACGATTACTGCAAGTGTTGTAATGTCTGTCAATGAATGGAAAAGCCTACCAAAACTAGTGAGATGCCACTACAGCCCATCCTTTCCCTAAAGCCATTCAAGAAATGAGGCATTGAATTCATCAGCCCCATCGATCCTCCAAATAGAAGGAAACATAACAAATACATTTTCGTATATACTTATGTGAAGAAGCGGTGTGAAGCCAAAGCTCTTAAGCACGATGATGGTAATATTGCGGCTCTGTTCATGTATGAGAATATTATCACACGCTTTGGCAATCCCTTAGAGTTTGTCAGTGAGACAAAGGCACTCGTTTTCTAAACAAGATAATGGAAGAGCTAATAGAGATCTATAAGATCCACCATGGTAAGTCCATACCCTACTACGCCAAAGCCAACAACCAAGTCAATGTCACCAATTGCATCCTCTGACAATGACAATTGCTGCACATCACCAAGATTGGGATGATCGACTTATATAAGTTCTCTAGGCATATAGAACCTCCCATAAGGCCACAATAGGAGAGACACCTTTCCAGTTGGTCTATGGCACTAAAGCTATTTTCTTTGTTGAACCAAAACTACCCTCTCTACAAGTGGCTATTAAAGAGCAGCTAGGGGATGAGAATCTCTACAGTGCCATCTATTGCATTTAGAATGTCTGGACTAGACTCGAAGGATAGTCTTATAGTGCATGGAAGCCACACAAGCCTGATGCAAAGTCTACCATGAAAACCTCATTAAACATAAAGAATTTAAAGAAGGTGATCTCGTCCTTGTCTATGATTCGCACTTTGGTAAGTTTTCTGGAAAGCTCCAATAGTGCTAGATGGACCCTTATTAGATACTTGTAGTCAACCCTAATGGCTTTGTTCCAGATCTAGAATATAGATGCATCAGATGATCCCTTCTTCATCAATGGCTATCACTTGAAGAAGTATTTTTCTCCTTGGGAATCTTGAAAATCATAGTCAATAGTCCCTTTTTCCCTTCAACGTCTCTTCTTAATGCTACTTATGCTGCTTTTGATAGTCATCATCATGATTCTATTGAGGAAGCAAATGGTTTCTACTGTACCTTCTATTCTAGCTCATGTCCATGTTCTATTTTCTTTCCTTCCAATCTAGCAGATGTGGCGAGGTTAGTTCTAAATATTGGGATTTTGTTAAAGGAAAAAAAAAGGCTATAGGAGAAAAGGACTTCGGTCTCTACCATATTGACCTACTCTTTGAGAAAATATGAAAATACCCTTAGGAGTGACAAAAAACGGATCTAGAGCATGGCTATGGTGGCTTGAAGAGATAGAGTGAACTCATGAAGACATAGAGTTGAAGATGGAGTGTCACACAAGTGAATTAGGTTCCAAGATTGATTAGCTTGGACTCATAAACATAGTCTTGTGTGGTTAGACAATGACTCAGACTCTCAACTAAAAGAGCAAAATCATCATCATATCACATACTCATCTTGCAAGTACAATGCTTTATAGTAGTTGGGTTGTTCCACTCTCCTCACTATGCATATGGGATTCAAGACAGCTCTTCCTGGAGCATACATCATTTGTCATTTCTCAACACCCCCCCTCAAATGATGAGTCTCTACCCTTGCTAGCTTTTATCCCCCCTGCATTTATACAAGGACCAGGAGATTAGCTCTTTGGCAGTCTAGTTAAGTTAAGGCTTGAAACTTTACATCTTGGTAGGGTTTTTACATCCATTATGGGAAACAAATTCCTTAGAACAATCTGTCAGAGTTGTTGATGGTAGCAAAAGCATCATCATCATCATCATCATCATCATCATCATCATCATCATCATTCATGAATTGAATTTGGTGGTGGTCATTCTGCATCTATTGTGCTCTTTTCTTGTGAAAGTATTCACTGGCAATATGGGCAATCTTACCACAATAATGGCATGTCATCTGAATTTTATTGTCGAAGTTGAATCCTCGACCTCTTCCTTTGGGTCCAATAGCTTCTTTGGTGTATAAGAGATTTTCCCTTGAGCTGGTTTATTTTACATCATTGCTTTTAAATTTGCTTTCACCATCAAGCAGTGAGTGCTCAATGTCTTTGAGTGAGAGACTGGGAACATTACTTAGTGTTGAATAAGGTTCTCATACAATTTATGATTAACATTGGCAAGTAGCACTGCTATTGCCTCATCTTCATCAATGTTCTTTTTAAGAGTTGCTAGCTAAGTTTTAAGGCTCTTGAACTTATTGATGTGTATAATCATAGATGAATTGTCTTTTACATCCAACTTATAAAACTGCATAAGTAATTTTACCTTCGAGTTCTTTGCTTGTGTACCAAACATTTTGTCAAGTTATTCCCATGCCTTCTTTGCATCCCTGATGCCAGAAATATGATGTAATACATCATCGGATAAACCCCAAGAAATAATACCTAGAGCTTTGTTGTTCATCTTCTTCCATGTCTTTGTTTTAGGCTGGTCTTCTGCAACATCTTCCTCTTTAGCATTGTTATCTGCATCATCTTCCTCAAAGAGATCCCAGAGGTCTTTCCTCATGAGATGGTACATGGTTTTCTCCTTCTAGGCGTGGAAGCCTTCACCATTAAACTTTGCTATCTGCTTGAGTTCAGTCATCTAAGAATGAGATCTTACCATGAGGACTTTTGGGTAGTGTCTGTCCTTTTACAATGAGATTGAGACTTACAAGGACTTGGATCAAAATTTCAAATCATTACAGACTCAGAATAGGCTTTGAGCTAGCTCAAATGCAATCATAAGATGAGTTAGTCTTGATTTAGCTAAAGCCCTAAGTGCCAAGAAGCACTAGTTGAGTATCAATAAATACTATGTCTTGAAGATCTTGATATTTGGCTTGATGTTGCTAGCTTCCTTGGACACTTCCAGATCTGTAGTAGGCTTCAAAGATAATGTTCGAGTGCTCAAGATCACTGTGGATGATGGCAATGAGAGAAGACAAGGTTGCCAAGCTTTTTAAAGTTTCTGGCTATGGTGATAGCCTATGGGATAGTCTTGAAAAGCTCTATGATAGCAGGGTGATTGAGCCACGTGGAGGATGGACTGATCATACGAATGAGATCTGCACAGTTCATAGCAGTGACCTACAAAAATGCACAATGTTGAGCAGGGAGACAACCAATGTCAATGTTCCATGTGCTCGCCTGAAGTGCCTGAGTAGGGGAACGTTTTCTTAGTTAAAATCATTGGCTATCTCCTCTTCTTTGGCTAGATCCAAGTCCTCCAAATAGGCAGGGTGCTGTTGGCTATGGCTGCCATAATATGTCAAGTAAAGATAGAGATGAAAAATGAGGTCATCAGCTAGCATTGAGTCGAACTGAAGTTGAGAAAGCTTGAGAGAGCAGAGAGGAGAGATAGATGGAGCTGGGCCATGCTCAGCTGAGCTTTGATACCATGAAAAAAAGCAGATCTAGAGCATGGCTATGGTGGCTTGAAGAGATAGAGTGAACTCATGAAGACATAGAGTTGAAGATGGAGTGTCACACAAGTGAATTAGGTTCCAAGCTTGATTAGCTTGGACTCATAAACACAGTCTTGTGTGGTTAGAAAATGACTCAGACTCTCAACTGAAAGAACAAAATCATCATCATATCACATACTTATCTTGCAAGTACAATGCTTTATAGTAGTTGGGTTGTTCCACTCTCCTCACTATGCATATGGGATTCAAGACAGCTCTTCCTGGAGCATACATCATTTGTCATTTCTCAACAAGGAGTAGGAAGAGAAAAAAAAACTAATAAACTCCTATGGGAGAATTTAATAAAGAAATTCCCTATCATAATAAGTCTTGCTCCAAGAGAAGGTGGCAAACACCCTTGGGTGAGAAGCTAGCTGTAGAAAAGGTGGAGACACCCTATAGTCCAAAACAGTGGAAGCCTTTGTTGCAATCTTCAGGATGCAGTCCCTCACTCCAGGAAAAGGTGGCAAACACCCTTGGGCAAGAAGCTAGATGTGGAAAAGGTGGAGACCCCCCATAGTCCAAAGCAGTAAAAGCCTATGTTACAATCTTTAGGATGCAGTTTCGAAGCTGCCTTCCCTGGTGCGCTATGTTGTTGGTTCCATAGTGCGTCTGACTCAGATAGCGGATAAAATATTCTCCATAAACTTCAAGTTCGTGATCTGTTGACTATCTCCTCGGGTACATTTTTTTACCATTAAATCCTATTCAACGTCATCAACAGTTGAAGTTGATAATGATTGACAACCCCTTGGGTGATGTGAGCTTTCATCCTAATCGGATGGGGATGTGAGTATGGACTACCCTTTGTATTCATCAACAGAGCATGACACAGAGGGTGGGGTGAGTAACCAACCTTTTTTCCCTTCAATACAAATGAGAAGTGAGATGTGTGAAAGGAGTGTTGCATGCACTGGTTGGATCTCTCAATGCACAAAGCACGATTTGTTTCTGTGCATGGCACTATAAGGCTCCTTGGCCTTTCTTCTTGCATTGTATGTTGGCATAGGGTGGGATACATGATTGCACTATCAATTGCGTACAAGGCATATAAACCTTTGTACAAGTGGTAGTAAGGCTTCAATGGCTATGAGGAACTAGGTTGCCTTTCTATATCTATCAACAGAGCGAGAGACAAAGGGGGGCAGAGCATGACCAGTATAAACCTTCGTACAAGTGGCAGTAAGGCTTCAATGGCTATGAGGAACTAGGTTGCCCTTCTATATCTATCAACAGAGCGAGAGACAAAGGGGGGCAGAGCATGACCAGTCCTTCCTTCATTTAATAGAGAGTTGAGAATTAAGGGACGTTATGACACTGGTGATCAGGTACATTCCCATTTTCCTTTGCACACATGGGATGGGCCTTTGTCACCACATTAAGACACATTACCCTATTTTGTACAATATACTATAAGGCTTGTTGGTCTTCCTTCTTGCACCAATGCCAGATGAGTTGGGATGCACTGATACACCATTAATTGTGCATGATGGCATACTTCCTCTCAGCCCCTTAATTTTGTCGATTTCTTAACCAAGTGTAAGATATGCAATGCTGGCTTATTTTCTTTTGAATTGGTTAATTCAGTAATCCTATTGATTTCTAGTACTGATGAAATACATAAGATTGATCAAGAAGGGCGAGATGACTTGCCTTAGAAGAGATGTAACTTTGCTACTATAAAACTTTTCTTGCTCAAATGATGACAACTGATAAATCAAGAGAAGAGCAAGGAGGGAGGCATCACAAGTGTCAACCATATACCGCAACACATAAGCTTTATAAGAAGGGAGATCAACTCAACCACAGCTTCCAAGTTCCAACTTGGCTACCCGGATAACAAAGCCCCAAGGAGCTATGCAAGAGAGGAGATGGACTCAACCTATCACTTGACATGATCCAACTCCTAGCTTCCCACAAAGAAATCGACTTAGCAATAACTTGCCTTCTCTCTATCCATACAACTTTTGACCTATTGCTACTTGGTCCTTCCCCTCCTCAAAACCTTATTGCCATTCTCTTTTCAATCACGTGAGTTACCTTGATTGTGTAGTAGCCTACCTTTCGACATGCAACCATGCATCTTCTTATTTTCTCTCATCCTTAAAAAGCACTAAGGTTCACTTTCTTGCTCATGCAAAGGTCCTCGACTACTCATTTTTGTACCGTCTTTACATCCACTAAGTTTTATGTGCCCTAGGCATAGTCATGGATACCTTGGCACTTGAAGCAATTACTTTTTGGATTTTATTCCAATGTCTACCCTAGGCTAGTTGGGTCAAATTTTATTGCTACAAACCATAGGGTTGAGCTAGATAAAAGAGCCAAAGAGGGTTTACATGGTTAGACTTGTGAGTCTTAAACTTGGATGGATAGGCCAATAATTTTGTTATACTAATTGACGTCATCTTAAACTTGGCTTTATAGGGAGCCTCACATCTCAAGTGCCTTAAGATTGCAGCCAATGTGCAAGTAAATGTTGTTCAATTGTTGCCCATGCAATCAATGTTAGTTGTTGAAACGTGAATTTCCAGTTGTTGGCCTTGATGTAACGCAAGATACTTAGCATAGATTGGGGACGTGTTTGCGAAAGTAGCCCCTTTGAAAACCTATTGAATGATGGCTTGCATAGCGAGAGAGAATATGCAACTGGACATTCGCTTTGCCGGATACGACCCTCGTCGACTTGTAACATTTTATAGGCCTTATATGATTGTCGACGATCTCGTCGAAGCGATCCCTCGAGAACTCCATTACAAAGGGTAGGCAAAGGGAGAGTGTGATGGGGACGAGAGGTAAGAAAACACACACACTATCTCTCTCTCTCTCTCTCTCTCTCTCTCATTATCAAAATACAAAAACACACACACACACGGAGGCATGGAGGATGGCAAGAACAATAATGAGAGGCGAAAGGTGGTGCTGGTGACGGGGTGCGCCAAGGGGGGCATCGGCTTCGAATACTGCCGACGCTTCCACGAGGCTGGCTGCCACGTGTTCGCGTCCGACGTGGCGCGCAACCTGCCCCTCATGAAAGACCTGGAGGACCTTGGGGTGTCCACGCTGGAGCTCGACGTGACCAGCGACGCCAGCGTGGCGGCGGGCGTGGCCCACGTGGCAGCGAGCGCGGGGGGCCGCGTGGACGTGCTGGTGAACAACGCCGGGGTGGGGGCGACGGGCCCGCTGGCTGAGCTGGAGCTGGCCGCTGTGGCGCGCACGCTGGACGTGAATGTGCTGGGGGCGCTGCGCGTCATCCAGGGGGTGGTCCCCGCCATGGCACGTGGCGGCGGCGGGACGATCGTCAACGTGGCCAGCGTCGTGGCGTGGGCCCCGACCCCCTGGGCGGGCGCCTACTGCGCCTCCAAGGCCGCCCTCCAAGCCCTCTCCGACGCCCTCCGCGTGGAGCTTCGCCCCTTCAACATCAAAGTTGTCCTCGTCTCCCCAGGTATTCTAACATAGTATGTTTTGTGATATTGTATTATAAATTAACTAGTAATTAGAAGCCAATACATACATATTTTATTATGCCTTTGGGGATGCCGTGAACTCACTCATCGCACCTGGGAGCTCTTAACATTACAAGTATTATAACATAGTAGTAGGCGCTCCGCACCTAGACTCGCCCCGGCACTTCGCACGGGGGAGGCGTGATTTTTGCGGGCGGGGGCAGGTGCTGGATGCGTGGCACCCGCCCCCGCATTCTCTTTTTTTTCTTGTGGGGGAGGTGGGGGGCTGCCACGTGGTACCCGCCCCCCACCTCTCGTTAACTAATAGTATAGATGTTTTGTGATATTTTATTATAAATTAACTAGTAACTAGAAGCCAATACATATTTTATTATGCCATTCGGGATGCCGTGAATTCACGCATCCGGGAGCTCTTAACATTACAAAACATTCCCTAGGTACATAATTTACATGAATGAATTCCTCACATTTTGGCTTGTCTCTACCTAACTTGCATCCAAAACGAAAATCTAGCAAAAGAATGGGAACATGGATATTTCTACCTAGGAGGCTAGACTTATATGACAGGTTCACTTGGTTTTACTAGTGAATATGCCCTAACACAGTAAACAACACTTAAAGAAATAGTGGTCCCATTGTGGTCATGCAGCTAATTTGGAATCAATCCCTCACACTTTTGCTCATGTGCCCATGATGACACTTTCCAATTATTTAGTCGAGGAAAAATGGGTCACACATGAAAGCTAGCCTAACTAGTCACTCATGATCAACATGCATGATACATATATGATCCAACATTCAAAATATATATTTGCTTTCTTTTCCTTCCTCTCTTCTTTATTTCTTCTTTTGCCTCTTCTTCACTTCCCATTGAGACATTCCATTAACAAGAAATCTTGTTTTTTCATTATCTTTGGTCAATATTATTCTTCCGCTTTTTCTTTGTTATCCTCATCTTCCTTTTTCTAGTTGACACACAAGTATATTAAGGGGTAGACTTACTGTTTTTAGGCATTGCAATTACATTGCCTTGTTCTTTCTTTTGCTAACAATAGGGTAACTATAGAAGTACACGTTCGCATATAAAAATTTCCACATTTATTTGTTGGTCTTGCCATTGACAATGCCAATCATGTAACAATCTAGTCATTAAGCCACCACAAACTTAATGACTACCTAACATTCAAAGTTTTTGCCCAAAAAATTAGATTTTCATATGCCTTGAAGAATCTTTTTAAAAAGGTAATATGGTTTGTATATTTAAATAAAATGAGAATATGTACATCATTAGGGCCCCCCTTAAAAGGCATTATTAGATCTCTTGAAAGTTTTAAAATAGCCTTTGAACACATGTGCAAGTTTTGGGGCATGGCTTGTAACTATTATCTTATTAGTATCAAGAGAAAGTCATATAGAATTGTCTTGTTTATGCACGAAGTTAGCTCTCAATTTAATGATTGTAGCCAAATGCACACTCAATGATAGAGTTTGAAAAACAAAAATTGGTGATGCAATGGTTGATGAATCAAAGTGATATTATATACTAAGAAAAAAGGTTGCTTGTAAGTGGTGATTCTATTTTCTTAAAATTATTTGTTTTAGTTTTAGATGCACTTCTAGAAAATCAAGTGCAATACTTTTCTAAGTGACTCTCTTTTAAGGATGTTTAAGAGCCTTTTGGCTATCTTTCTTTAAATAGCATTAATAAAATATTCATACAACTTGGCACCTTTATGTGGTTTTTCCACAAATATCAAACTTTGGTGTTCCACTCTCTTAGGTGCCATACGCTCAAACCTTGGTGCAACTAATCTTTCGTCACTCTCTGGGAAACAATGGTCACTCTATGCACCATTCACAAACTCCATCCTTGAGCGTGCCAATGCATCACAAAGTAGTTTTGCCACCCCTGCTTCTCTCCTTGCAAGTCGTGTGGTTTCCACTGTCTTGTCACGAAACCCTCCACCACGCTTCATGTTTGGCCACATGGCTCTACTCTTCCTACTACTCTCTTGGTCACCAATTTGGCTTCGTGATCTCTTCATGTCTACACGCTTTGGCCTTTCCACATCAATCAAGAGTAAAAAGAAGGAAACTTGAAGCATCTACACATACTACAAAAACAAAGTGTAAAGGAGTGAGTTAAACCTACCATCTAGTTGTAAAGCAATGTGATTCCAAATTTGCACTTATGTGCAAGGTGAGAAATTTGAAGGACAAGTTATAGTACTTAAGGGAGTCTTATAAAAGAAGGGAGAAAAATCATGTTGCTAGTTGGCACATATCCCTTCTTCTTTCTTGTCAAACAGTTGATTTTATTTAGCATCTAATAATGAAAGGAAGCAAACCTCCTTTCTTTCTAACCGCATAGAGAGCAAGCTAATATGTATGTATTTGTATCTTCAATATTTGATGGCTACCTCATTCCACATCAAAGAGAAAGAACAATACCAACTTTGTCTTTCCTATATTGGCCATATTTGAGTGCTTGTAATGGAATCTTCACTCTACCAAATGAACCACATTGCTTACATCTACTTCTCATCAACTCCAATTCAATAAGTGATATCCAAGAAAAATTGATATTTCAAGGTGTCTTGAAAAATTGGTTGCAGTGCTCAAGTCTTTTGGGCATTTGATTGCCATTCAATCCTAAATATTGTGGTGGAATTTTTTAATGCTTTGTTGCATGACCAGATTCTCTCTATGAAATTTTGTTTTTGAAAAGAGAGGGTGTTATACTTAGTTGAAAGCAAATGTATGTGTGCAAATTAGATGTATAGATTGATACTTGTCTTTGTGAGTTGGGGAATTGTTGCTTGGGAGTTTAAGTGGGTGTACAAAGGACATATCAAGGAGCTTTTTGTTGCTTTTAGGATATTTCTAGAGGTTTTGTCAAGTGAAATCAATTTCACTTACTACAATAGATTGCACCAATAGCCTTCTCTGATGTATAATGTACATTGAACACTTCAATTCATTTTGGATTTCAAGAAAAAAGAAGAGTTTGACGATGACCACACACAAAAATGAGCCTTTGTCAATCATGATATTTTAAAAAATGCATATAAATTTGAATAATTTCTTCATATGTATGATGGCCATGGTATAATGACTTGCTTATTGTATAGATTGTCTATTTTTTTACAAAACCTATCTTGTTATGTTGGATATACTATAACTTTACGAGAACGAAGGTATAGATGTTGAAAGTATGCATAAGAATTAAATTGAGCTAAGATATTCAAGGTTGAGTATGTAATGAGTTGATTCATGATGAATATGTACAATGAATATGCATATAAGTATATATTAAAAGTTTACTAGTTACTTCATTGATAAGGCTAAAGGAAAGCCCACTGACTCACTAGGCCATACCACTTACTACAAAATCATCCCACTAAAAGTCTACCATGAGATAAAGTACTAGTAGAACCCTCAAATAATCTAGCACTCCTTTTCAACTAAAGGGTGGTGTCAAAGCATTGAGGGAATACATGCTAGCTTGCATAATACAAAATATGCGATTTGTATTATACAAAAAAAATGGGATTGTTATGTGAAGCCCTTAAAAATATGATGGACTACTAAAGGACTTTGTCAAGAAGATACTTGTCTTCGAGTCCTCATTGTTATTATCTTCTCTATGTCTTTTGTGTTGCTTTGGATGCTCTTTAGGCACTTTTCTCCCTTGTCTTCTTTCTCATGGTGGATGAGGCACCATATGGGATCATGCGATGACCCCTAATATGGATATCTATCAAGAGTGCACTACCCTAATTAATGATGATGTCCTTTGCCTCCATATGGTTCAGTCTAGTGTTGTTTCCCGGTAGAACACCTTGTGAGCTTTTGTGAGAGACTCCATGATGCACTCTAGGCATAGAGCATTAAGGTCTTGCTTTTCAAAGTTTCTAGTTAGGATGTCTTCCATAATCCATTTGGGTTTTTTAAAAACTTGCTTGAGTTCTTGGTAGATTGATCCTAGATTCATACAATTCTTACCCATATCTTTACCTTTGCCACATAATGAGTTTTTTAAAAACTTGCTTGAGTTCTTGTTGGTTGATTGATCATGACAACTTGATCTATTGGCTGGAAGATTGATCTTTGGAGGCTAGCCTTTTGCTTTCTGAGATCTTTGAGTGTTTAGAAGTCTTGGTTGTAGTCTTTGACTTTGGTCTTAGTGTTTCTCATCTCCCCTCCTCAAAGTGGATCAAGCTTCCCAACTTGGGAGAGTAGGTCATTGTGTGTGCATAAAGTTTGCATGGTTTGGCATTTTATTATTATTTACAAAGGAAATGGGCTATTTAGGGATGTCCAATAGATGAAGATTCACAAATCTACCAATCATAAAAATCTAGGTTATACTCAAATTTTTCCACCATGGCATCCAAGGCATTGGGTTGAATTACTAGCTTGCAAAGATAAGACATGATATCATCAAGGAGCAACATGACATTGAATCGACTTGCAACATGGAGTGCCTCTTCTTCAACAAGTTTTTTGTTGATCAACAGTGTCATGAGTCACATGTGGTGGGGGGATTTGTTTGAGCTACTATGCCAATCACACACCACACACAAGAGAAAACTCATCAAGAACACAAGAAGAGAGATGGAGGCCAAAAAGCTGTCATGCTAGTTTCTTCTTCTTCTTTTTTACACAATATAATATACATAATGTATAGATAAGATACAACATAAAGGAGAGTGGCGTTCTAAGTCAAACAATGCATAATGAGCTATACTATTTGATAGATGCTATAACTATACTAGTTGTAGAGGTAGACGTAACAAACCAAATATTATAAGTAATAAGTTAATGGCCATGTAATTGCCATAGTACCAATGTGCTAAGTATAGATATATGGACCCATCTAATCGTGCGTTCCACCATCAATGTCTACACGTGTTACGCTTACTATCTCAACGCTCCCCCTCATCGAGGCCTACATGTTGAGGCAAAAAAGCTGTCAAGCTAGTTTCTTCTTCTTCTGTTTTACACAATATAATATACATAATGTATAGATAAGATACAACATAAAGGAGAGTGGCATTCTAAGTCAAACAATGCATAACGAGCTATACTATTTGATAGATGCTATAACTATACTAGTTGTAGGGGTAGAAGTAACAAACCAAATATTATAAGTAATAAGTCAATGGGCATGTAAGAGTCAGAGTGACTACCAATGTGCTAAGTATAGATATATGGACCCATCTAATCGTGTGTTCCACCATCAATGTCTACACGTGTTACGCTTACTATCTCAACGCTCCCCCTCATCGAGGCCTACATGTTGACACCCCCCAAAGAGCTACTTCATCACTTGTTTGTTGAGACAACAAGCTCAACATGTGCATACATTAATGATGGATTGCTTGTTTAGATGGGTCTACATATCTATACTTAGCATATCAATGATAATTACGACTCTTACATAGCCACTAACTTGTTGCTTATTATATTTGGTTTGTTTCACCTACCTACAACTGGTAAAGTTATAGCACCAATCAATTAGTAGAGTTTGTTATGCACTATTTGACTTAGAAGGCACTCTCCTTTATGTTTTATCTTGTCTATACTTTGTGTACATTGTAATGTGTGAAAAAGAAGAAGAAGAAGAAACTAGCAAGAAAACGTTTTGGCCTCCCTCTCTCTTCTTGTGTTCTTGAGTGAGTTTCCTCTTGTGTGTATGGTATGTGTTTGGTACAGTAGCTCAAGAAAATCCCCCTACCATGAGATTTGTGGCATGGTATGAGAGTGCCACTACTGAGAGAGGCTAGTTTTGAAGACCAAAGTGAAGAAGAAGAAGCAAGGATTTGAGCAAGCAAGTAATAGGTAAGAAGCTCTCTCATTCTCCCACTCTTACTCTTGGATAGTGCTTGTGGAGGCACTAGAATACCATATTAGAGAATTTGGGAATCTCCCAAGTTCCACTTTCAAATAAGAAGTAAATATTTGACCAAATGGCTAAATCTTAACCCCATATTTGAGAGTGGGACTTGGGGGGAATCACTTATATAGTATATAGGAAAAAAATCACCTTCAAGTAAGGGGATAAGATTTGACCATGTGTCCAACTATTAATCACATTAGGAATTTTCAAACTTTATAAAAAAATTTAAATTCTTGAATATGTGGCTCTAGAAGCAAGACAGAGAAAAAAATCTCATTTTGTTGTGAGATTTTGTGTGCAAGTAGAGCAATGTATATTCTTTTGAGACTGTTTTAGGTCCTATTTTAGACCCGCAAGGTTGCAGACAATAGTCTTAGGGTATAGTATGATTTTTGTTGTGTTGATCAAAAGTGGGTGCATAAGTTACATATTTTGAATCTGTAAGCTTTAAGGTGTTTGTCAAGAATCAAACACAAGGTTTGCCTGCAAAGATGTTGCAAATTAGATATACTATTAAGTAGTTAGTAAAAAAATACTAGGTGTATTGTTGTACACTTATTGTTAAAGGTTGCAAAAGACTTGACGTTTTGTATTAATTTTGTGATAATGATAGAGAAAATGGAAACCCTATCATTGAGAAGTTAAACAAGAACAAATACCCATTATGGAAGTTTTGTGTGACAAACTTTCTTATTGAGAAAGGCCTCTACAAGTTCGTTTTAGGTGAAGGAAAGGAACCAGAAAAGGTAATCTTGCGAGATTGCAGAAGAGTTAAAGGCATGGAAAGAATGGAATGTAAAATACAAAAAGGTGATATATTAGCTATTCATAAAAACCATTGATAATATTGTACTGGAACATATTAGAAATGTAAAAACTTCACATGTAGCTTAGACAATCTTCAATAATATATTTTCAGTAAATATAAAGGTACCAAATATTCAACTTAAGTAAGAGTTTAATATTTTGAAGAAAGAGAAGATGTTTGTAAATGAATATGTTTTGAAGGTGAGAAGCATTGCAGATGACATTACCTCTCAATCCTCTAAATTGGACACCATTGCTATTGGTAATGGCACATAAATATGTGGTCTCACAGTATATTGCATCATATCTGAGAACACTGACAATCTTGCATTGTTTAGCCATGGTGACAACCCTATTTCTTGTAGTAGTAGCTTTACAAAACATAGCATACTATGTTTTGAGAAAACGAGTGGTCGCATTATAGAGATGGTGGAGTCTCTTGATGGGGCATAAAGATCCTTAAGAAGCATTGGCTTAGTGAATGAAGGAAGCATGTGGCAAGTGTACAAATTTTGCTTGGAAATCTATTGAGCAAACTAATCCTTAGAGGAATGCTTTCTCAAAAGAGGTGTTCTTGCTGCCCCCAAGTGGAGTGCCACGATAAAGTGATCATGATCATATTGGGTTTAGGTAGCCCAAGGTCAATCATGGTGAATATTTTGGCAAAGGTTCCAAATGTGGAGTCAAGTTGCACAAAGCATTCAAAGGGGGACTTTTTTGCCTAGGTAGATAGTTCTTCCTCCATTTTATAGATTGTTTGGTATTGATAGGGTTACTTCAATGGGGCCAATGAAGAAGGTCGGTATTTCCTCACTCGATATGGGGTAACTTGATATTAAGGAGCTCCAGGAAGCCTACTTGCTTAAAAAACAATTCATCCATTATTTCAAAAATCATAGCCTGGGGTAATGGAAGAGAACTCCTAATATTATCTTTAGAATGGTCTCATATGGTCCTATGGAAAGATTTTGATCCCCCACAATTCTCCCTTCACAAGGAAGATCATGGAAGAGATGCATTCTTGCCCCACTACTGCTAGTCACTTGGGTGTTTTCAAGACATGATAAAATTACGAAGAGTTTCACTAGAAGGGCTATACCAATAGAATAAGGAAAACACTCTAAAACCATTGGTATATTGTAGCCCTTTGCCTATCCCTGAGGGGAAATGGAGGCATATTACTATTGACTTTATCATAGGCCTACCCACAAAAAAGAACGGGTGGAATAGCATATATGTGGTGGTAGATAGAATCATAAAGGCAGCCCACTCCATCCCCACAAAGACTCAGTATACAATGTCTGAAGTGGCCACTCACTTTATAGAGCATGGCATTTAAATTACAGGGATTACTACATGTCATAGTGCATGACAAGGATGCCACGTTTATAAGCAACTTTTGGCAATCAGTTTTCAACTCTATGGGCACCAAACTAGCTCCATCCATAGCATACCATCCCCAAGCTAATGGCAAAACTGAGAGGGTTAACAAATGGCTTGAGACCTATGTGAGACACTTTTGTCATGATGTATAACACACTTGGGATTAGTAGGTGAACAAGGAGTTGTTAATGAGAGCAAAGGAACTGTTGAACCATTGTTATGGATGGGATTGTTGCGTGAAAGTTCAGGGGGGCTTGTTTGGTTGACTTATGAGGTGTCATCAGAGTGAGAGCAGTGGTTTAAGTATGGTGAGGAGTCATACATATAGATGTGGGTGATTTTGGTAACTAGAGAGTGTGACAACCATCATAATACCCTTGCACTTCCAAAAGAGCTATTGAAACCCATCAACATATTGTACATGGGTTATAGCAAGTTTGGTGACATCGATGGACATGTCTCAACTTTTGTTTCCTAGCTTGCACTATGAAGAGGGGTAGGTAGAGCTGTTGGTCTGCCACTTCCACTGAGTGGTAGAGCTGACAGGTGGCTTGTTGTGGACTTGGAAAAAAGGACAAAAGCTAGGACATAAGTGTGGCGGTTTTAGTACAAAGTCAAACTGAGATGTAAGGATTATTTGAGTAGGCATAGTTTGCACCTCTTTGGAAATGAAGATCATGATTACATGAGCATATGTCGATTGTAGATGGATGCACTTTGATGTAGTTGATATCATAGTTGATTAAGAATTTGAATGTTCATTCCAATGGAATCTCGTTGCCACTCTCCTTAGAGTTTGGAAGAACATAAAAAAGGAGTGGGAGGCTTTTAGTCTCAATAATTACAATCATTTTATGTTTTTCCAGCAATGGGTAAGGTCATCCTCTATAGGGATTCAATCACTACAAGATATAGGCCTTATACCGACGTTAAAAGTGAAGAAAATATAAATAATAAAAATTTTCACCGTCGTCGCAAAAAGCGTCGTCATTGGCGACGCCATAGAACAGTCGGTATCTGCGTCGTTATTGGCATCCGTATCAATGTCGCATTTGCGACGCTGATACCGACGCCAATAATTGCGGCGCTGATACCGACGCCAATAATGACGCAGCTGATATCGACACCAATAATGACGCAGATACCAAATGCGATGCTGATACCAATGCCAATAACGACGCAAATACCGATGGTCTGCGACGATAATAACGACGCCAATAATGATGCGAGCACTAAATTTGAGACGCTACTAGCGACGATAACAGGGATTTTTTTTTTGTGGCAGGGCAGCACTGCCACATATACCAGTGTGTGCTTTATTTGGGCCATACAAAATAGTTTCTGCACTGTGTACAATGCTCGTGCAAACAAAAACAAAGTATACTGAAATATCATAACACTGATACATGAAATAAATACATGATCGCATGGACTTAACGTATCTCATAATGCGTCTAACTGCATCCAAGTGCGGCTTTCTAGGCTTCTGCATAAACTGGCTTATAAGCCCTACAGCATAGCTCAAGTCAGGCCTAGTGATGGTCAAGTAAATCAAACTGCCAACCATCTGCTTGTACATAGTCACATCCTCTACTTCAGCCCCAGTGTTCATGTCTAGCTTGACATTCTGATCAAGAGGTGTATCCAGCGGTTTGCATTCAGCCATGCCATACTTCTTCAGCATCTCTATGGCATAGTGCTTCTGCATCAGCCATAACCCATTGTCAGCTGGAATTACCTCAATGCCTAAGAAATACTTCAGTTCTCCCAGGTCTTTCATGTCAAATTCAGATTTCAGCATCTTCATTACATGCTGTATGCCCAAGTCATCATCACCAGTGATTATCAAATCATCAACATATATGACCAGCACTACTAAACCACTGTCAGTCTTCTTTGTAAATAGGCTATGATCAGCCCTGCCAACAGCAAAACCCAATCTCTGCAGAGGTAGTTACTGATCCTAGCATGCCAAGCTCTCGGAGCCTGTTTCAGCCCGTACAATGCCTTTTTCAGCCTGCATACATAATGCTGAAAATCAGGATGAACATACCCTTCCGGCTAAACCATGTAGACATCCTCTGCTAGGTCACTGTTAAGAAATGCATTCTTAACGTCCATCTGCTGCAATTTCCAGCCTTTAGCAGCAGCTAAGGCAATCACAGTGCGTATGGTTGCCATCTTGGCAACAGGGCTGAATGTTTCCTCATAATCAAGTCCATACTATTGGGCATACCCCTTTGCGACCAGCCTGGCTTTGTATCTCTCCACATTGCCATCTGACTTGCATTTGATTTTGTAGACCCATTTGCAGCCAATGGTCTTTTTCCCTTCAGGCAGTGGTACTAAATCCCATGTTTTATTTTCAGCCAAGGCATTCATTTCTTCATCCATGGCTACACACCAATTCTCATCTTTCACTGCTTCAGCATATGTACTTGGTTCTTTGACCTCCATTACTTTTGTCATGTACGCATAATGCTTTGCAGAGTAGCCACTATATGTCAACATGTCAATAGGGTATCTGACCCTCTGCGAGCGTCTAAGCTGTGGTGCACTACTCGATTCCCCTCTCTCATGAGGCGGAATATACCTGCTCTACCTTGTGCCAGGCGTATAGACAGTCGGAATACCAAGTTCGCTGTCTAAAGTATCACCAGACTCATAGCCAGAAGTCATTCTACTAGGTGTCATCATACCAGATGCATCCTCAATAACTTTCTCTTTTCCTTTGCTGTCCAAGACATCATGTCTCCCCCTCACTGACATACTGGTGTCAGTGAATGGCGAGCTCCGCAATCTCCCTGTCCATGGGGATATTGTGTGACTATGAGGTCCTGTCATAACATTGCTCTGTTGTAAATCAATTGTAGAGGCATGAGTGGAAGGAGTATCCGCTGGCACTGCAACTGATGATACATACCAAGAACCCATCTCATCAAAGATAACATCCTTGCTTACCAAAGTCTCCCTGGTAGAGGGCTCATAGCATTTGTATGCCTTCTTCTCCTGTGAATATCCAATGAAAACACACTTATGTGCTTTGGGATCCAGCTTCTTCCTTTTCTCATCGGGAATATGCACATAAGCAAGACAACCAAAGACTTTCATGTGACTTACATCCGGCTTATAGCCATACAACTTCTCAAACGGTGTTATCTCATGAATACCTGCAGTGGGAGTCCTGTTCAAAATGTATACGGCTGTCATAACAGCCTCTGCCCAATAGTAAAGCGACATATGCTTTTCATTCATCATAGCCCTAGCAGCTTCCATCAGAACCCTATTCTTCCTTTCAGCTACTCCGTTTTGCTGCGGAGTGTAGCTGCAGGTGAGCTGCCTACGAATGCCATTTTCAGCCAAGAAATCATCAAATTCATTTGATACATACTCCCCACCACTATCAAATCTCAAGCAAGAGATGTAGCATTCAAACTCCTTCTCAACCTGTGCTTTAAATTGCTGAAAAACAACAAAGACCTCATCTTTTGTTTTCAATATGTAAAGCCAGGTATAGCAACTGTAGTCGTCAATGAAGGATACATAATATCTGGAACCTCCCATAGATACATTATGAGCTGGCCCCCAAACATCAGAGTGCACTAACTGCAATGGACGTGTACTCTGTCGTACATGCCTGACAAATGGCAATCGTGACTGCTTACCGAACTAGCAAGCCTCGCATACATGACCAATATCTGAATATTGAAACTTCGGTAAACCTGTAACCAGCTGTTTCTTTTGCATAATTTGCAGCCTTTGCAAATTGACATGCCCCACTCTCTTGTGCCATATTTCCAAATCCCTAACAGTGCCAGAACCATGGGCAAACATAGCTGAATTCAGCTCTGGCAAAGAAGCATCAAGAGTAAACATTCTGCCATTCATGTGACCACGAGGTATCAACTTGCAGCCATTGCCAAACTCTTCAATAAAGCAGCCATGCTTATTCAACCTGTGAGCCAACAGATGCCAGCTGATCTGCTATGGTCTTAACCTCTGTGACATAATCTTGTATGGACATGTTCTTCCTCTCCATGTTATTGAATTTATGCTTCAGTTGTATCTTCCTTGCACTTGTAGTTGTGCCATAGTATTTGACCAATATATTCCATGCATCTGCTGCTGGGGATTTACAGTTCATGATCTGCATCACCATAGCATCCGAGATACATAATGACAACCAATGTAAAACCCTGTGAGCTCTTTCCGTCCAAGCTCGATGCGCTCGTCTTTGATCAGCTGTAGGATTCCTATCTGGAACTTCAGGTTCAGCCTCAACACCTATCAATAAGTCCCAATATCCTTTGCCTATCAGAAATTTCTCCATGCGGAACTTCCATATTGCATAATTGTTGCTATCAAGCTTTTCTCCCACAATCTGGGTTACATTATCAGTTCTATCAGCATTTGCCATGTTGTAGACCTTGCCTGACTACCTGCAAACCAAGATCTTCTTAACAGTTCAACTTCAGCCCGGAACTATTTATGACAGTTTTCTGCAATTAATTGCAGTAAAAAACAAGGGTATTTCAGCCCACTGACAGTCCAAAACAGCTCACACCAAGTGGCTTAACCTGTGAGTAAAGCAGTCAGTGCAAATACTATGTATTCACTTTGGTTTGAACTCCTGCAACCTCACTGCCAGGGTACATATATGCAGTCTGAAAACTGTAATTCTGTGAGTGACCAACAGTGATTTCAAGCCCAAAACTGAGTGATATACATGTCATACATGCCCCAAACCTTCATAGACATCTGCTAGTACATGTAGCAATCCGAGCATAACCAATGGGGCACAAATCGGTGCATAGATAGCAGGTATAAGTATCGAACCTTCTGCTTACAAATTGCAATTAGCAGCTTCTCAGTAAACCAAAGTCAATCCAGCTCCAAAACAGCCTCAAATCATGTCAGACATTCACTTTGAAGTGTTAGGTTCAATACATGAGCATTCAGGTAACTATAGGCATCCTGTCTTCATGAATCCAATTCATAGATTGCATTTACTGCTTGCAACCACTGAGACAATGTCACTGCAGTAATCACCAGTCTTAGACTTCAACTTCCATGATCCTTTGATGCTCAACCCAATCCATAAACCTCCAGCATACATATCCCATGTCATACATATGATAAATCCCAGCCAAGTGTCAAGTAATGCTTCAATGAAAGCTAGTGCTTGCTGCCCACTGTTTTGAGACAGGTTTCTAGCCTGTTTACACTTCCAGATCTGAGTATTTTCTTCAAGGAATTTCAGCTCAAAGGCATGAGAACTGATACATATGTCTTCCAGAGTGCTCCTAGGCTCCAATGAGGTCCATAAAGCATGTCAGAGAGCTTCAAGGATCTTCCAAAGTGTTGCATATGCTGTATATACTCTGTACACAGCAGTTCAACCTTCTGTCCCAGGTCTGTGTACTCTGATTTTAGCTCATAATAGAGCTCCAACACAAGCAATGGCTTCTTGTAACCTTGAACTACCTTCCAATGTATGCTCACAAGCATTTGATGACTTCTTATATAGTGCTCATGTCAATTTTGCTTCAGCAGGAGTCATGCCTTCATCAGGCGCAAACATGCAGGTCTGTCAGGAGTATACAGCAGCACCATTTGATGATAATGACCATGATAGGGCCCACACTAATACTCAATTAAGCCTTGGAAGACTCCTCAGCAAGCTACAACTCCTCCTTCAAGCAATAGGAATCCAATGCTCAACAATGCATACCTCTGTGTGACCATTGATGAAAATGACTGTCAGTCCTCTTCCTTTTCCAGCTCTTCAGGTCACTCTTCAAGTCTTCTTCTTGAGTGCATTCCACCAGTGAGCCCATTCATGGCTCTGATACCATGTTAGATTTCATGGATGCAGGAAGGAGAGCAACACAGAGTGAAGCAACATGCTTCCTCTCTCTTTTTTCTCATTATTCATTTAGCACACCCATAGTGCATATACAATCTAAGGTCATAAAGACCATTCACACTAGAAGTAGAACCGACTTATTTAATATACCTAATTGATCTAGCCAGACTAGCTGTGTCCAGCTCATGTCGGTCAAACACACATGTACGAGCTTGATATTTTAACATCATGAACTCAGGAAAGGCTTTCTTGGACGACCTCCAACATGTATGAACGCCGCAAGCTGATACGAGTTGAAAATGGTCCATGCGAAGTCACATCCAAATGGAATGCGGCGGTTCTCAGTTTTCTATGAGTTGCCATATTGGACCCACTTACAAGTCAACCACTTGTTGGATCCCATGCATATTTTCAAGAATGTGGGTAGCTTGCTATGGGATCACATCACAGGAAAGAGAGACACTATAGGGGCACGAATGGATTTGAAGGAGGTAGATAAGATGGAGGCGCTTTGGCCGCAGTTGAGTGCTGATGGTCACGTGCAGCTACCTCGCACTCCTTGGTTTTTGTCCACTAAAGAAGAGCGCATTGTGAAGCAAGTAGTCAAGTCCATCCGCACTCCGACGGGTATGGTGCGTTCTCTCAGGTCTGCATTTTCCAAAGATGACCAATTATCATGGCTAAAATCCCATGACTGGCATAAGATATGTCAGGTTTGTACTACGAATGGATTGTAATTGGCGTGCGCATTTTGCTATTTGGAGTGCAGCCATTATTCATAATGCTTTCTCATTTGTGGCAATTTGTACTACCGATCATGATCTTCACCATGGACAGGTAGATTGAGATCAGGAGAATCTTCTCAAAGTAATGCAGATAGTGATATGCAGGTATCACGAAAAGGAAAAGAGAAGGTTGATCAGCCCATGTTTGATGTGAATGCAGGTCACTCTTATGTGGATGGTGAATCCAGTGGCTCAGAACAGAGCATTGATGATGAGTTGGGTATTCCTTCTATTGTTACACCTGGAGTAAGGAAGACCAGGGATGTTTTGAGAGCACCTGGGAGTGAACCCACTTTGCGCAGGACTACCAGAGTTAGGTATCCTGTGGATAGGCTGAAATATGATGGATTTACAGCCATTCACTATGCATATATGGTTAAAGTGATACAGGAACCAGAACCCACTTCTTTTGAGGAAGCCATGGGAAAAGAAAAATGGGAGAAAGCCATGGATGAAGAAATGGATGCCTTGGAAGCAAATGCTACATGGGAATTGGTACCTTTGCATAAAGGTAAGAATTCAATTGGCTGTAAGTGGGTTTATAAGGTGAAGCACAATGCAGATGGTTCTGTGAACATATACAAGGCAAGATTAGTAGTCAAGGGGTATGCACAAACATATGGCATTGACTATGAAGAAACATTCAGTCCGGTCGCAAGGATGGCAACCGTAAGAGCAGTCATTACTATGGCCGCATCAAAGGGATGGTCTTTACATCACATGGATGTAAAGAATGCCTTCTTGCATGGTGATTTGCAAGAAGAGGTCTATATGGAGCAGCCACCAGGTTATGTGCATGATGTTCATCCTCAGTTTGTTTGCAGGTTGAAGAAAGCCTTGTATGGCTTGAAGCAAGCACCTAGAGCATGGTCTGACAAGATAGGACAGTATCTTGTCACTATTGGCTTTCAGATTTCCAAGGCAGATTTCTCACTTTATGTGAGAAAAACAGAGAAAGGTATTATGCTACTTGTCATTTATGTTGATGATTTGATTATGACAGGTGACAGTGATGAAGATATCCTTCATGTGAAAATGCTATTGAAGCAGAAGTTTGAGATGAAGGATTTGGGAGAGCTGCGTTATTTCTTGGGCATTGAGGTGATTAGATCACCAAGTGGGATACAGCTCTTGCAGAGGCAGTATGGATTGGACATGCTGTCCAAATATGGGATGACAGGCTGTAAGCCTATTTCAGTTCCTTTGGAGCAGAATGTGAAGCTGAGAGCAGATGCATGTGAGCTTTTGGAAGACCCTACTATGTACAGACGTATAGTAGGAAGCTTGATTTATATGACTATTACCAGGCCAGATTTGAGCTATGCTGTTGGATTGGTAAGTCAGTTTATGCAGGCTCCAAGGAAATCGCATTTGGATGCGGCTAGACGCATACTCAGGTATGTGAAGTCCACATTGCAATATGGACTATTTTATGAGACTGGGGTTCAGATACAGCTGCATGGATACACTGATGCTGATTGGACTGGTAGTATTTCTGATAGACGATCTACCAGTGGATATGTATTCTCTTTTGGGAGTGCTGCAGTCACTTGGAGCAGCAAGAAACAGCCTACAGTTGCCTTGTCGAGCACAGAGGCTGAGTACAGGGGTGCAGCAATGGCTGCATGTGAGGTAGCTTGGTTGCATAAGCTACTTTATGATATGCATCAGTCTACAGATGGGCCAGTTGTCATTTATTGTGACAACATGAGTAGTATACACTTGGCAAATAACCCAGTCTATCATGCTAGAACAAAGCACATTGAGGTGCATTATCACTATGTGCGAGAGAGGGTTTTACTAGGTCTTATTGATCTAGTTTATGTCAGCACAGAGGATCAGGTAGCTGACATATTCACGAAGGCATTGGGCGCAGAGAAGCTGCGCAAGTTCAGAGACCTGCTTGGTGTGCAGGAATTGGGATTGAGCTCGAGGGGGAGTGTTGAGATATCGAGCTCCACTCGTGATATGCCAGGGTGACCGTTGTGCATTTATGTCACCGACGTGTTAGTTGCAGATGCGGTTGGTATACCGCCCATGAATAATAGCTACATGATAGCTATCCTTATCTACTCTAGTTCGTGGCTTGGTTAGTATGCCACCTTAGTTAGTTGAGTTTGGTTTGAGACCCATATATAGGGTTCTTCTATTTCTTTGTACTAGAGTTCTTTTGGCTTACACAACTAAGAAGAGGAAAACTTTTTTCAGCCTCCACCCGTGTGTGTATTCCCCCATTGTGCAAGCAAGAAAGCTACAAGTGAGACTCCTTCCTTCTCTCCCACAATCTTGACAGGTTTGCCCTTGCAAGTCCTGTTGATACCTGTGAGCACCACACTTTGGACATGTCTCCATAGTCTCGTATTCTCCTCGAAACAGTATGCAATCGTTGATACATGCATGGATGTTATTATAGTCCATGCCAAGCTTTCATAAAACATGTCGTGCATCATCACAAAACTCAGGCATGGTATTTGTAGTTGGTAATATATGATATTTCAATAACCTAAAAAAAATCATAAAATACATTGAAAAAGCACAAATGTTTTTAATAATAGTACCAAAAAAAATCAACGAAGCATATGTACAAGGTATCTGAACAACTCAGTCACATTCGCATCGCTCCACCCGTATTTTGCTTGCACACTTAAGAGTGCAAGCAGTGTCTTCAGGCGAGATACTCGGCACCCATCATATAATGGTATGGATGCTTCCTCTCTAAGCGGATCAGAAGTCTCGACATCCATGGAAATCAATGCATCGATCATTGCCTCCATCTCAGGCTCCAAGATTGTAGGTAGGTCTGGAAGGCTTCCTGTCTCCTTTGGCATTGATGGTATAGATTGGCCTTGCAAGTGGTGGATTGGCTCATGGACTCCATCCATTACACGCCCACGAACTCTTCTAATTGGCCGCAAAGGGTGCACTCCTCCTTGGGACGAGACATCACCTCCCTGGATAGAAAATTTGCCAGCCAGACCCAATCTTATTGTATATGGTATTCAATTAGCTTGCGAGTACAATGCATGATTAATATTAATTTTTCTTACCATTTGCTAAAAATCCTCAATCGCTTGATCAATGATCTTAGATTGAAACTCGCCAAATCATCATACGTGTTCTATAGACAATCGACGTTTTCGTCTAATTGCCAGCTTGCATGGGACAAGCTGATTAAGATACGCCTCGCTGTCGTGTTGCTGCGCATTCGAGTCGTATATACCTCCATTTCTTTTGTTGTGCATTTGTGTTAATTTCTGCGTGTGACTCATTGTTTGTGTGAAGCATTACGATAATCTGCATCCAGTGTACATATTCCCTTAGTGCATGTGTATGATTTTGTTTGGATGCATGATGTGTGTATATTAGAAAAATATGAAAAACTGATGCCAAAGGATCTTTGTCCTGTTGCTATTTGTTCTAGTTCTGTGTGCAATGACAGTCTTTAAGATCACCACATGCTATACATCTCGGTATGAAGGTCAAAAACCAGGAACTTCAGGGTTGAGGAAAAAGGTTACTGTTTTCAAACAACCAAATGAAGTCACTTTTGTTTCTGTAGTCAAAGTTTGCTCCAACATGACAGCCTTAGTGCAAGTGTTTTGAAGATATGCTACAAGAAGGACATTTAAAGGAGGCAGCAGAGTTGCTGCAAGATATGCCTCTTGCAAATAATTTTGTTGCTTGGATGTCAATTTTAAATCAATGCAAAAGGCATGGTGACATATTGCTAGCACAGCAATGCTTTGACAAAATTGTCTCATTGAACTCACATGATGCCTCAGCTTATATGCTCATGTCAGACCCTTATACAAGTGCCGGAATGTGGGAAGAAGCTAATGAGATACAGAAGATGCGACAATGTTCCATGAGATCACATAAGAAGCTAGGAGAAACTTTTGTTGAAATTGACCACAGACTCTATGGTTTTGTGACAGGAGACAAAAGCTGCATGGATTCTCATGACATATACACAAAAATCAAGAGATTGGAGTCTCAGATGAATGAGGAAGGTCGCTTGCCTAATTTTGACATGTGAACAAGAAAAAGAAAAACTAAAAACAGGGGAGAATTCGAATAGCTGAGGGAGGGAAGACTAATTCTGGAAAAGGTGCCCCCGCCATGAATGCTCCCTCCGATCCTTTCTTCCTATGCGAAAAACAGGTGACCTTGGCTCTCTCCTAGAGGGAAAAAAAAAAACAAGCTGATACGAGGTCAGAGGAAAAAACGATGCGTCTCGGTGAGAAGGGGCACATTACTTACAATCTCAGTGGCTATGGGTGTCATCTGTCAATCGGCGATGGCGCAGATTCAGTCTGACGTGAAATGGTGCCAAAAAGATCCTCTCCTTCTTCCGCATACCTTGCGGACAAGGGAAGCTTTCTTGTAGGAAGGATCGGGTGTTGAGCACAACTAGCACAATCGTTGATAGAACAGGAGCAAGCTCGTTGATCAAGTGATCAAGTTAATCTGACTGTAGTCGATTGCAGTTGATAGAAGGAGGATTGCAAAAAACTTGAGGATGAAGGTGAGCTTCTGCAGTGGCACAACGTGAATATTGACACGGAACAGCAACCAGACTTCAAAAGCAACTTGCCCCGAGGACATGTCGTAGCAACAAAACTAGCTACCGTGCTCCGACTGTCATGGGCGCATCTCCTGATAGAGTAAGACATGACCAAAAACTTATATAGGTTTGCTGATTATAGCGTGAATCATAGAAGGTGGACGTGCCGGAGTAGTTATTGGGCATGACGAAAACTGCAGGTTCTTGAGTGCTTGAATGTGGATCAGATGCTGGCCACCATCAGAACAGGATGGAGGGAAAAGCTTGAATGTAAGGGCCTCAGGATGAAACTGACAGTGAAGACGATTAAGCCAACTGCTGAAATCACCTTGATGGAAACCAGTCTCAAAATTGTTGCTTATGTGGAACAGAAAATCACAGCTTTTGGAAAGCTACCAATCCTTTTGTGTCATTATATATAGAAGAGTCTGTCAGGTTTGCTGCTGAAAACTGATTTGAAGTTTCCAAACTGAAGCTTGTTGATGTAAAGCTACATTCTTCAGAAAACTATGCTCTTGTAAGAGAATGTATTAGTGTGAAGAATGATTGGGAGTTCTCTGGTTTATGCATTAGAGGGAAATTTGAAGCAATCAATGACCAAATTGATGTTTGGCCAATGGCTCAGTTGTACTAGTTGAACTTTGGTATCACAGTTTTGCAGTGAATGCTGTTTTGTATGTTATACCAGCTGCCCTACAGACTTTGCCCTAATGCTTTTACCTTTGTTAGGAGTAAGGCAAAAAGATACATGCTGAAGGACTTGAACAAAATTTGCTTATTGACAGTATCTTTGTTGTAATTCATTTGACAAGCAATATAGAGATCTTTGGCATCAAATATTGAGTTATTGAGATCTTCTTGTTAGCCTCATTCCTTGCTGTACCTTGAACCCCGTGTTCTGCAGCTCTTGCACGAACTCTATAACATTTTTGGTGAACCCGACGTGAAAGTGCTGCGTTACTTTTCAGCAAGATGGGAGACTCGCAAGAAGAAATGACAGATGATAATGTCATGAAGAACCTGTTTCAGTCATTTACCATGTATATGCAGCAGCAAGCTCATGCAAAACGAGACAGTGATGCTATGGATGCTTTGAAAGCTGTCCAACAGGAGTTGAAGCAGTTTAATGGCCAGCAAGTGTCAACTTACCTGCATTTATATGAAGAAAAGATGAAGTTTTTTGGGGTTTCTCAAGATGTTTGGAGCCGCTACTTCTTGCGGATCGTGGTGCGAGCTCTTGAAGGTCGAATTGCAGAAATTCAAGAAGCACATGCAGGTTGGGCTGAATTTAAAAAGGCATTAAAAGATGAATATTTCCTGGAGGATACAGGTCTTATGAATCGCAGGAATTTTTTAGCATGGGTTTCTACGCCTAATAAGGGACTTTCTGTTACCGCTCTTCTGCGAGAGTTTGAAAGCCGTTATGATCAATTGGATGGGACTGAACAGCAAGCTTTGGAGATGCAGAAAGTGGAGTTATTTTTGCAAGCTGCAGATGCTGATTTACAGGAAAAGTTGGATGATCTTTTGGAAGATCAAGCTACTGATTCAGGTTTAAAGACTGAGTGGAGACATGTCATTGATGCTGTGAATGCTCTTGTTAAGAAGCAGCGCAGGAGAGTAAGATTGCATCGAAATACAGGATCAGTTTCTGAAAAATCCTTGGAGACTTCTTCTTCTACCCCTGCTGCAACTTCTTTGCCAAAGCCTACTCCTCCTGCTGTGAATCCACCAGTTCCTGCTGCTCCAGTGCCCTTATCTGTAGATGATGTTATTAAAGGCTTGGCGGATTTGACAATTGAAGCAGTCAAAGCTGAAGTTGGTAAGTTAAAGGAGCAACTTATGTCAGTACCTGCTGTAGCACCTGCTCCAGTGACTGCTTTTCCAGCTGGTCAAAGAAAAGGGCGACGATGCATTTGGTGTGATAGTACAGAGCACCAACACTGCAGAGATTGTGATGCTTTTCAGGAAGCACGTAAGAAGAATGTAGTGTTCTGGGGACAAGATGGGAAGATAGGGCTGACAGAGACTGGCGCTCCTCTTGACACGAACTTTGGTAAGGGAGGTATGAAGAAGCTTGTTGATGATATGACTGCGCGATCAGCTTATGTGAGTGTTAGAGGAGATGCTTCAGCTTTTGGAGTCCAGCTTGAGCAGAAATCTGATGGAGACTCTGCTTTATGGTCTTCTGCCTTGGAGATAGCGAGAAGAGGGAAAGTTCAAACTTCTACTATGACTTGTGTGGGCTCTAGCATCCGAGGAGAAACAGGATGGGATTCTCCTGTTGACAGGTATTCTATTTTTGCTTATATGGCTAAAACGCAGGGTTTAGATGCCATGGTTGAGGAAAAGAGAAGAAGAGATGAGGAGGGTCCTAGCTCCTCCAAAAAGACTAGAGGGGGTGACTTTGTTTCACCACCTGTTACAGCTCCACCTATGTCAAATTCTCCAGCTCAAACAGGTTCTGATCAACCAATGGAAGACAAGCAGAAAGAAAAGAGGCAACCAAGAAAAGAGCCAGGATTCAAGCTCTTGTCAGACCTTGATATGCAAACGGATATGAGTAAGATTTTTCATGAAAGAATTTTGAATAGTGAAGTCACTTTTACTGTTGGAGAGGCTCTTGGGATTGCTAGAAGAGAAATTACAGGATCAGATGCAGGATCTTTTGCGGAGGAAACGACATGCGATGGAAGGACCTGCTTTACAGGGATTGTGGCATGGAGCTCTTGGGGAAGAGCATGATGATGCAGTGATGGTTGAGAATGCTTCTGTTAATCCGCAATTGGAGAAAATAGTGCAGCCTATGCAGTATGAAGATGATGAGACCCCTATTCTCATTCCTCGCAGCCATTTTTCACGAAGTCATTGGGCTAGAGCAACCACTGAGACAGTGGTAAGGATTGGAGAGAAACAAATTCCCTTGATCGCTTTAGTTGATCATGGTTCTGAGATTAATCTTATTGCTCGAGGTGTTTATGAGAGTGGCAAGTGGCCTATGGATGCAGAGCATGGCTGGCGCATGAGAGCCGCCAATAATACTTCTGGTGATATGTATGCTGCTTGTCCGAGTATCAGAATTTCTATTGGTAATGTTGAAGAGGATTATCATTGCTTTGTTCAGGATTCATGCTCTTATCCGATTATTCTTGGACAGCCTTTCATTACAGAAGCAAGAATGGAAACAAAAGTGATGGATGATGGGTCAGCTTATGCGCGGATACGCAGTAAAGATGGTATGCGAGCTGTTCAGTTTATGACTGTTGGGGTAAATCATTCGAGAAACAGGGACTCCTTGCGTGAGGCACCACTACCTGCGAAGGAGTTGGATTTTCATTAGGTACCGCTGTCTTGCGAGACGCCAGTGGTACGGAGCGGAGAAAAGAGGAGATCTCGCCTCCTGGCAGCCAGTCTTTCTCCAATAACTTTGTTGGGTTTACTTCAGATAGTTCAGTAAGTTATCAGAAAATTTCAGATTTGCCTAGAGCTGCCAGGCAGTACATTGGTTGTAAGGAGAAAGAGTTGAAGAATGCAGGTATTTTGCAAGCAGAAGAGCATGTAGATGGATTGTATGAAGGGATGTCTTATGCAGATACATTGTTTGAGATGAGAGCAATGCTGAAAACTGTTGTATGCAAGGGTTCAAAGATCATACCTGTGCAAACCTTGGATATGTTTCAGGAAATTTCTGGTTTTATGCTGCAAACAGAGTTAGAGGCTGAGAAAACTCAGCAAACTGAATTTATGGCTGATCTTGATCAGCTAATAGAATTGCAGAGGACTGAATCCATTCAGCCAACAGAGTTGAATGCAGAAAAATTTCTGCATACAGAGTTTCAGGATGCATCTATGCAGTCCATAGAGCCGAGGGCTGAATTCATTCAGCCAACAGAGTTGAATGTAGAAAAATTTCTGCATACAGAGTTTCAGGCTGCACCCATGCAGTCCATAGAGCTAAAGGCTGAAATTTTTCAGCCAACAGAGTTGAAAGATGCTGAAAATTTGCAGAAATTGCAGCAAAGAAAAGAGTGCTTGAATGATGCCAAGGCTGACACAAAATATAAAACAGTTGATAAGAAGGTTAAGCCGGTTGCAGGCCCGCTTCCTTCTGATAGTGATGAACAGATTGAAAAAGCTATGAAGCAGCCTATGTTGAGGGATCCTGCAAATATTGGACATAAGTTTACAGCTGAAACTCTTGCAGAATTGAAGATTGGAAATGAGGATTTTTTTCTTCCAGTGGAAAAAGAATGTTTTAGAGAGATGCTTGGACGTCATGGTAAGGCATTTGCTTTCTTTCCACATGAAATTGGCTGCATTAGTCCCGAATTGGTTGCACCTATGGTCATCTTCACTGTTCCTCATGTACCATGGAATATACGTCCTATACCTGTGCCTAAAGCACACTTGCCAAAGCTAATAGAGTTGCTGAATGAGAAGATTAAAATGGGGATTTTGGAACCTTCTTCTGCACCTTATTCTAACAGGTGGTTTAATGTACCAAAGAAGAATGGTACTTTGAGATTTATTCAGGATATGCAGCCCGTGAACAAAGTGACAATCATGAATGTGGGAACAGGTCCAGTTGTGGATGAATTTGCTGAGGCTTTTGCAGGACGAGCCATTTATTCTCTAGGAGACTTGTATTCAAGTTATGATCAGTTTCAGCTTGCCTTGGAAAGCAGGGATATTACTACTATGCGGACACCTATTGGTCTTGTGAGGATGTGTACCTTGCCACAAGGTGCTACAAACTCAGTTGCTCATATGATGAATGCTATGCATAGAGTTCTTCGAGACTATATTCCGCAGTATACCATGCCTTTTCTAGATGATGTGCCTATTAAGGGTTGTGCAGAAGAAGAAAAGAATGAAAGTCTTGATTTGCGTGGATGTAGACAGTTTGTGGCTGACCACTTGATTGCTTGTGAGCAAATATTGACACGATTAGAGGAGGTAAATTTGACACTTTCAGGGCTGAAATCTATCTTTGGTGTTAATGAAGTCATCATAGTTGGGCATATGGTTGGATATTATGGCAGAAAGCCTTCTCCTGCAAAGGTGGATGCCATAAACAGGATTGCAGAGTATTGCTCGACTACTTCAGAGGTGCGGAGATTTGTGGGAGCTTGTGTATTTTACATGATTTGGATTCCTCATTTTGCTCATATTGCAGATGTTCTCTATCAGCTGCTTCGAAAGGGGCAGAAATTTCATTGGGATGAGAAGCATTCAAAAGCCATGCGTAAGCTCAAGAAGCTGTTGCAATCAGCTCCTACTCTATGCAAGGCAGATTATCAGTGTGGACGGCCGATCATGTTGACAGTTGATACTAGCCCTATTGGCATAGGTTGGGCTGTGGGACAGGATGATGCTGATGGAAATAGGTATGCTATCCGCTTTGGAGCTAAAGTTCTTAATGAGCGACAAAGGAGATACCCACAGATCAAAAGAGAGTTGTGGGGAGTAGTCACTGCACTAAAGTGTGACAAAGGATATTTTATTGGAGCTTCAGTTGTTGTGGAAACAGATTGATTACCTTTGCTTGGCATGATTACTAGTTGCTCGACTCCAGATATAGCGATGCTTCGGTGGATTGCCTATATCAAATCATTGAATCCAGAATTTAGACACATAGCAGGGAAAGATAATCCAGTTGCTGACATGCTTTCTAGAGCGAGATATGAGGATGAGGAGTCAATGCTTGCAGAAGATGATGAGACAGAGTTTGCTGCTTCTGTCCTTATTCATGATTGTCATGTATCTACTGTTGAAGCTTTTATTGAAGAACTTTATGTTGATGAGTGGCTGCAAATTGGACAGTATCTAAGTTCATTGACTCGAAGAGCTGATTGGACAGATGATGAATTCAAGAAAATCAGAAGGAAGGCTTATGGGTATTTCTTGAAAGATGGTTTTCTTTGGAAGCATCCAAGAAAGAGAGGAGGCTTGCCCTTGAGAGTAGTTTGTGATGTAGCGATGCAGATACAGATTATGCGAGAGTTTCATGAGAGCTCATGGGCTGGACATAGAGGTGTGTGGGCTACCTATGAGAAAATCAAAGAAAGATACTGGTGGAAAGGGATGTATAAAGATGTTTCTCACTTTGTGGAGACTTGCAGGGACTGCCAGCTTTACTCTTTAGTGCGACATCGTGATGAGTTGCATCCGACTTATCCACTATGTATGCATTATAAGTGGGTGGTAGACTTGGTTACTTTGCCAGTGGGACTTTGGCAGATGAGATATCTTGTCTTGGCTAGGGAGGATCTTACAAACTATGTTGAAGGTAGACCGTTGCGGACGAAGACCACCACTACAGTATGTAAATTCTTGTTGGAAGAAATATTTTGCAGGTATGGATGTATAGGCAAGATTACAGCTGATCGTGGAGAGCTAGATGCAGATGAAGCTAGAGAATTCTTCTCACGGCTTGGGATTAAATTGGCTCTTACTACTGCCTATAATCCAGAGGGAAATGGCAAAAGTGAAAGAGGACATCCGCCAATAGTTAAAGCATTGGCAAAATCTTGTAGAGGTCGGATTGGAGATTGGCCGAGATTACTACCTTTTGCATTGTGGGCTGATCGCTCTACACATAGTGTGACTACTGGATACATGCCTGCGGAGTTGATGTATGGGCAAAAACCTGTCATGCCTACTGAAATTTGTGCTCTCACTTGGAGTGTTCTTCCGTGGCATGAGAATTTATCAAGGGAAGAGTTGTTAGCCCTTCGGATTCGTCAACTAGAGAGAAGGACAGAAGATGTGCAGCTAGCCGTTGATCGTTTGAAGGCAGCCCGTCTCAGAAATAAGGACAGGTTTGATTTAAGGCATCGCTTGAGGCCTAGAGCCATAAAAGAAGGAGATTGGGTTCTAGTCTATGACAGTAGTCTAGAAAATCAGCATAGTAGCATGAGAAAAATGGTTCAAAGATGGTTTGGACCGTATGAAGTGAAACAAGTTTTTGACAATGGTACCTATGAGCTGGCTGAATTAGATGGAACAGTATTGAGGGTGTCTATTGCTGGTAAACGAGTCAAGATTTTCAAGAAAAGAGAAGATGAAGAATATGCACTTGAAGCATTGACAGAAGAAGAGCAGGTAGAAGAAAGACAAGCAGAAGAGACAGAAAACATAGATGATGAAGCTGATGGAGAAACAGGTCTACTAGAATCAGAAGATGGACTCGACTTGTTTGTGGAGTTGAATGATCCTGGATAGTTGGCACATCCGGAGGATGCGCAGGTTTAGAGGGGGTGGATGTCGTGTTGCTGCGCATCCGAGTCGTATATACCTCCATTTCTTTTGTTGTGCATTTGTGTTAATTTCTGCGTGTGACTCATTGTTTGTGTGAAGCATTACGATAATCTGCATCCAGTGTACATATTCCCTTAGTGCATGTGTATGATTTTGTTTGGATGCATGATGTGTGTATATTAGAAAAATATGAAAAACTGATGCCAAAGGATCTTTGTCCTGCTGCTATTTGTTCTAGTTCTGTGTGCAATGACAGTCTTTAAGATCACCACATGCTATACATCTCGGTATGAAGGTCAAAAACCAGGAACTTCAGGGTTGAGGAAAAAGGTTACTGTTTTCAAACAACCAAATGAAGTCACTTTTGTTTCTGTAGTCAAAGTTTGCTCCAACATGACAGCCTTAGTGCAAGTGTTTTGAAGATATGCTACAAGAAGGACATTTAAAGGAGGCAGCAGAGTTGCTGCAAGATATGCCTCTTGCAAATAATTTTGTTGCTTGTATGTCAATTTTAAATCAATGCAAAAGGCATGGTGACATATTGCTAGCACAGCAATGCTTTGACAAAATTGTCTCATTGAACTCACATGATGCCTCAGCTTATATGCTCATGTCAGACCTTTATACAAGTGCCGGAATGTGGGAAGAAGCTAATGAGATACAGAAGATGCGACAATGTTCCATGAGATCACATAAGAAGCTAGGAGAAACTTTTGTTGAAATTGACCACAGACTCTATGGTTTTGTGACAGGAGACAAAAGCTGCATGGATTCTCGTGACATATACACAAAAATCAAGAGATTGGAGTCTCAGATGAATGAGGAAGGTCGCTTGCCTAATTTTGACATGTGAACAAGAAAAAGAAAAACTAAAAACAGGGGAGAATTCGAATAGCTGAGGGAGGGAAGACTAATTCTGGAAAAGGTGCCGCCGCCATGAAGGCTCCCTCCGATCCTTTCTTCCTATGCGAAAAACAGGTGACCTTGGCTCTCTCCTGGAGGGGAAAAAGAAAACAAGCTGATACGAGGTCAGAGGAAAAAACGATGCGTCTCGGTGAGAAGGGGCACATTACTTACAATCTCAGTGGCTATGGGTGTCATCTGTCAATCGGCGATGGCGCAGATTCAGTCTGACGTGAAATGGTGCCAAAAAGATCCTCTCCTTCTTTCGCATACCTTGCTGACAAGGGAAGCTTTCTTGTAGGAAGGATCGGGTGTTGAGCACAACTAGCACAATCGTTGATAGAACAGGAGCAAGCTCGTTGATCAAGTGATCAAGTTAATCTGACTGTAGTCGATTGCAGTTGATAGAAGGAGGATTGCAAAAAACTTGAGGATGAAGGTGAGCTTCTGCAGTGGCACAACGTGAATATTGACACGGAACAGCAACCAGACTTCAAAAGTAACTTGCCCCGAGGACATGTCGTAGCAACAAAACTGGCTACCGTGCTCCGACTGTCATGGGCGCATCTCCTGATAGAGTAAGACATGACCAAAAACTTATATAGGTTTGCTGATTATAGCGTGAATCATAGAAGGTGGACGTGCCGAAGTAGTTATTGGGCATGACGAAAACTGCAGGTTCTTGAGTGCTTGAATGTGGATCAGATGCTGGCCACCATCAGAACAGGATGGAGGGAAAAGCTTGAATGTAAGGGCCTCAGGATGAAACTGACAGTGAAGACGATTAAGCCAACTGCTGAAATCACCTTGATGGAAACCAGTCTCAAAATTGTTGCTTATGTGGAACAGAAAATCACAGCTTTTGGAAAGCTACCAATCCTTTTGTGTCATTATATATAGAAGAGTCTGTCAGGTTTGCTGCTGAAAACTGATTTGAAGTTTCCAAACTGAAGCTTGTTGATGTAAAGCTACATTCTTCAGAAAACTATGCTCTTGTAAGAGAATATATTAGTGTGAAGAATGATTGGGAGTTCTCTGGTTTATGCATTAGAGGGAAATTTGAAGCAATCAATGACCAAATTGATGTTTGGCCAATGGCTCAGTTGTACTAGTTGAACTTTGGTATCACAGTTTTGCAGTGAATGCTGTTTTGTATGTTATACCAACTGCCCTACAGACTTTGCCCTAATGCTTTTACCTTTGTTAGGAGTAAGGCAAAAAGATACATGCTGAAGGACTTGAACAAAATTTGCTTATTGACAGTATCTTTGTTGTAATTCATTTGACAAGCAATATAGAGATCTTTGGCATCAAATATTGAGTTATTGAGATCTTTTTGTTAGCCTCATTCCTTGCTGTACCTTGAACCCCGTGTTCTGCAGCTCTTGCACGAACTCTATAACATCGCGATCTTGAACAACAAGACCTTTATCATTTTCCATTTTGTCTACATTACGACAAACAATTTGTTTTTGTTATCATTCTTTTTTTTTTCTTAAATTGTTATCCTCTCCTTCCATCTCTCTCTTTTTTTTTCTTTCTTAAATTGTTATCCTCTCCTTCCATCTCTCTCTCTTTTTCTACGTTATGACTACGACCACGACCACGACTACGACTACGACCATGACCACGACCACGACCACGACCACGACCACGACCACGACCACGACAACGACTATGATGACGACGACTACGACCATGACCACGACCACGACCACGAATACAACTACGATGACTACGACCACGACCACGACTATGACTACGACTATGACTACGACTACGACTACGATCACGACCACGACCACGACCATGACCACGACCATGACCACCATGACTACAACTATGATTATGACTACGACTACGACCACGACTACAACTACGACTACGACCACGACCACAGCCACGACCATGACTACGACTAGATGACCACGACCACGACTACGACCAAGACCAGGACTAGGACCAGGACCAAGACCAGGACCACGACGACCATGACTACGACTATGAATACGACCATGACCACGACCACGACCACGACCATGACCACGACCACGACCACGACCACGATCACGACCACGACCACGACCACAACCACGACCACGACCATGACCACGACCATGACCACGACCACGACCACGACCATGACCACGACCATGACCACGACCACGACCATGACCACGACTACGATGACCATGACCATGACTATGATGACCATGACTACGACTACGACTACGACCATGATCTCGACCACGACTACGACTACAACTACGACTACTTATGTAGAGATGAAGAGAGAGACAAGAGTTGAGAGAAGAGAGAGGAGAAAGAGAGAGAGATTTGACTAGAGCATTTGACATCCATAGTCAATACACCGTGGAAAACACAAGCACAAATTGACATTGAATTATGGCAAGAAAATCCACCACAAAACAATAGTTATAATACTCGAGGTAGGATTTCAAAGTTTTATTGATTTCAATCAGTCATGGATGCCATACTATGGGTAGGTTGCACTCACTAAGAATAGGATTGGTGATTCACCTCATCTTCTCTCTATCATCAATAGAATTATCCTTTACCATTTACAACTCACCCACCTTCTCTCCACACTATTACACACTACAATCTCTATGAGGGCATGAGATTGGAATCTCCATAGATACCAAAGCATGATCTCTAGCTTGATGGTTGCATATATACTACTACTACTCGTGGAATAAACCTTAAAATAGTTATTATGCTCAAATATATGCTTGTTAGAGCAGAAATCTGTTCCTAAGACTATTCTAAGAAAGAAAGAGGGTTAATGATAAAAGAGTGTCCTTCCTTGCAAGTGATTTTATATTATATTTATTAATTAAAATTGATAGTTGAAGATGAGTTTCCTAAGAGATCTTGTAGTGATGCTATTTTAGTTTTGCGAAGCATATGAATGATGTCGTTTTAGTTTTTTTGTATTTGTCTTTTTAAGAAGAGATTGCTTTTTATGGAATATCCAAAGTTATTTTTGGATTTACGTTATGAAAAATGAATGTTTTTCATACTGATAGGCTGATTGCCTTCATTGTATACTTGCGTGGTGGAAGCTAGGACAAGCCCCATGTATGAGAGGTCTCTTTGCAGAAAGAACATTATGCTAGGAGGCACAAGTATGCTAGGGCTCTCTAGCCATATATCCTTAGGTTTGTTGAGGATCGGCCTAACCCCTATGAGCCTAGGATGAGCTTATTGTAAGGTCTTGTTTACTTTTCTCTCTTTCTCTCCCTCTCTCATTTCATCTCTCTCCCTCACCCTCACCCTCTCTTTCTCTCTTTCCCTATTAGGTTTAATGATTTTTCTCTCTTTTTCTCTCTCCTTTCCCTCTCATTTTTTCTCTCTCCTCTTCCTCTCTCATTTCCTTTTCTCTCTTTCTCTCCCTCTCTCATTTCCTCACCCTCTCTCACCCTCACCTCTCTTTCTCTATTAGGTTTAATGATTTTTTTCTCTTTTTCTCTCTCCTCTCCCTCTCTCATTTTTTTTCTCTCCTCTCCCTCCCTCACCTTGACTCTCTCTTTCTCTCTTTCCCTATTAGGTTTAATGATTTTTCTCTCTTTTTCTCTCTCCTCTCTCTCATTTCTTTTTCTCTCTCCTCTCCCTCTCTCATTTCCTCTCCCTCCCTCACCCTCACCCTCACCCTCACCCACACCCTCTCTTTCTCTCTTTTCCTATTATATTTAACAGATTTTCTCTCTTTCTCTCTCTCTTCCTCCCTCTCCCTCCCTCTCCCTCTCCCTCTCCCATTTCCTCCCTCTCTCTCATTTTCCTATTATGTTTAATGTCTCCCTCCCTCTCCCTCTCCCTCTCTCATTTCCCTATTATGTTTAATGTCTCCCTCTCCCTCTCTTTCTCTCTCCCTCCCTCTTCCTTTCCCATTTCCTCCCCCTCTCCCTCTCCCCCTCTTTCTCTCTCTCTCTCTCTCCCTCTCCCTCTCTCATTTCCTTCCCCTCCCTCTCCCATTTCCTCCCTCTCCCTCTCTCTCTCTCTCATTTCCTCTCCCTCTCTCAATATACACAAACAAAGTAAAAGAGAGAGAGAATGCACTCTCCCTCCCTCTCGTTCTCTCATTTCATCCCCCTCCCTCTTCTATTTCCTTCCTCTCCCTCTCCCTCTCCCTCTCATTCTCTCTCTCTCTCCCTCCCTCTCCCTCTCTCATTTCTGTTGAGATGACAAGCTCAACACATGCGGACATTAATGATGGAACACCTGGTTAGATGGGTTCACACGTCTACACTTTGCATGTCGGTGGTCATTATGACTCTCACATGGCCACTAACTCATTACTTATTATATTCAGGTTGTTACACCTATTTACAGCTGGCATAGTTATAGCGTCGACTAGTGTAGTCGGTTATGCATTGTTTGACTTAGTAGGCCACTTTCCTTTATGTTGTATCTTATTATACTTTGTGTACATTGTAAAGTGTGTGGAAGAAGAAGAAAAAACTAGCAAGAAAATGTTTTGGCCTCCATCTCTCTTCTTGTCTCTTGAGCGAGCTTCTCCTTGTGTATTCTGTGTGTGTTCAGCGCAGCATCTTGAGCAAGTCCCCCCACCATGCGATTCTTCACATGGTATCAAAGCTGCACCACTGATTGAGGCTAGTTTTGAAGGCTAAAGCGAAGGAGAGAGCCAAGGATTCGAGCAAGCAAGCAGCGGGTAAGAAGCTCTTCCATACTCTACTTCTTCTCTTGGACAATGCCTGTGGAGGCACCGGAAGTAGGGCAGAGCAAAAATCTTAGATTGCAGTGAGATTTGGTATGCGCAAAGATCCCTGTGTATTCTGCAGATCAACCCTTTAGGGCTGTCCCGCTGCTATTTTGGCCATATGAGGTCATTTCAGGCCCCGTTTTAGACTCGCAAGGTTGCGGACAGTAGTTCGAGATACCCTTCAATTTCAGATATGTCTGCCGTATACAGGTGCATAGGTTACAAATTTTAGATCTGTAAGTTCAAAGGTTTTTACCAGTGAATAAACACAAGGTTTATCTGCAAACTGGTTGTGCAGATTGCATGTATTGTTGAGCAGACAGTGAAAAAGACTGTCTGGTGTATTGCTGTGTACTACAATTGAGGGTTGCAGAAGATTTACTTGTTGTTTGGTATTAGTTTTGTGATAATGGCAGAGAATAGTGGAAACCCCATCATTGAGAAGCTCGACAAGAATAACTACCCTTCATGGAAGTTCCGTGTCACGAACTTCCTTATTAGAAAATGCCTCTACGAGTTTGTTTTAGGTGAAGAAAAGGAGCCGGAGGTGAGTGATTCTCCAACTGCAGAAGAGACAAAGGCACGGAAGGAATGGAATGCAAAAGACAAAAAGGTCATGTATTGGCTGTCTGCAATAATTGGCAATAATATGCTAGGACATATTAGAAATGCAAAGAGTTCATATACAGCTTGGACCATACTTGAAAGTATGTTTTCCATAAATACAAAGGCACAAAAGATTCAACTCAAGCAAGAGTTGAATACATTGAAGAAATGGAAGATGTCTATCAATGAGTATGCACCGAAGGTAAGGAGCATTGCAGATGCCTTGGTAGCGATTGATGTAATGCCCGATGATGATGATTTGGTGTCGTCTACCTTGAGTGGACTTAATAATGAAAAGGCTTGGAAATATTTTGTAACTTTCGTATATGTCAGAAAGCCATTTCCAAATTTTGATGAGTTAGTCTCCCTTATGATCACTGAAGAGATCAACATGTAGAGTGAGATATCTGAAAAAAGTGGTGAATAGGTCCAAGCTTTCTAGTCCAATTCAAAAAGGGGGCGTGGTAGGTCCTCTTCAAGAGGGTGTGGTACAAGACGTGGTAGTGACAACCAACAAAACAGATTGAATCAGCAATTTGGCGATATGCAGGTTTTAGGAGGTTGTGGTAACTTTAGAGATAGGGGGAGCTTTAGAGGAAGAAGTGGATGGCAGAATAGAGGTTCTAACAACTCTGGTATTGTGTGTCACTACTATGGCAAAACAGATCATATTGCAGCCCAATGTTATGCTAAGAAAGATGATATTCGCAGTGGTAAGTTGGAGCAAGGAAACTATGCATCGTCTTCACGACAGAATGAAGACAAAAATGAACGTCTATTTGTTATGCAGCATATGCTGAATGCTATTATAGGAAAGGGAACACATGATGATGTTTGGTATGTTGATTTAGGTGCATCCAATCATATGACCAGCCATGTAGAATGGTTTGGAGAGATGCAGGATTTGCAAAATACAGGTTATGTGCAGACGAGTGATGATTCATACCACCCAATTTCACACATTGGAAAAGTTCCCTTGTCCTTGCATGATGGTAAGACAAAGAGTCTTTCAGACGTATTATATGTGCCATCTATTACAAGGAACTTGGTGTCAGTCGGCCAGATAGTAGAGCAAGGGCTGCAAGTCAGATTTAATGCAAAGGGCTACTTTGTAGAAGACTTCAATGACTTCAATGACAAGTGCAGGTTGGTTGCAAAGGGAAGTAGAGTTGGACGTATGTTTACTCTGGATGCTGGAATTCCTACTATGAATGCTGCTATGTATGCTAAAGGAAAATGTGTTGTTGCATATATTGAAATTTGGCACAAACGCATTGGACATGTAAATGTACAAAGGCTGAAATTAATACAGTCCAAAGGGTTGGTTACAAGTTTGCCTACATTTAGAGTTGCAGAATTTCATGTTAGTTTGGTAAGCAGACAAGACAACCCTTTTCACATATGACAAAGATGTAAGCAGAAATATCCTTGATGCTGTGCATACAGATATTTGGAGGCCTACACAAAATGTATCTCTTGGAGGCAGTTCATACTTTGTCACATTCATTGATGATTGTTCTAGAAAGCTGTGGGTATATTTTATGAAGGAAAAGAGTGAAGCGTTTGAGCACTTTAGAACTTTCAAGGCTGCAGTTGAAAGAGAAACATGCTTGAAAGTAAAGTGCTTGAGGTCAAATGGAGGGGGAGAGTACCTCTCGAATGAGTTCAGTGATTTTCTGAGGTCTCATGGGATAAAGAGATAGTTCACATGCAAGTATACCCCACAGCAAAATGGTGTTGCAGAAAGAAAAAACATGCATATTGCAGAAGTTGCACGGGCATTAATGGATGAAAAGAATATGCCCAAACATTTTTGGTCTGAGGTTGTCCATACTGCTGTCTACATTATAAATAGAACTCCCACAACTGCAGTTCATGGGATGACTCCTGAAGAATGCTTTACTGGCAAGAAGCTTGATGTATCGCACTTGAAGGTATTTGGCTGTGTTGCATATGTTCATGTGCCAAGTGAACTACGGAAGAAACTTGATCCAAAAGTAGAAAAATGTGTCTTTATTGGATACTCTTTAGAGCAAAAAGGGTATCGCTGTTATAACCCTGTCAGCATGTAAGTTCAGAGTGAGTAGGGATGTCATATTTGATGAAATGAGTAGTTGGTATGCATCTAGTGGTGATGCATTGGATGATAATGATGATCATGACACTCATGTACAGGCTGAAAAGCAAGAATCACGGACTCTTAGCGGACCAGAGACATCATCTGGTAGTCCTTGGTCTGGGAGACTAAGGAGTAGCTCTATATCTTCAGGTGCATCTAGTAGCACTACAGGTAAAGACAAAGGAAAGAATAAAGTGTCAGATGGCATTGATACAGTTCTTGATGGAGACTCCAGTGGAGAGATTGGATGATGAGCTTGGTATTCCTTCTGTCAGGACACCAGGTATACAGAGAGCTCATAGTAATGTAAAGGCTCCATTGAGTGATCCAGCAGGGTCAGATACCCTCTTAAAATATTTGGTTTTGAAGGTTATACAGCTCACCATTATTCTTATATGGTGAAACTAGTTGAGGATGTTGAGCCCACTTGCTTTGAGGACACTGTTGGTCATACTCATTGGGATGCAGCAATGGATGAGGAGATGGTTGCATTAGAGGCCAACAAGACTTGGGATCTAGTATCATTGGCAAAGGGAAAGAAAGCTATTGGATGTAAGTGGGTTTATAAGATTAAGCACAATGCAGATGGTTCTATTAGTAGGTACAAAGCCAGGATGGTTGCAAAAGGCTACGCCGAGACATATGGCATAGACTATGAAGAACCCTTCAGTCCAGTTGCTAGGATGGCAACTGTCAAATGTGTGATTGCTTCGGCAGCAGCCAAAGGTTGGAGGTTGCAGAAAATGGATGTGAAGAATGCCTTCTTGCATGGTGATTTGCAGGAAGAAGTGTATATGGATTAGCCAGTAGGTTATGAAGATTTAGAGCATCCCATATATGTATGTAGGTTGAAGAAGGCGCTCTATGGGCTCAAGCAAGCACCTAGAGCATGGTCTAACAAGATCAGAGAGTATCTTGTCAATATTCGCTTTTATGTTTCTAATGCTGATCACTCACTTTATGTGAGAAAGGGAGATGTAGGTTTGGTCATCATAGTCATCTATGTGGATGACTTGATTATTACAGGTGATAGTGATAGTGGGATTGTTGAAGTCAAGGACTTTTTGAAGAAGACGTTTGAGATGAAGGATTTAGGTGAGCTAAGGTACTTCCTTGGCATTGAGGTGATCAGATGTGATGATGGTATATGGCTGTCCCAAAGACAGTATGGCTTGGATATGTTGTCCAAGTATGGTATGACATCATGCAAACCACCTTCAGTCCCATTGGAGCAGCATGCAAACCACTTTCAGTTCCGTTGGAGCAGAATGTAAAGTTGAGTACTGATGTTGGGGATGAGATAGAAGACCCTACTATATTCAGGAGGATAGTGGAAAGTTTGATCTACATGACCATTACAAGGCCAGACTTAAGCTACACTATTGGTCTTGTGAGTCATTTTATGCAAGTACCTAGAAAGCCACATTTGGATGCAGTCAGATGCATATTGAGATATGTGAAGTCCACATCACATTATGGACTTTTCTATGAGACAGGTATAGATGTGCAGGTATTTGGATACACAGATGCAGATTGGGCTGGTAGTATGTCTGATCAAAGATCTACCAACTGATACATGTTCTCTCTTGGTAGTGCAACAGTTACTTGGAGCAGCAAAAAGCAATCTACAGTTACTTTGTCGAGTACAGAGGCTGAGTATAGAGGTACTGTTGTTGCAGCATGTGAGATAGTATGGCCGCAAAAGTTATTGGTTGATTTAGATGTGCAGGTGGAAGGTCCAGTTGTCATTTATTGTGACAACAGGAGCAGTATACAGTTGGCTAGGAACCCTGTGTTTCATGCCAGGACAAAATATATTGAGATACAATACCACTTTGTGAGAGAGAAGGTACTAACAGGTGAGATTGACTTGGTATATGTCAGCACACAAGATCAGATAGCTGACATCTTCACGAAGGCATTGGGTATAGAGAAGCTTCAAAAGTTTCGAAGCTTACTTGGAGTTGCATAGATGCAGTTGACTTAATAGGCCTCTTTCCTTTATGTTGTATCTTATCTATACCTTGTGTACATTGTAAAGTGTGTGGAAGAAGAAGAAAAAACCAGCAAGAAAATGTTTTGGCCTCCATCTCTCTTCTTGTCTCTTGAGTGAGCTTCTCCTTGTGCATTCTGTGTGTGTTCGGCACAGCATCTTGAGCAAGTCCCCCCACCACAATTCTTGACAATTTCCTCCCTCTCTCTCCCTCCCTCTCCCTCTCTCATTTCCTCCCTCTCCCTCTCCCTCTCTTTCTCTCTCTCTCTCCCTCTCTCCCTCCCCCTCTCTCATTTCCTCCCCCTCCCTCTCCCATTTTCTCCCTCTCCCTCTCCCTCTCTTTCTATTTCTCTCCCTCACTCTCGCTCTCGCTCTCCCTCTCTTTCTCTTTCTCTCCCTCCCTCTCCCTCTCTCATTTCCTCCCTCTCCCTCTCCCTCTCTTTCTCTCTCATTTCCTCTCCCTCTCTCAATATACACAAATTAAACCCTAAACAAGGAAAAGAGAGAGAGAATGGATTCACCGTAAAGATTCGAAGGAGGGTTTGGCGGCTCCTCTTCGTGACGGCGGCTCCTCCTCTTCTTCGCAAACGACGGTGGCGACGCCGGTGGTGGCAGCGGTGGCGAGAAGCCTTCTTCCTCTCCCTCTCTCACCCTCTATGCAAAACACTCGCTCTCTCTCTCTCTCTCTCGCTCTCCCTCTTGAAAACTTTCGAGAATGTGTGAAATGAAATGCGCTCGGGTTTCGGCCCGCTTTTTTTTCTCTGTGGGGCGTCGCTATTAGCATCGCCGCTATTTATCGTCGCTAATTGGCATCATTATGGTCTAGTTTCCTTGTAGTGAACTTGGCATCCATAGGCTGAAACTGGACGGTTGGCCTAAGTTGTTCCAATAGCAACAAGGAAGCTTATTATAATCCCACCCCCATGGATAAGTGCATCAACCAAGAATAACTTAGCTATTGTTGGATGAATATATAGATGAGTAGTTGGAATCAAGGATTCATCTTGCATTTCTAAATTGCTATGGTGGTACTTGAACATTTATGATAGAGCCAATTGGATTTGATCAGAAGGGTAGTGTAGGAATGGGTTGCTACAATTGCTCAAACTGTTCATAGAACGTTTGTTTTATGTGTTGTAGGGGACTTTCATTATTCACGATGGGTGGTTCATGGAAAGGGGTCCTACTAGCTAACACTATTTTATTCTATTGCCATTAAAATGGCCAATGGGGTGGTCATTTAGTATCTTTAGCTCGACATTTCTTGCCCTAGTGATTACATAAACACGAAAGGGTTTGAGGCCTTGGAGTTTTTACTTTTTCTTCTAGCCTTTATTCATGTAGATTCATATAAGGTCCCCTTTATTGAAGGATCATTGTTTGACATTCTTGTCAAACCAGGCCATTTGTTAGGTTTTGTCAATAAGTAGGGTGTGAGGGGCTAGTAGGCATGTTTTATTCAAGCACTTTAGCTCTTTTAGGTGATGTTGCAAGGATCTAGTGACTTCCTAGAATTCTTGATTAGCAATGCAGAGGTTAGGGTCTAAAAAATCTATGGGCAAGATGGCGTTTATATTGTATGTAAGTCAAAATGGCATTTGTCATGTGGTAGACTTGTAGGCTATCCAGTACACCCAATTTGACTATGTTTGATGAATTGTTGAATAGCTCCACGGTGATGGGCTAGCCTTGTTCAATTTCCATAAAATCCTATTTTCCTCATTGATTAAGAAGCAGGATATGGACGTAGAGGAAGTAAGTGACTCTAAGGGTGACTAGTTTATTCAAGATGACAAAGATTTGGACTCTGATTCGGTCAATTATGTCACATATGGCCATACCATTGAGCAATTTTATATGGATCCCAAGCCCTCTCTTGAATTGAGAGCTTTCTCATTAATATGGTTATCATAAGACTAAACTCAGAGTTGAAATGGTTTGAATAACTTAGGGTCTTGGATTACAAACAAATGGGATACCCTCTTAATAATCATTGTTTAGATCCCAAATTGTTTACAATTATTGACGATGACTTAGCCAAAGTCTCCGAGAACACCACCATAATAAGTTTTTACTCTCACATAGATGGAAGCAATTGCATTGACCCATAAATTCCCCAATCAATCTAATTTTCCAACTTCCAATCCACTAGAGACAAAAACATTTGAAATGCAATCCTCCTAGGGATGAGTTACAAACTTGAAGTCAAAAGAAGCCATAAGACCTCCAACCAAGATTCACAAAGTTCAAAAAAAGATATTGGTCAACTTACTAGGCATGAATTGCAAAGGCACACCCAATGAACCCATTGAGGGACTAGCAAAGATCAAAGAAGTAAACATTGTAGTGTTAGGGAAATCCCTCTATGTATTTATAGGGCAGAGGATCTCAATGCAAGGGATAAGGAAGAAGTATTTAGCTTGCAGAAGGAATACTATAATAAAGACAATTTCTTATTGCTAAGAAATACTCATGAAATATAGAAAAGCCATGATTAAGGTAACCATAGCTAATTCTCAAATTTATGTGCTGAAGAAATATTAGAGGGAAAATGGGGATGACAACAAAATACACACCTCTTGCAATGGTGAAGTAAGGTATTCACACCTTAGCTATGGTGGGAGGTCTAATAAGAGGAATGCTCAATAGGAAATTTTATTAATGGTACAAAGATAATGTGCACAACTACATTCTCAACCTTTTATACTCCACCAATGAAGAGTGTTGACAGAGAACCAATTCATCAATTCTCCTTCTCCAAAGAGTCCCCATATCTTTTGAAATATGGCATATCCCCATATAATAATCTTCCCATAGAGCTATTAAGCATTGGGATCGGTGCTATAGTCTGAAAGAAATAGGGGATTAAGTGACAAATTTTCTACTACTACATCACTGTTTCCTAATGGCCAGGAATAAGAAGAAAGATCCTATTACTGAGGCATTGAATGATGGTGTCAGAGAGGACTTGCATCTCCCATCTTACTTTGGGAAAAATGTGTAATTACATGCCTTCTTTTAAGAGAGATTCACTTGGAAAACCTCACTTAGAGATATGGAGGACTCAAAGATTATTCCCAATACAACATATTCACGAATAGGTAGCAAGGCTCTTCATCCTTCACAAATTCATGGCATTCATAACCCAAGGCCTCAATTTAGCAGTCTAAAGGATAATCATAAACATGACGAGGAACAATACAACACTCGATGGGATAATGATCATCATGGATGTGATCCTTTCTACAAGAATTTTTATCATCAATCCTCAAATTCTCAAAAAGGAAATGCAGTCAACAATCAAGTTCATGAAGGTGGAAGGCATGATGAGTGAAGATCAGCTCATGACATCCCAAACCAAGAGCATTTTTCAAATGGACAACCTTCATCTCATGGTTTTGGGCCCCCTACTTTTAGACAAAATTCATGGAATAAAGATTCATGGAGACAACAATCTCGTGGGCAACCATCTTATAATGAAAAAGAATATAAGGAGAAGATCAATATCACTAATTTCAAAGGAGATAACGATTCACCTTCGGAATGGGCGGAGTGGATCAATAAGCTTGAATTGTACTTCACCTTTTATCCTAGAAGTGAAGAGGCCAAAATTTATTTCGCGGCTCATCATCTTGAAGGTTAGGCCCATACTTGGTGGCGTTACATACAAAATATTGGGTAAAACCTTGACTCTTGGGAGGAGTTCAAGCAAGCAATGATTGATGTCTTTGTGTCTCCTTTGGAAAAAGAAAGCTTCAAAGAATATGGTATGCATGCGCTCAAAGAGAAATATCCGTTAGAGACTATTCCAATACCTACTTGAATCTTTCCATGTATATTGAAGGTATTTCAGATTTTGCTAAGGTGAATAAATACATTTTTGGTCTTGACCCTACCCTATCATCGGAGGTAGGATCTCAACAACCAAAAACATTACATGAGGCCATATAATTGGTTGAAAGATACTCTTTGAAGTACAAAAGAGATGCAGGAAATTTTCAGCAAAGTATGGGCAATAATATTTTCAATCAACCTACAAAGTACGGGCAAGTTTTCAACCAATCAAGAGACTCTTTTAGGCAAGAAAACAGAGGTTATAACAGTCCAGACAATTATAACAGCAAAGAGCCAACATTTTCCACTGTTTATGCCTCTAAACAGGGTGAAAATTTTGTACAAAAATAGGGGCAAACTTTCAAAAATGTGGCTGAGCCAAGAGGTACTTTTTCAAGAGCAAAAAATGCTCCTAAATTGCTCCAAAACAGTTCTAACAGCAACTTCCTTCCTCACGACAAGCTTAGGGAAATGCATGCAAAAGGATTATGCTTCAAATGTGGGGAGAAGCGGTCATACGATCATAAGCTGAAGTGTAAAGCTAAGAACTCAAAAATCAACATGGTGATCACTCAAGAAGTGGAAGTTGAAGAAGAAGAAGATCAAGAGGGAAATTTACTGCATGTTGATACATACCCAATGGTTGAAGAGGTTCATGGCGAAGAGAATGCTAACAACAAAGAATTATATGATCCCATGAGGTTTCATTAATGGCAAGGTTGCACATATTCTAGTGGATACAGGCAGCACTCATAGCTTCGTCAACACCAAATCTTTGAATGGGTTGAAGTTGTTACCCATTGATATGGATTCTTCCTTGCGGATACAAGTTGCCAATGGTGCATATAAGTCTAGTAAAGAAGTGTGTCACTGTACTTCAATTGAGTTATCGCCCTCTTGCACAATAAAAGTAGACTTGATCACTTTGGATATGGGGCCTATTGACATTGTCATTGGATGTAATTGGTTGAAAATACTTGGCAAATTCACCTTGGACTTGGAGAAAATGCAAATGAGATTTAATTGGCAAGGATAGCACATAGAGTTGAAAGGCATAGACTACAGACAAATAGAACTCATTTCCATGAAGAAATTACGAAAAGAAATCAAAGCCAGGGAAATCAACAAATCAGTCATCTTCTTCTTCAAAGAAAAGGGATCCAAGATTAGAAGAGCTATTGGAGGAATACAAGGATTTATTTAAGCAACCATCATCTTTACCTCCAAAGCAAGAGGCTGACCATCCTATTGATTTGTTGCCTAATACAAATCCCATCAACAAACCTCCCTATTGCTTGTCTAAGTTTGAAAGGGAAGAGGTGGAGCGACAAGTCAAAGAATTGCTGCAAATGGGTTAAAATCAACAAAGTCAATCACTGTTTGCCTCTCCTGTGCTCTTAGTCAAAAAGAAGAATGGATCATTTCACATGTGTATTGATTATCAGGATTTGAACAAGTCAACAGTCAATAATAGATATCCTATTCCCCGAATTGATGATCTTTTGGATGAACTTAAAGATGCCAAGGTCTTCACCAAAATAAATCTTCAATCGGGTTATCATCGAATTCGAATGAAGGAAGGAGATGAGTTCAAAACAGCCTTTAGGACTGAAAGAGGGTTATATCACTTCTTGTTTATGCCATTTGGGCTTTCTAATGCACCTGCTACTTTTCAATCCCTCATGAATAAAATATTGCAACCCTTCTTGTTCAAAACAATCCTTGTTTTCTTTGATAATATCCTAATCTATAGCAAATCCAAGAATGAGCATTTGAAGCATATGAGAGAGGCCTTTGACACATTATGAAGACACACACTCTTTGCCAAGATGACAAAGTGTTTTTTCACGGAAGATGAAGTTGAATACTTAGGTCATGTTGTGGGAGAACAAGGGATTAGAGTGGACCCCAATAAGATAAAATGTGTTAAAGAATGGCCTACTCCTACGAATGCAACCTCTTTGAGAGGATTCCTTGGGTTATTATCCTTCTATATAAGGTTCATCAAGAATTATGCTCATGTGGCGGATCCATTGACGGACCATCGCCGATCAAAGTTTCAATGAGCTAAAAACTTTTCTAATTTCAGCACCCATCCTTGTATGCCCGGATTTCTCTAAGGAGTTTATCATATATGCAGATGCTAGTGGAAGAGGAATTGGGGCTATTTTATGTCAAGATCATGGAGTCATAGCTTATGAGAGCCGAAAGCTTGATGACAAGGAGTGTCAACTACATGTTAATGAGCAAGAGATGTTAGCAATATTGCATGCTATCAAAAAGTTGCATCATTATATCTATGGCAGCCATTTCAAGGTCAAAAGCGATCATCGTATACTGAAATACTTTCTTTCACAACCAAATTTATCTCCTAAGCAACGAAGATGGTTAGCTACTCTTCAAGGATATGACTTTGAAATATCTTATATGGCTGGAAAAGGCAATGTGGTGGCAGATGTCTTATTAAGAATGTGGGCATGTTCCATTTCTACCATTTCAACCGTGCATAAGGATTGGATCCATGATATTCAAGAGGAGTATTTGCTTCATAAGCAAGCATCAAAGATGATGAAATAATTTTAGCAAGGCAAAGGAGAAGAGTATCCAAGTTTCAAATGGCACAATGGTCTTTTATGTTATCGTGATAGAGTATTTTTGACACCACAATCTTCTTTCAAAGACCGTATCTTGCATGAGATGCACTCTTCACCTTTAGCGGGACACCATGGGTTGTTCAAAACATTTGACAATATCCATAAGAGTTTCTATTGGAAGGGAATTTGGAGGGATGTTAAGGATTATGTTATGCAATGTCTTCCGTGTCAACAAAATAAAGATTCATCTCTTCTACCCGGTGGTTTACTTTAGCCACTTCCTATTCCTCAATGCAAGTGGACTGATATTACAATGGATTTTATTGTGAGATTATCTACAACAAAGCATGGGTGGAATAGCATTTATGTGGTGGTGGACCGGTTGACTAAATCAGCTCATTTTATCCCTACCAAGACTCAATTTACAGCAAAGCAAGTGGCTGAACAGTTCATGGAATGTGTTTTTAAGTTTTATGGTATACCATTGAAGATAGTATCCGATCATGATACTAAGTTCATAGGAAGTTTTTGGAGGAATTTATTCACTTCTATGGAATAATTTTGACTCCTAGTACGGCATATCATCCCCAAATTGATGGCCAAATGGAGTATGTTAATAAATGGTTGGAAGTTTATCTTCATCATTTTTGTCATGACACTCAAGCTTTGTGGGATCATTGGTTACATCTTGTTGAATTCTGTTATAATAGCACTCATCATATGAGCATTGGCATGTCACCATTTGAAGCACTTTATGGATACAAAGTGCAAATACCTTCAGCCCTTTTTCATGAAGATGTGAATCCACTAGACCCAAGACCCAATGGAAGAGCAAATACCCTAGACCCAATGGAAGAGCAAAGGAGGGTTGGCATGGGTTTATGGTTTAACTTAGGGTTTCATCAAAAGATAAAACCTAAGCAACACTCATGAGATTTTACCTATTGTCAGTCGATGGAACACTTCTTTTTCCAAACTCTATGCACATTCATACAATCAAATGCCTCACATCTACTCATCATCCACAATCATATCTTGAAACAATGTTTATTTCACAACAATCCTTCACAAATCACAAAAAAGGTTAATTGTTGAGCTCATTTAATCATGACCTCATGAGACTTTGAGAAGTTTGGAAATCCCCGACCTTCCTTTCCAAAACCTAAAACCATAAGACCAAGACAGAAATCTCCATGAAACCTCAAGAATTTTTTGGATTCCAATTCAAATTGGGTTTGGAAAATAATCAACCACTATCCTCTAGTCTCTATTGTTTCAAATTGTGAACCACACCACTCTCTAAAATCAACCACATAACTTTTCAAATCCCAATCAAGCTCTCTCTCAAGAAATCAATTTTCACAACATCTCTAAAAATTACACTTTGCACATTAAGTTTGGTTCTCAAAATCAAGGAGAATCAATTATGCAAAATTTGTCACAAGTTAGTCAAGGTGCTTTGTATCATCAATCCAAAGAATAAACACTTTTGAACCAACTAGACTAGTATACAAAACAAGGGGATATGAGTGCACTTGACAATCTTCAAGAAAACTTTTCTATGCATATCGAGTTAATGAGAAAAAGACAAAATAATTGAAGGATAACCTTGGGAGGAGTCTTTTAGCTTCAAATACTTAATGAATATTTAAAAAGCTCCTTATGATATTTCAAAATTCCAATGTATATCATGCAAGAGTTATGGGTTTTACCTTAATGTACATCACTCAAAAATCAAGACTAAACCACATGCTAAAGTCATCATAATACTCAATAGTTTCATGCACCAATGTGTTAAAAAGAGGAAAAAGAGAGTTGTGTAAGATGTGCCATTATTTCTTCTTCCAAACTCCTACAAACCAATACTAAAAGTGAACATTGATTGTCCAACCCTTATCCAACCAAACAAAAATCAATTATATGCATAAGTTTTCAATTGCAAAGAAAGATCACCAACATCTAAATTTGAAAGGTGATTATTAAGGAGAGAAATCTTAATCTCGATATGATGGTTAGTTTTATACAGAAGTTTCTCAATTCTTAAAGGACCTCTTCAATTCAATCACATGCACGTACCCTTAAAATGAACACCCTTAATGCTCGACGAGCTATTTCAAGATAGCAAGATTTAGATCTTTCTCAAAAATAAAATGGAATGTCTCTAATTACAAGTATGCTTTTGAAATCTGTAGTTAGCTCCAAGTGAAATTTCACAACATCTATGACTTTTAGGGAGTCCACAAAAAAAATGCCAATGAAATTTATTTCATTAAAATCAAACTAGGATAGGCTTTCCTTTGGCAAGCAAAACATTGATAAGAACTACTATGCCTTAGACAAAGATGTATGACATTAGAAATTCTTTTTGATCATGTCACAAATCATTAAATACAAAAAAGAGTGGATTATTAGATCCACTTGAAGATGTGGGACTACTCTTTAGTCTCCCAGACCAAGGGCTCACTTTAGGTATAGTACCAAATGATGTTTCTGGTCCACTAAGACTCTGTGATTCTTGTTTTTCTTTTTGCACATAGCTGTCCTGATCATTATCATCATCTAATACATCACCAGTAGGTGTATATTAGCTGCCCATCTCATCAAAGATAACATCCCTGCTCACTTTGAACTCACCTGTGACAGGGTTATAACAGCGATACCCTTTCTGCTCTAAAGAGTACCCAATAAAAATACATTTTTCAGCCTTTGGATCAAGCTTCTTCCGTAGCTCATCTGGCACATGAACATATGCAACACATCCAAATGCCTTCAAGTGCGATAGATCGGGTTTCTTGCCAGTAAAGCACTCTTCAGGAGTCATCCCATGAACTACAGCTGTGGGAGTTTTGTTCATAATGTAGACAGCAGTATGGACAGCCTCAGACCAAAAATGTTTGGGCATATTCTTTTCAGCCATTAATGCCCGTGCAACTTCTGCAATATGCATGTTTTTTCTTTTTGCAATACCATTTTGCTGTGGGATATACCTGCAAGTAAATTGCCTCTTTATCCCATGAGTCCTCAAGAAGCCACTGAACTCATTAGAGAGGTACTCTCCCCCTCCATCTGATCTCAAACACTTCACTTTTAAGCTTGTTTCTGTTTCAACAGCTGCCTTAAAAGATTTGAAGCGCTCAAATACATCACTCTTTTCCTTCATGAAGTATACCCATAGCTTCCTTGAACAGTCATCAATAAATGTGACAAAGTATTTGCTGCCACCAAGAGATACATTCTGTGTAGGCTCCCAAACATGTGTATGTACTACATCAAGTATATTTCTGCTCACTTCTCTATCATGCGAGAAGGGTTGTCTCGCCTGCTTACCAAACTGGCATGCTTCATAGACTTTATGCAATTCTACAACTCTAAAAGAAGGCAACCCTGTAACCAATCCTCTGGACTGCATTAATTTCAGCCTTTGCACATTTGCATGTCCAATACGTTTATGCCATATTTTAATATCTGCAACTACTCATTTTCATTTAGCATATATAGCAGCATCCATTGTAGGAATTCCAGCATCTAAAGTGAACATTCGACCAACTCTACTTCCTTTTGCGACCAACCTGCACTTATCATTAAAGTCTTCTACAAAACAATCTTTTGCATTGAATCGGACCTGCAACCCTTGCTCTACCATTTGGCCAATAGATACTAGATTCTTTGTAATTGATGGCACATGTAATACACCTTTCAGACTCTTTGTCTGGCCATCATAGAAGGACAAGGGAACCTTTCCAATGTGTGAAATTGGGTGGCATGAATCATCACCCATCTATACATAACCTAGGTTTTGTAAGTCCTGCATCTCTCCAAACCATTCAAGATGACTGGTCATATGATTAGATGCACCTGAATCGACATACCATACATCATCATGTGTCCCCTTTCCTGTAACTGCATTCATCATACGTTGCATAACAAACAGACGCTCATTTTTATCTTCATTCTGTCATGAAGATGATGCATAGTTTCCTTGTTGCAATTTACCACTGCAAATATTATCCTTCTTTGCATAGCAATGGGCTACAATATGGCCTATTTTGCCATAATAATGGTAAACAATAGCAGAATTTCCAGAGCCTCTATTCTTCCATCCACCTCTTCCTCTAGAGCTCCCCTTGCCTCTAAAGTTTCCTCTGCCTCCAGAAACCTGCATTTCACCAAATTGTTGATTGAACCTGTTTTGCTGGTTATCACCAGCACGTCCCATACCACGGCCTCTTGAAGAGGATCTACCACGTCCCCTTCCTAAACTCGAGTAAATGCTTGGACCTGTTCACCATTTCTTTCAGACGAATCACCCTGCATATTAATCTCTTCAGTAATCATGAGAGAAATCAGCTCATCAAAATCTAAAAATGGCTTCCGTACATATATTGAAGTAATAAATGATTTCCATGCATTCTCATTGTTAAGGCCACTCAGAGTGGATGAAACCAAATCATCATCATCTGGCATTGCATCAATCACTGCTAAAGCATCTGTCATGCTCCTCACCTTCAACACATACTCATTGACAGACATTTTTCCTTTCTTCAAGGCATTCAACTCTTTCTTGAGTTGAATCTTTCATGCCTTTGTATTTACTGAAAACATGCTCTCAAAAATTGTCCAAGCTGCATGTGAAGTTTCTACATTCCTGATATGTCCCAACATAGTATTATTAATGATTGCAGATAGCTAATACATCATCTTTTTGTCTTTCGCATTCCACTCTTTCCATGCTTTTAACTCATCTGCAGCAGTCGGAGGGATACCCAGCTCTGGCTCCTTTTCTTCACGTGAGACAAACTCATAAAGGCCCTTTCCAATGAGGAAGTTCGTCACACGGAACTTCCATGAAGGGTAGTTGTTCTTGTCGAGCTTCTCAATAATGGGATTTCCACTGTTCTCTGCCATTATCACAAACAAGGATACAACACAACAAGCTAGTCTTCTGCAATCTTTCACAACATGTGCACAGCAATACACCAAGCAACCTTTTTCACTGATTGCTCAATAGTACATGTAATCTGCAACCTATTTTAGATAAACCTTATGTTTTTTTCTTGCAAACACCTCAAAAATTACAGCTTTGCAATTTGTAACCTGTGCACCCACTTTCGGTCAATACAACCAAAATCACAGTGTATCTTGAAACTGTTGTCCGCAACCTTGCGGCTCTAAAACGAGGCCTGAAACGGCCTCAGACGCCCAAAATAACTATGGATGGCCCTAAAGGGTATATCTACAAAACAAACAGCAATCTGCTTGCACACCAAATCTCATAGCAATCTGAGATTTTTGCTCGACCCTACTTCCGGTGCCTCCGTAGGCACTATCCAAGAGAGAGAGTGGAAGAATGGGAGAGCTTCTTACCCATTGCTTGCTTGCTTGAACCTTGCTTCTTCTCCTTCACTTCAGCCTTCAAAATCAGCCTCTTTCAGTGGCACAGCTCTGATGCTATGTCAAGAATTGCGTGGTGGGGGGACTTGCTTGAGCTGCTGCGCCAAACACACATTGTATACAGAGGAAGCTCACTCAAGAACACAAGAAGAGAGATAGAGGCCAAAAACGTTTTCTTGCTAGTTTCTTCTTCTTTTTCCACACACTATACAATGTACACAAAGTATAGATAAGATACAACATAAAGGAAAGTGGCCTTCTAAGTCTAACATTGCATAACTGACTACACTAATCAATTAGCCTTATATCTTTGCCAGCTATAGGTAGGTGTAACAAACTAAATATAATAAGTGATAAGTCAGTGGCCATCTGAGTATCATAATGACCACCAATGTGCTAAGTGTAGACGTGCGGACTCATCTAGCTAGGCGGTCCATCATCAATGTCCGCACGTGTTGAGCTTGCCATCTCAACAAAAAATGCATTGTACCTTCTTTAAAAATGTACATTCCTTCCATATCCCTTACATCAAAGGTGTAATTTTGTATGGCCTTTCCTTTTAAAATTCCATTCTAATAGCTCTCTTTCTCTCTCATGATTCAATGATAAGACAAACTTGAGGCAAGTATATATGAAGGAGGAGGCATTCGTCCTTCTAAGTGGACTCTTCTTCCTTTATGGTTTATTGGTTCTTATTTTCCACTCTATTTAGCATGTTTCCACATGTCATACATGAATCCATTTTCTCCATGTTGTCCACAAGTTTTTAATCTCTTTTTTTTTTCCTCCCCCTATAATCCACCACCATACACAGGTATTTTCCAACCTTTGAAAGGTCTTTACCCTTTGCAAACTGTAATTTTCCCTTTTCACCAACTAATCTAACAAGGGGACCAATGTTTTGAGTTTGAAAGTACAGTATTTAAGTGGGTTCTCTTGTACCAAGAAACCCAAAGACATTATATCCAATATATTTTCAAATTATAGAGTGTTACAGTTTACGAAGGAATGTGGAAAGTAACTTTACGAAAATAAACGGAGGAAGTTTGAGCAGATTTGCACGCTTTTCCAAACTTACGCTTAAGAATCGCATAAAAATGTTGTGATCCCTTAGCACATAAAATTATACAATTTTGATAGCTTAATCTCCATGAGCCTTTACCTCCATGTTTCTTCTAATGATAAAATTCATTAATGATTGCCAACCTTGCAAATTATCCTACGCTTAAATCTTCTTTTTAATGACAATTTCTCATGAGTCCCTTTTAGCACATTATTGTGTCCTCCAAAATTTTTATTAATGAATGTTTTATGAAAAATGCAAAAACTCCTAGGACAAGATCATGCTTGATGGGAAAGATGACGCTCATACATTCTTGCTTTTCTGACAATGCATCCCCAAAGTCTATGAATGCAAGCCAAACGCCCCATGTTATTATGCAAAGTTTTTCTGTTTTGAACAGAATTGTGCCTCTAAAACCTCTTGAGGTGTAAGTGAAATGTGCAATAATGCAAACAAGTTATTAACCTCTATCTTTTCCTCACCTATAAAAACAAATGGCACTCCTCTCCACCCGATACCCACCTACCAATTCACTCAAAAAAGCATGGTCATATGTATTGAGCTGTAATAAAACCCTTACTTACAACTAAATATGTCCTTCATGATGAAGGGTGGTAAGAAAAAGTTTCAAGGAGAGTGCTTCTACTACAAGAAGAAAGGACATGCAATTGCAGGTTGTCATATCAAGGAGAGGGACGAAAAGAATGGCACCGTGAAGACTAAAGGGAAGGAAATAGCCAATACCGCCAAAGAAGTGTTGGAGTTATTCATGGCAACCATTGCGGAAGTATATTCCTTGGCACAAAAAATATCTACTACTGACTCACGCCTCTTGAAGAATCCATCATTGTGATGGTTGGGAATGTTGAAAAATGCCTAGTTGAGGGCACATGTACTGTTTCCTTTGTTGCTACAAATGGTAAACTGAACAATCTTTTAAATGTGTTGTATATTCTAAAAATTAAGAGAAATATGTGATCAATTGCTTCTAAATTGATCTTGACCACATGAGGTAAGGTTCACCAAGATAGATGTAAAAATTATCAACAATGCTAGCAAAGTTATCAACAAAGGAGAAAGAAGGAATAACCTATATGAGCTAAGTGCTTTTACAGCCACCACTAATGTAGGCACAAGTAATTTGGCATGAAAGATTTGGTCACATTGGTTTTGGTTTTGTGATGTTAAAGAAGATGCAAAAACAAGGTATTGTTACTCACCTATCTAGTGTAGTAACTGAAATGAAGGAAACATATGAAGCTTGTATGATAGGCAAGCAATAGAGGAATGTAGTTTTACAAAAAAGTCAGAACAGAATGAAGGATCCTTTAGAGCTAGTGCATGCTAATTTGTGCGATAAAATGCCTACAAAAGCCTTAGGAGGATCTTCTTTTTTTAGATTGATCATCAACAACTACAATAGGAAGATGTGGGTGTACTTCCTTCATGATAAGGCTCAAGCTATTGATAAGTTTAAATAATGGATAAAACTTATTGAGAACAAAACAGTGAACAAATGTGGTGGTGGTGAGCTCAACTCAAAGGAGTTTGAAGACTTTTGCAAGAGCAAAGGGATTAATCATTAATTGATAATGCCTCATACACCTCAATAGAATGATGTTGTGAATACCAAAATTATACCATTGTCAATAGAATGATGTTGTGAATACCAAAATTATACCATTGTCAAAATGATAGAAGGAACAACCTATATGAGCTAAGTACTCTTATAGCCATCACTAGTGTGGGCACAAGTGAACTTTGCAATGAAAGATTTGGTCACATTGGTTTTGCAGTGTTGAAGGAGATGTGTAAGTAAGGTATGGTTGCTCACCTATTGACAATAACTGAAATGAAAGAACTATGTGAAGCTTGTATGATAGGCAAGAAATATAGAAAAGCATTTCCATAAGAAAGTAAGAACAAAGCAAAGGCTCCTTTCGAGTTGTATATGCTGACTTTTGTGGTAAAATGCCTACACATGCCTTGGGAGGATCTTCCTATTTTATGTTGATCAATTGATGACTACAATAGGAAGATGTGGGTGTACTTCCTTCATGATAAGGCTAGAGCTTTTGGCAAGTTAAAAAAATGACTAAAACTTGTTGAGAATGAAACAGAGAAAAGTGTGAAGAAGTTTAGAATAGTTGGTAGTGGTGAGTTCAACTCAAAGGAGTTTGAAGACTTTTACAAGAGCAAAGGGATTAAGCATCAATTGATGATGCCTCATACAACTTAGCATAACAGTATTGTTGAACACTGAAATCGCACCATTGTGGACATGGCAAGGTGCATGCTTAAGGGCAAGGGATTACTAACTAGTTTTGGGCAAAAGTTGTTAACACTACAATCTACGTTCTCGATTAGAGTTAGACAAAAGCTCTTAAGGGAAAAACTCCTCATGAGACCTATCCTAGTAAGAAATCATTTGTCTCATATTTTTGAACTTTAGAATGTGAATGTTATGCACATGTTCCAAAGGATAAGAGAAATAAGTTTAATCCAAAAAGCACAAAAGGCTTACAAATTATAAGACCAAGAGGCAAAGAAGATCATAGTGAGTTGTGATGTGGTGTTCAAACAACAACCATATACAATGGAGGAGGAGAATATAAGTCCTTACACTTTATTATTCAACAAAGAAGTAGTCTACTATGAACCTATCCTAAGAGCTATCCCTACCCTCAAGGAGGAGGAAGCATCATCTTTGGATGTTGAGGAAAAAGTTCTCCAATCTACAATCATACCACTAGAAAAGCCATTCTCGTAGTGGGTGAAGCAGCTCTATGATTATAATAATCTTATGTTAATCACTATTGAGAAAAATGTAGATAGACCAAGCTTGAGGTCCCTAAGAATAGAGGAGCAAAGAAAGGCTTCTACTCAAATAGTCAATATGACCTACTCACATATTCAATATGACCTTATTGGTTGATATTATAAAAGAAGCAAAGGAGCCAACTAACTTGAAAGAAGCACTTGCTAATCCAACATGGAGAGCAGCTATGCAAGCTGAGCATGATAGCATAATGAAGAATGATACTTAGGAGCTAGTGGATTGACAAAAAAAGAGGAAGATTATTGGCAGCAAGTGAGTTTGGAAGGTCAAGTGCAAGGCTAATGGAAGCTTAGAAAAGTACAAAAACTAAATTAGTTATACAATGATTTTCATAGGTTGAAGGATTTGAATTTCAAGAATAATTTGCTCCAATTACTAGAATGACCGATATTCGCAGAGCACTTGCAATGGCCACTCATAAGAAGTGGCTAGTTTACCAAATGGATGGTGACCTTAAGGAGGAGGTGTACATGGTTTAGTAGCCACTAGGGTTTGAGGCCCTCCATTTTGAGAATGAAGTTTGTAAGCTAAAGAATGCATTGTATGGGCTGAAACAAGCCCCTCAAGTATAGTGCTAGCAAATAGATAAATTATTTTTATGCTTGAATTTCAAAAGATATACCTCAAGTGTTAGCATGTATATTTACAGGGATGGTGAAAAGTCTGTAATGATTGTTTAATATGTGGACTACCTTCTTATTACATGTGACTATAAAGATATGATCCCTTAGAATCAAACGGCTTTGAGCTTTGGGTTTGAATGATAGACTTGGGCTTGTTGCACTATTGTTTGGGAATTGGATTTTTCTTAGGAAAATCTTCACATCTTAACACAAAGAACTACTTACACTTCTCTTGCTCACAATCACTCATCCATAGCCACTCTATATAATCTATCTATGTTTTTCTATTGATCCTCCCTTACTTCACGAAGCTACCTCCTTTCCTTTGATATGTTTGTGTATCTCTCTATGCATCTCTACTCTATCTCTCAAGACAACCAAGTAGGCTCCCCATTTCCATTAATATCTCTATGTATCCCCTCCAACCTATCTCCATATAGATACCAAATCTTTATATGTTTATCTCAGTGTCTCTACATGTGCCTCTCTAGTCTATTACTCTAAACGTAATAGCCCAATTCCTATTAATATATAAGTGTGTCATTTGGCTTCTCTCTAGTCGCGAACTCTCTAGATATTGAACCTCATATTCTTACTAGCATCTCTGTGTTATCAATTCATATATCTACAACTAGGATATAAGCACTAAGTAAAATCAATATAGGAAAGAAGGAACTGCATATTGAGGTAGAGGTCAAATATGCTCCATTGTTAAAAGGACCTAGCATCCTAGTGATAACCCTCGTGTTCTATAGAGTTACAAACAAATGGAATTGAAGCACATGGACTCATGGGTTGATGTGGGAGAATCTACCCAATTGATCTTCTAACTAATAAACCTCCAGCTTTCTCAAGAATTATAAATTATCTAAAGCATGTGTGTGAGGTTAATAACGGTTTCTCTATTATACTAAGCATCTTAAGAATCAAGCATTCAAAGTGTCTACAACGTGCTAAGTAAATCACAAAAAATATCATGATGTGATCATTGCATATCAACTTTATATACAACAGATCATATGATAAGTGGCATAGCTAAATGAGACTATAATTCAACAAAATAACCAGATTGTCATAATGCAAGAAACTATCCATAACATTGGTATCTCATATGAGGAGGCAATGGTATAATTAGACAACCTTAGAAATATCAATAGTTAGCTAACACAGGAATGCAAATGAAAGAAGAAGCCAATCAGCAAGTTAGTTAGAATAGTGGTCAATGGAAGTAGTGTATTAAAGCATGCAAGGAAGCTCAAATTGAAAACCTAAGCGAGGGTGAGCTTGAATTATCTATTAGAAGATTGCTAAAGGCAAGTATATTGGGAAAAGCTTTGAGTAATCCAAAGTTCAAGGCTATGAAGTAGAAGGTGATTGAATCCACATTGAAAGATGTGTTAAATAAGTTCTCAAAGCTATGAATGCACAATTCATTTGTGATAGGGCCAATATTAGCACATTGACTTACTCAAAAATATTCAAGGGTCTGAAGGCTGGATTTGATCATGTGCAAGAGAAATAGAACCGTGTCTCTTTCTATACCTTCAAGGTTAATAGAGTCTTAAGGGTAACTTAATGCAAAGGTTTTGGAGCTGATAGAAGATCCCATGCATCTTCAAGGCATGGAAACACTAAAGGTTGAAATAATATATATATATGAGGTGAAGTTCATCGAACTCAATAATTATTATATCTAGATTTATATAAGATGTAAATAACAAAGGTAAGGCACTATAATATGTTTGTTGAGGAATGTATTGGAAAACTATAATTTATCATAAAATTATATTAAAATGAGGTTGTCAAAGGAGTAAATCTTGAAAGAGTTAGTATAACTTTGATGAATAAGGCTTTACAATTCGACAAGAACAACCCAAGGAACTTTAGTGTATTCAATGTGTGGTGGCCCACTACATTTAAGGTTCCTAAGTAAACATTTGAGGTGCTAAACTATCCTTTACATATACAAGAATTCCAAACATCATCCATTGTTAGGAACATAGCGAGATGCTCTCAGTTGAAGAGTATGGTCAATACTTGGTGGACTAGCATCTTGCAGGAGACTTAAAACAATTAAAATGCATATATGAAATCTCCAATGGTGCAAATGAAAAGCAACCGTGCCTATATTTCTTGATAGAGAGGATGGAAGGAAATGACAGAAATAAACATTGGCAAGGGTGAAAAGTGTTGTACTAATGGGTGATAAAGAAGATTCCACGTGGAAACCCATCTTTAATATTCCATCCAATCACATTCATATTTGTTCATTCCATGCTTTTGTCAAAATCATGGAGAAATTTGTGTATGAGTATATTTTCTTTGCTTATAGGATGCAACCTATTGTTTATGGGACGATATCACTGCTATTGTAGATGAGTATATTTGCTTTACTTATATCATCAATGTTGTCATGATCACATGGATCCAGCTACTTCTCTCAAAAGAGTTTACACACATCTCCTTCTTTTTCCACCAACTAGAGGAGAATTCACATGAGCCTATTAGAGGGGCCTATTTCCAACACCCTCCTTGGCTCAAATAATATGTAAGAGATCAATAATGAATAATTGGGGTAATTTGGCTAGGTAGTATTCACTCCCTAGATAAAGAAAAGAAAACATCTAGAACAATATCCAACATTACAAATAGGATAAAACATTCTAGAATAATATCTAGGATTGTTACAAGAGAGACATCTGGAACTTTTGATCAATAAAGTCCAAGATTACATCGTAGATATCTAGCAACACTATGAGGATTACACAAATAGAAACTTTTGGTACTTGAAGCCTAGGATTACTAAGAAAATAAAATACTTCTAGGTTTTACAGAGTCCAGGGCTACAAAATATAGATGAGATACCAAGATAAATACCTAGCCTTTACAAAATAAATTTCTTCAAATTCTCTAAATGAGAGACCAAGCATACTTAATTATACTTAATGGCAAGCACAAGAAGTGACTCTTTGAAAGAGACAATTGAAACATAGAAGATCCAAAAAAAGAATTATTCTTATGAGAGTAGTTTGTTGATGAAAAACTTCTTCCTAGGACAAATTGATTGATGACTATGATGATGCAAAAACCTCTTCTACATGATTGCTCTTAATAGAAAAGTCTGAAAATAGTCTCGATAGTCCTTCCTTGCTCCTAGCAACATATGAATGTATTCTTGTCTTAATCCTATGTTCTCGACATGGAAGCTTAATCATTTGCCCCATATTACCTTGCAAAAGCACATTGATGGATTGGAGCCCATAAAACAAGTGTTTATACAAACAATGCTTATTTGTGTGAACAAGTGCTCAAAAGGATTTGAGTGTAAATTTGATTAATAATACAATAGTACATTGTCCCATGTGAGGACTTATATGTGAGCAAGACTTAGATAGGGCTTAAGAGGCCTTGTGGGATATGAATGGGAGGCTACAACATTTCAATATGAATGGGGGCCTAGAAGATATTAAGGCTTTAAAGCCTTAATAAAAATATAAGCTAAAAATCTTATATTTTGTGTCATTAACTATTGACTATTCACGCACCACCAATGAAGATGAAGATGCTACCAATGATTGTAGTTAGAGCTACCTGCGATACTGATTGACCTACTGAGATGAGCAGGCACTGATTTGAGCCATTGAATGAGCCCATGATTGCTATACTATAGATATTGTGATGATGGAATTCTTGATGCTATTTTTCTTTGTAGAAAAGATGGCTAAATCTAAGGTAGTCGTGAAGAAACTTTCTCTTAGAGCCCCATATCGTGTTTAGCTTCATGGAGTATCCACTAGCTTAGATGCAGTCTTGGACAATGACACTTCATAGTCTACAAACGAGCCATCCCCTTCTCAACCTAACCTAGCTTTCTCAAGCCGCCCTAAGAGGGATCCTCTCCTTAGCATCCCCACAAGAAATCCAAGTGAAAGTCAAATAATGTGGATGTGAGAGAAATCAAGAAGCATTAGTGCTCTTTTGATCTCATTATTCCGAAGAGGCGGGTTTCTTAAGACTTGTTTGTGAAATTTTGTAAGACCTCTACCACACAGAAAGTAGAAAGTGGTTTTTTTCATAGGATCAGATAGAGCCAGCCGAATTACTTTATGAAAGAATACCTTCATGCTCTATAGTGTGCTATAGAGGGATTTTTGGTAAACTTAATGACTAATACTCAGCATTGTACAATATATGCAAATCATATCACAGTAACTCCCAAGGACTTCCAACTTGTAAGAAATCTTCAAGCATTGAAGAATGCATTCGTTCCAATGGAATGAATATAGTTTGAGGAATATTGTAGGATGTGCAATTGAAAGGGCTATGAAGGTTTCGAGCATGAGTGGATGATGGGACATTTCTATGGAAGTGGATTGCTATAGCTATGGAGGCCCTGCAAATGGCTACATTGTAGACATGAACTTTATCATTTAGCTTTGACATGGCAAGGGGACACCTCGAGAGGTTTTGCCATGAGTACTACATCACCATTATAGCTTGGAAAGACAAATGTTTTATATACTATATAACATCAGAATATATACTTTAAAGCTCATGAGATGTGTACTCAATTCAATTAGTTTAAGTAAAGCTTTTTTTTTTGTTTCTTGAAATGTGTGACTCTTATTTTTTGTTTAACATACATACATATTAAAAATAGTAATAGGTACGAATAAGAGTTAGTGGATCTGATACTTTTGCAAGCTCACCTAATGTAGCAAGCATATACATTGCTCCCCACCACATGCTTGGTCAGACAGATAGAGAAGCTTTGATTGCTTTACTAGCACCACCTTCTCCAAGCTATATACTAGAGGTGTCGCTTGAAAAGGTCCAGACTCAACTTTTTATGATTATTTCCTATTCTTATGGCAAGCACTTCTTGTGGAAGATAACCAAGTCTACAATAACATATTCCAATATACTCCATAAGAGCTAAATCCTTCCATCGATCCATATGCCATGCTCCTCCTTACCTCAATGCAAACTCATCCATATATAGTATATCTTGAATGACATAGTCAAATTAAACAACATGATTAGTAACTAACCTAGAGTTATCAAAATTTAACAAAACTTGACCATACACTTTTTCCAAATGCCAAACTTCGGATAGGATAGCTGTAGGCATTACTTTTTGCAAACACCAATGGACTTCGAGGGACCCAATGCAATCTATGGTCAAGTTTTATCACATAAAAATGTATGGTAGTTAGAGATCTCACATTTTCCATATCATCTTGTATCTTCATCTCCTCATATATTAACAAGACACCTCTCTAGACCGAGGGATCAATAAACTCATTGGTAAGAAGTCCGAGCAGAAAACGTTATAGTGCTTCAAACTCAGCATCCAGCACAAGGCAATCTTCTTCATCCATGGTAATTTTCTTCTATGTTGCTATGATGGTGGTCATTGTATTTAATCTTGTTCCATCATATCTTCTAGTCTCTGCTATTGTAACTTTTCTTTCATGGAATCCTTGACTAGGAAAAAGAATAAATTTTCTTCCTTCATTTCTAAGTATTGCAACATATGCAATAGAAGTAAGTATTGCATGCTATCTATTTCAATGGTCGTCAAGTAGCCAAGGTTAGGTTTGTCGACTTGTGGCTCTTTTGAAGAGGATGGCATTGTGAGAGCCTTGCTCCGCCACAACAACCTGATGTTCCTCTTGAATATTTATTGGCGGTTTAATCTACTCTTCTCCCTTGTATGTGATAGCAACAACTTGTAGACTTGTATTGAGCTCCTAAGGTACTATACTTGGTGCATTGCCATGGAAAATCATGCATACTTTGTGCAAAGGATCCACATGAGGCAAATACCTATTCATCACTTTTTGGTAGTTCTTTCTTGCTTGAAATACCATTAGCTCTTCTAGAGGCACCCAACTCATGTTAAATCCATCGATGGAGTATATACAAGTGGCAACAGTGGTCACAGAATCTTTCAAGGCTTAAAGGGGGGGATCCAATAGTGAGAGTATGCATTCAAGGTTGAAGTTCTTTAAGAAGACCTCAAAGATCTCGTTACCCTAGCTAACAAAGAGAGTCACATGGATCCATGCATCAAAGTGCACATGAGCATCTATCACAGCAAGGAGGTGGGATATTGGGATGTAAAGAGATGAAGAGAGAATATGTGAAATGAAAAAATGAAATAAGGACTAAAGTAGTTTCACCTTAAAAACCATAAGTTTTAGGCTATTAAAGGATTGTTTAGATACATGTTTAGTTATGGCTTTATTTAACATATTTGTAAAGTTCACATATTAATGTGACAATTGCATGTTGTATCAACTATGATCTAGAAGAAGCCCCCTCCCTCTCGTTATGTAGGTGTGTATGTGTATGTCAGATGCCAACAAATGGATATTGTACATATTCAAAAAATTTATTATAAATTGCAAAAATACACACACACTCTATCAATTAATATTGAAAGGAAGGTGTCTTCTCCCCGTCCCTGGGTGGATACTTAGATATATGTGTCTTATCTCGAGTGTATATACATGTTCAAAAAAATCAAGATTAGAGTATACATTTCTCTCTCCTAGTATATAGTTATTTTAAAATTTAAATTACATGTATACATACATATGTTCGATTAGTTTCAAATATAATTACATTAACACATTACAAGTTTAAAAATAACAAGAATTTAAAATATTATGAGTATATGATTTGCAAAGCAATAATATTCCATTAGCCAAAAAAATCCAAAAGTTTATAAATGTTCGATATTACAACTTGTGGAGTTGGAATTTTAAGGAGATTCTACAATTTCTAGAATATGTGAGGCCACATAATTTTCATTGGGAATAGTACCCTTAGCTCATAGAAGCTAGCATGTGGATTTTTCACTAAAATTGTGATTTTCTGGCACATTATACTCAAGAGCCAATCATCCTCTATCAACAATACTTGGGGCTTGCAACCCTCATAGATGACAATAACATCATGTGTGTTTGAATTAAGGCACAACCATTCCTTCAACATCCTCTATCTACAATACTTGAACACTAGAAATAAAATATGTCATGTGATAAAGTACTTGCAGTTGAGAAGAAAAGTTAGTTGATCCATCCCAAAGTAAAAAAATAATCAACCAAGAGAGTAAAATTTCACCTAAAAGCCATGTCCCTTGTTATGACTCAACACTCTACCATGTCAGGATTGTGAGTGATTTTCAATGTCCAAGTTTTGCCTAGAATCCTTGTTACATAATCCTTCGATGTACTTTTCATAACATACGTGCTTTTGGTATATCTCAAATCCTCACATTCCTTGAATATATGCGTAAAAATTGCAATTGGTATGAACCAACTTACGTGTACATTCTTTGAGTTAGTGCTTTGCTCAGCTTCATAAAGTTTAATATGTCTATCAAAAATTTTGTGCTATACATGTACAAAATGTCACTACTACATAATTACCATTCTATGCTATTGAGATTCAGTATGTATTTAGACTCAAGGGTTCAATATTCTCAACCCTGCTTGAACAATATGTACTTTGAGTCATACAAAAATATAAGGTTCTCTACGATTTACTTAGCTATATGCCTCTCTCAAAGAGCATACTACCAATTTTGAGGTAGTAACACTTAAAATGACCTATGAAACTCTTGATATTTTGCCACTCACAACAATATGAAGAGTCTACTTTTAAAATACAAGTCAATAAGTTACATAGATATCATGAAATTACTCATTCTCAATGTGTTGCAAATACTTACTGTTTGCAATGTCTTATTGAATGGTTACAATGGCGCAATATGTATTTATTTTTGTATAAATACATGTTGTACCAATGCCTTCCTTTGTCTGAGAGCTAAAATTTTACCCTTCTAGTGCTTTTTTATATCTGCAATCGCATATGCTTTCATCGTGAAAGCTTCATTCATACTTGAACATGTATGTATCCAAGATGAGCAATGATATGTATCTATGATCCAATTCCCTTCTTCATCTCTTATGTTACGTACTTTATCAAGATGATGCTTATTCTTCTCTCAGGCATTATAACCTAGGCAATAGATATAAAGAAGTATGTGTCAAACCCTAAATAGTAAGCATTTTAGGTCCAACCAATAATCACCAATATGCCATATAAGTGAATATGGCATTAAGAGATGTTTACACTTTTATTGATAGACATAAACATTGATATCAAAATGCATATAGATATGTACATTGACATAAAGTACATATTCAATTTCAAGATATCACTTTGATCATACAATTTACATGAAATATAATGAAAAGATTAGTACAAGAATACTCAGAGAATTTTATCAAAAAATTTTACATTATAATTAATAGAAGTCTTATATGGCTCAATACATTACATAAAAATGTAAATATTAAAGGGTAGTCAATGCAAGGATGATAGCCATATGGCATGCAAATTTGAATAGGCATATTGGATTATATCTAAGAGATTCTATGGCTCAACATATTGTGCATTATATAGATGATATGATACAAGAGTTTATAGATCATAGCCAATTGTGATGGAGATCCAAATGGATACATGGGACCAATAAATTAGAGAATTTTGGAATCTCAAGTTCCAATCCATATCATCCAATACAAAGGAATCACTGACCACAGCAAATAGTCAATCGAGAGTTTTGTATTTCACCTAAATCTTGCACAATACTTGCATGTCACAGAAGCATAACATTTCAACAACAACCAAAATAACTAAGTATTCATGAGTTTTTACAACATAAAAGAGAGAATTTATCTACAAGATAGAATGTATGTACTACTTTGTTGATTGCATTAACAATAATAGATTTGAAACATATGATCATCAAAACCTATTGAAATCATAGACACGAATAAACTATGACTAAATTGTTCAATTGATGAATCTCTTTTAACAAAAAATATATAGATAGTTACATGAATAAAAGTAACAAAAAATTGGGCGAATTTGCTTATAAGTTGATCCATTGAAGATAAGATTGAATTGTTGCTAATCAAAGCCTAGAGCTATAGAATCTCTACTCTACCTTGTGTTAAGTGTTGCAACAACAATCAATCCGAAAGTTAGAATTAGCATTAAACCCTACTATAAAGATAGTAGAAAATGAAAAATACAAAGAGGAAGAAAGAGAGTATGTGTGAGTGAGTGGGAGAGAGAAAGCAATGAGCACCTATCCAATCTTGCTCAAATTGATCTCTGCAAAAAGACAATAGCAAGAGTTAGTATTTATAGTAGAAAATAGGAAAACACACACACACACACACACACACACACACACACACACACAGAACACATATATTAACTAAGGTAGTTGATCACTACTTAGGTACGTTTGGTCTTCCGTATATGAGGATTCACCCTTATGGTGGGTGAGATTTAATGGAGCTCTTGTTTGAGTTTATAATCTCGATCATGGTTGTAAAATAGAAAGGAAAATCTATACGAGCCCAAGAATTTGAATGTTGGAAGGCTAGAGATGAACATGATAAGGATGGTAATCTGGTTATGGATTGGTTCGCTCTTTGGAGCGCCTTTGTATACATATGAATAAATGGAAAATAGCTATGTTTTTCAAATGGATTTCTTAATGTTTGTACCATAAAGACATGCTAATGAAAACTATGCAAAAAATATTTAATGAAGCTAATTTTACATCAACATGGTACTATGTTTATTTAAATCATTATAATATGTCATGTTATTATTGGGAAGCGAGTGGATGATCTCCTAATGAAACCATTTTACAATCGGGGGGACTTTTCCCAAAGCTTTGAAAAAAATCAACAAGCGTGACCTTCTCAAGGGTCAATTCTAGAACAAGTTAAGCATTGTTTTAGGCAGTTGGTGTGAGACTATGTATTATGGAAAAAGGGGTTAACACTCAGCTCCCTCGTTTCTTACTCTCATTGAACCAAGTGCGGTGCTTACCTACCTCAATCTCTTATGATTCAAAAAATATGTTCGTTTCAAGTTCAATGTTAGATTGTTGCTAAAGACCATAGTTGTATCTTGAGGAACTTGCAGATTGATCCCCATGGGATGATGTTGGATGCTTCATTGCAAGGTAGACCTAGGGAATGCCTAGTCACCCAAATCTACACGCTCAAAGAAAGCTCAGATGGCAATGACTAGGATTGGGACCCTAGATGGCTACCAAACTACTCTCCTTATGAATTAGGATTGGGTATGTTTCATGATTCATGTCAAATCGCTAGAAGGGGTTGGATTAGAATCTCTTTGAATTCTTGAAATAACTCGTTTAAGAGTTCATCTTGAGAAGGAATTTTCCCTTCTTAAGCTCATCAATGGTATCTTCAAGCTCTATGAGGCAAAGACTCATATCTAAAAGTGAAACAAAGAATTGTGGGACTACCTTGGGTCTAGCCCTAGATCATTTGTCATGTAGCTATTGGCAAGGCAAAGCAGGGAAAAGGCCATCCCCTAATGTTGTGCATACTTTTTTGACTCATTCATTTTTAATAGAGATGGATCTACATGAAACCAACCAAAATGGATTATAATATTTTAGAAAGTGAGAGTTTTTATGCAAATGATTGAGGATAGCAATGTCCTTGTGGACTTTGAATGAGGCACTAATGAAAGATGAGAGAATACATGGAAAGATATATGCGCGATCAAGGCATGCTTTTCTCAATGCATACCCTCTTTATTCATTAGACTAGGTAAAAAGATTTTCAATGTTAATTTTCATTAAATATGTGATTGTTTGGTTATGAGCCATGCCCTCATTTATTTTTCCCAAAATGACTTGACCCTTTTACTGAAATCTATCTCGAATACATTCCACTATATTAAAATCCCTTATTAAGATTATCGAACAACTAAACTAATTTAGGGAGTTCCCAATTTTTTCCCTAGTAGTGAATGATAAACAAAACATTAGTTATCTCTTCTACATCCTTGACATTATGGCAATCCATTGATGGGCAAGGTCTTTTCGTATCTATGAGATTAAGCTTACCAACTTGTCATGGATCCTAAGTGTTGCCCCACCACTTCTTCCAGCATGTCAGTAAAAAAAAAAACTAGGAAAACTCAACAGAGATCCCATTCAAGATCTTTTAAAGTAGAGATCCCCTTCAAGTTCTTTAATAGGTTATCCCCTGCAACTTTAACTTCGTGAAGACAAATGCAAATTGAGGTAAGACTATGCACTTTGTGATAGTTGTGGCCTCTATGGGGTTGATAGTTGGTGCTTTAAAAAAACCTAGGTATAGTGTAATTCCACCTTCAAATTTTAAAATTTGCTTTCTAAAATAATTTTTTGAAGGTGAGAAAACTGATGAATCTTGGAAAAATTTAGTGTATTTTTGCTTCAACACCTCTAAATTTTCGCAAAATACCTCTTATCTTCCCCATCTGAAGGTTTTACAACTTTCTGGAAAATAATTTATTGCGAGCACTGTTGAGAGTTCCTCCTCATCTAATTTTTACCTTGCATTTGGTGCCGGCTATGAGGCATAGTTTTCAGGGTGAGCTAATTCCTTTAAGCGAGAGAAGTATTCTTTCAAGTTTAAGAAAAAGATCTAGACAATGCGATTGGGCTACAAGTAACAAGATAATGTTTGCCTTTTAGCGGTTGAAGGCTTGCGACGTCAGCTGAGGAAGAGGAGAGGAGGGGCGGTTGCAGAAAAGCATGTGCGAGATAACAACAAAAATTCGGCGGGCATCGCAAGGGCGGTAAACATACAAAATCCAAACCCCTCATAAATAAGCCAGTTAAACTAAAATAAGAATTTCATAAAAAAACAAAAGAAAGTGATGAGGTGGTGCCAGGTGGCGGGGTTTCTTCCCTGGGCCCTACACGTGGAACTTCCACACACACAGCGCATGACGAAAGGCAGCAGCATGGCGTTGTGGGTGGCGACGGGCGTAGCAGTCAAAAGAGCGAGTGGGAAGTTTTTCTTTGTTTTTTTTTTTTCCTCCCTTTTTCCCTTTCGAAACGGGAACCTGACGTGGCGGAGACTCGGAGAGAAGGCGGGGGAGATTGTGGTGAGATCATGATGATGCGGATTGGCCATCGGGTGCGGCCGCCACGCATGCAGTGCGCGCCGCGAGGCGACTGACGACAGCCCACGTACGGGGCAAGTGGGCCCTCCGCTTTTGCTGAGGTGGCAGGAGCACTATATCGACGGGAGGGGGCCACCTTTCGTTGCTTTCTCTTTCTCTTCTGATTCCTTATTATTTATTTGTTTGTTATTTTCGGGATTTTTTTGGAAGTTAAAAGCGCTTGACGGCCAGTCGGCCACGCGCCGCTCGCAGCCGCACGGCTCTGAGAGGGAAGGCCCGCGGGGGAGGGGGGGAAAAAAGAAAGAAGAGGGCTTTCTTTCCGGGCAGGGCAAGCAATGGCAGCAGGCGGTAGAGAGAGAGAGAGTGCGCGGTCAGGCGCCTGACGGCATGCGCGCCCTGGCGTGCGAGGCTGACCGCGCGCGCGCGCGCGCGGAGAGAGAGAGAGAGAGAGAGAGAGATTGCCAAATTCCAATTGAGCCTGCTCGCACGCCCGCCCGTTCGAGATCCGCGTCCGGGCAGCCGCGGTACACCCGTTGACGGCGTTCGGGCAGCGTGACGTGAAACGACGGCCGCCTAACGTCTACCGTTACAACCCGCCCCCTCGGAAGCCTCGCATTTTTTCGTATTGCCTTTACTTCCTCAAAATCACCTTCTCAAAGTCACCGCGCGACATCGAACTTAACTAAAAAGCTCCTTCTCGTCCTGGCCCTCGAGCGCTGTCAACAGCAGTCGCAGTACCCCATCGTTCTTCATATATATAGTCCATTAGTAGCCGCTTATCTTCCTGACACGTCAGAAAAAATGATGCATTTTGTATATTCTTCCAAAAGAACACAACCTAAAACACACTGAAACGACAGTTGTTATGACCAGGTACCGTTACGGAGGAGAGAGAAGGGGGAAAAGGTGGCTGTGAATCTATGTGATCTGCCTTCTGAAGCCGCCATGGAAAGAGAACCTTTAGGGCCCACTCACCAGGCTTCAACCCAAGTACTGTCATCAAACCAAGAACTGTCATCTGCAATGTGCTTCCCACTTTCAACGCCTTGTGTTCATGTGTCACACCCCTAAAGGAGATTGGTCACACGCGCTTAAAGCCTTCTACATGTGATTGACTACCAATCACATGTAGCCATATGAGGAATACATCCTTCAAAGCTCTTCTTTCTACACTTGGTTCATAGTGAGTGAGAGGGAAGGGGGAGGTGAACTCTATCTCTTTGCACATGACTAGGTTATAAGACCGAACCCTAAAATGGCACATCTTTGTTCCCCTAAAATGGCACATGACTAGGTTCTAAGACTGAACCCTAGGAAAAGTCAGCATCCATTTCTTGTCCTAAAATTTCCATATTAGAAAAGCCCTCGACTTATCGAGTCCACCCAGCCATCAATCATTTTCCATTGAAGAAAGACAATCGTCTGCTCCTCATTTGAATATGGTTTTCTTTAGTTTTCTAAACATAACATATTAACATGCTATTCGACATTTAAAAGCAGCTTCCTTGATTATTCCTTATCACTAGGTTTGTTTTACATCTTCTTAAAGCACAACACAAAAGCAACGAAGATAGTCCTTTCAAAACATTTGAATTACTATTTTTAATTTTTAGATTGGATTTCTGTTCATTGAGCCATATACAAAAGTCCACTCTGACCTTCAGAAGAGTATTATCTAGCCCATAATTTTCAAGGTCCCAATTATCGCTACATCGTACTCATACGGATTTATTCTCCACCGAAGGACCAACAACGTAATTATCCTTTTTTACTAAAGCCCCCTTCGTTACATGTTGCCATATGAGGGAATCTTTTATCTGGGACATTTCTATCTAGACGCTAGTCATGCGCTCATAGGCGAAACAAAGGCGGCTCAAATTGAGCCCCTACAATTGCCCTCGGGGGATTGCAAACTACTCAATCATACCGATTATCTAGGCATAAATAAAAACTTTTATAAGTTTTTGGACATATTTCCCAACATATTTTAATCCTAAGACAATAATCAATCAGTCTTTCTTAGAAGAATATTTATGTCATTTTTGTAAGTCTCTACTTTTCTAATTTAGTGGCCACAAACAACCAACAAGAATTCCAATACTCAATTTCTTAGATAAAATCGTTACATTTTATTGGCTAGAATTACATGCATTTATTATCGTACGCACCTTGTCATGTGCAAATAATTTCGACCTTTTTGTCGGTTATGCCTAGTATAAGGGTTTGATAATAATTATGAATATTTAGGTATCATTTTATTTAGCCAGTAGATGGTCAAAACCATTCATCCACTCTATCTGGTATGATTCTAATTACACATGTAGATGGATTTCTATCTGTACTTTCGGGTTCCATAGGACATGGTTGTTCATGTGTAATGCGAAATTAGGGCATCCAACCACAAGGTTGCAACTAATGCCATAAATCACTCATATGGTCTTACATATTGTACGAGCCTTAGAAAAGAAGTACAACTAAGACCACATATGTTAGCTATTTAATAAAAACCACAAAAAGCAAGAACTAATATTTATCCTAGCCATCATTCATTGAAACTAATGCGTGCTAATTTAATGAGGAATTAAATAAGTACTAACTTACGCATGTGTAGATCCCACTACTTTTGCCTAATCCAATGATCATTGTATTTTTATAATATATTTGTAAAAAATATTTAAAAGATAATCTAAAATAGAAATTTAAATATACAACTAATCTTTTTGAGCATTATTTAAAATAATTTAGGTATATTTATTTTTCTTTTCTAATTGAGTCTGTCAACTAAATAAGAGTGAAAAATACCTGGTTACGAATATTTGATGTGTTGGTATCGTTGATTGTATTTGTTCCCTCATTAAGAGTCATTGAATATGGAACTTCCATGTACGAAGGCCTTGATTTCTTCAATGAGTTGGCCACATCTAAGGGTTCTGCTTTGTTGGACAATCTCACTATGTGAAGCTTCTTTCACGAAGGCATCATGGAAAAAGAAATGGCACACAATGTGCCCTCTATTTATAGTTGAAGAAGGGACCAAGGGACCATCTCCATGTGTTATGGAATAATGAGGTGTCTTCTGGTAGCAAGGAGGAGAGGATTTTTTTTTTTGGGAGAAACTAGTGTATCAACTCGACATCAACTCTAGAAAAAATTATAATATAATATTTGGTTTAACTAGTAAATTCCATGTGTAGACAAATATATTTGGTTTAACTAGGTTGAAAATACAAAAAGGGAATAAAATACATAAGAGAGAGAGAGGAGGGGGATTTATTTTGTAGCACACACACACACACACACACACACACACACACATATAGATATATATATATGATCGACTGATAGAGTGCAAAAAAGGGAAGGGGAGTAATTTCATTAATTAATTAATTTAAAGAATGAAACTAGGGGAGTCTATCATTGACAAGACGGGGGAGGGAGGGAGGCAGGACCTTATTAATGGGATATGCGTGTGTATGTATGTGTGTGTGTGAGGGGGAAGAGGGTAGGGAATACATGTCGATAGGAATGATGGGGGGAGAAACACTGTGTCTTAATTTGGAAAAATAAATAAATTTAAAAAATAGAATGGAGGGATTGTCAGATAAATGATGTGAGGGGGAAATATGGGGTGATAGAGGTGAGGGGATATATTAATTAATTTTAAAAAATTAAGCTTAGAGGGAGGGGGAGGGAGATGCCGTTTATTTGATAGCCTGAATAGGCAACCCCCCTTCAATTACTTCCCCTTGTGTTTCTTAATATTCTCTTTGCCTAAGGTTTTATACCTTAAGTTATTATTCTCATCCTCTTGTTCACAAGTGACAGGTGAATAAGAGGCGTATGCAACCGAGGCAAGCTGCGAACATATGTGAGCTGACTTGGAGAGAGAAATTTTGACAAGCTCGGTACTAGTACATAGCCCAAGGGGAAGCAATTACTGAGAGATGCATATATGGGGGGAGTTGGGGGTACAAATGAAATAAAATATATATTTATTCGTGAATAATGGGGTGATTGCAAGTTTAGTGCATTGACTACAGCCATTGGGCTCAATGGAGTGATGAAATGTCCTCTTGTAAGCACTATCTTTGGGATTGGACTGAGCGATATTGAAGAGTGTATCATTCTCCAAATGGATTAAAAATGCAATAGAGCAACATTTCTTAATGCTACATATGAAGGATGAAGTCTATGGGGTTGAGTGATTGCAAGCATAGCAATCCTTCAAAGAAAAAAGGCTAGAAACTTCATGTGTTACAAATTAGAAGTAGCCCATGAACTAGAGGAGAGGGTAGACCTCAAAAGGATTCACCAGACATAAATCCATACTATTGCATGCACTCAAGGTCTAATTTAAAAACCCCTTGTCTATAAATTGATAATGGGTATAATACACCCTTCTTCTATTCAACCTATGAATATCCCATTAAATTATACCCTCATGTATGCAATAAATGTCTAAAAAAGAAATTTTGAAAATCCCTTCTATCAAAACCATGTGAAAGACCTGCATATCTATTATTAGACCTAATATTTGCAAGTGATCTCTCTCGAGGGTGGGATTGCCAAATGAAGATGTATGAGGGTTGATAAAGATGAAGTGCTACATAAGACAATTGTTGAACTACAGATACACAAGAGTAGAAAAAGTTGTAGTTAGTCACAAACTTGTGGAGACAATACCAATATAAGGGAATGGGCAATTAGCAACATCTGGTCCTGACAAAAAATATCGAAGTTGCTATTTGTGTTGCAAATAGTGTCACTATTTGCGCTGGTATTCTCTATTTTAGATGCTAATGTCGATATAAATAGCAACGCCATTCTGAGAAAAAAAAGGCATGGAAAACTTGAGCGCAGCATTTCTAGAAACCATTTGCAAAAGAGAACAAAAGAAAGAGTGAGAGCACTCAAAGCTTTGAGAGGCGGAGGAAGAGGAGGAGAGAGAGACAGAGAGAGAAAAAGATGGAGAGCTCATCATTCCCTCCGTCACCGCCTCCGTATGCAAAGAAAAAGGAGAGGGAAGCAAAGGAGAAGGGAGGGAAGCTATGAAAGTGAGGAAAAAGAAGGGAGGTGTGAAGGGTTTCATCTTCAAGCCTTTGAGGTAGGTACATTACCTCTTCTTGCTTTGTTTTTGTATTTCTTTTTTTCTTTTTTTATTTTTGTTTATAGAGATGCATTGAGAGAGAGGGAGGGGGAGAAATAGAGGGAAGAAGGGAAGGGGAAGAAGGGAGGGAGAGAAAGAGAGAAAGAGGGAGAGAAAGATCGAGAAAGAGAAGAAGGGAAACAAAGAGGGAGAGAGAGGGAGGGGAAAAGAGAAATAGACAGATGGAGGGAGGGAGAGAGAAGGAGGGTGAGGGAGAGACAATGAGGAAGAAAGAGGGGGAGAGGAAGAAACAAAGAGAGAGAAAGGGAGGGAAACAAAGAAAGGGAAAGAGAGAGAGAAAGAGAGGTGGAGAGAAAAATAGAGAGGGAGAAGAGACAAAAATGGAGAGGGGGAGAGAGAAGAAAGGGAGAGAGCGAGGAGAGAGAAAAGGAGAGAGAGAGAGAGAGATAGACAGAGAGAGAAATAAATAAAGAGAGAGGGAGAAAGAGAGATATAGAGAGACAAAAGGAGAGAGAAAAAGAGAGATGGAGGAAAATATAAAAATAGAGAAACAATGAGAGAATAAGAAAGAGGAGAAAGAGAAAAGTACAGGGAAAGTTCATGTATATATTATGCTCCTTTATCTTTGACTCCATTATAAGAACAATTTTTATGCTCTTCAAAGATGCTTGGGATTTTTTTTAATTTGTTAAAATATCACTTACTACCACTTGGAAACACGATGCCTGAGTCTCTTAATGATGCACGATTGGTGTTATGGAAGCTTGGCATGAACTACAATGGTATTCATACATGTGTCAATGATTGTGTGTTATTTTAAGGAGACTATAAGACTACAAAGACATGTCCGAAGTGTGGTGCTCACAAGTATCGATAGGACTTGCAAGGGAAAATCATCTCTTAGAAGGTTCTCAAATACTTTTTACCTATACCATATATACGTCATATGTTTTGCATATCAGGAATGGCAAGCTTGACAATGTGGCATGCGCAAAATGGATTCACAGATGGAGTCTAGCGAATAGCAGCAAATTCATGAGTATGGAGTCACATTGACTCTACCTTTCCAAGCTTTGCGCGAGAGCCAAAGAATCATCAGCTTGGTCTTGCTATGGATGATATAAATCCATTCAGTCTTTGCTCAACTTCTTACAATGCATGGTACCCAATACAATGATAGAAAAGAAACACAATGCTTTCCAAAATGATATGGACTCATTGAAAGAATGAATGAAAAGCCTCAAAGAAGAAGTTAATGTGTTGCAAAGAGAAAGTGATGATGTATGACAACATATAGTTGATCTACTAGAAGAGTTAAGGCCACTCAAGCTGAGTTAACTAAAAAGCAGGGTAACAAAACAATGAGCACGATCTTGACTAGATTCTCTGTGAACTTACCAAGCATATGCCTCAAGAGAATGTGCATAACAAGATAGGCCCTTCAAACACCAACAAGGCTAGACCATTTAAATACATTGTGAAGTAGCCATCTGACGAGTCTAGCATCCCAAATATTGAATATAGACAACATTATCAAATATAAAACAATCAAACAAGTCAAAAAATCTAGAAAGAACAAGAGAAAACACAGAATAGGGCCTAACCTCCCCCATGACAAAACCATGGTTTGCCATCCTTTATTATGAAATATTGATCCCATAGCTATTAAATACATTGATATCATACATCTAGTTGTAAAGAAAATACATATAGCAATCAAACTATACAATTTTAGATATGAAGAGGTTTCATGTAGCTTGTTGCTCTGCTAATGAAGAAAATTTTGTGTGTTGAAACATGTCATTTTTTATATCTCCATTGCATTTAGAAAGTGCAAAACCCCTCAAAACAAAGTTTGAAAACTTTGAATTCTAGCTTTGAATGAGGGAGGAACGACAAAACTAAGTTTTTACCTTATTCTCTTGTTTTGCACACGATCCTATTGCTTTTATAAAGAAAACTAGAAAGGCATTCTAAAAATAAATTAGATTTAAAAAATAACAAAGCTCTCCATAAATAAAGCTTATTTTAATAAACTCATATCTTAATTTTAATGCTTTAATATTATTTATATTAAAATATTAAATTAAATAAATAAATGCTTGTGATTTATTGGAGGGTGGCATAGAATACTTATACACAATATGTGAGTTTAGCTAGTCATAACACATGTGGATAGTCCAATTAGGTTTTCCACTCTAGATGTCCAAATGACCCAGAAGCGATGATGGAAGTCTTAGGGCCCATTTGTCTCTTAAGAGAAAACCTAAGTTGTCTTAATTCATTACAATCATAAAACGACCAAATGGAACTAATCCTTGATGTAGTATGGAATCTGCAACCTCAATTAGAATGTAATTCACAATTATTAGTATTTGAGAGGCATTGCCTTGCATTCGCATTTTCTTTAACTTCTTTGGCACACATTTTTTATACACATATTTGTGGATCCTTGTTGCCAAATGGAGACCTCCTTATTTAACATTGGTGGGCTTGATTAGTCTAGAGTAGAAAGTAGACATAAAGGATACATCTATTAAATTATATTTTAGCATTTATTTGTTCGCAAAGATTGGATAATATACATGGTTAGTCAAAGACAATAATTTATTATCTTTCATCAACAAATATCAATAGAGCATAGTCTCCTTCCCTAATACAATTCTAGTTATGACAATTTCACCATTCTATTTGAAAACCATGACAAAGAAGAATTGATAAACTCGAGATCCATTTTTTATGATAGGAAAGTAAGTTTTTAATACCAATGACTCTATAAGAGGAAGTTCATATTACTTGCTCTTTTTTAATAGATTTTATAGTTGATTTGTTAAGATATACAAAGATTATAGATTGTAGGCATGGGACCTTGCATAAATAACTATATTTAAATGTTATTACAAAAAATACATTGCCCTTGTAACCTTGAGATTCGTGGATGATGGACCTCCTTGATTTTCATCTCAAGAGTTGAGTTATGATTCTCAATTGGTAGTTGCATTATTCCAGTTAGGTTTAAAGGGGGTTGATTAAATGATGGCCCCCTATTTTGTGACACCCATTGTGGTACATAGCCACGGATTTTATATCGCTATACTTGCCCCATTACCCTAGTGGTATGTAGTGCATTGAAACATTGGATACAACAATATCATGCAATAGACCTAAACTTAGAAATTCAACAATCTTGGTAGTGTTTTGAATAAACCATCTTATTTTTTATGTTTAACGTATATCGCAAAAGTGACTTTGGCATCTTGAATATTGTTGATAACTCTCCCTAAGTTGTTTGGCATTAGCCCTTGTTGAAGAGAGTATTCAAGGGACACAAGGGTTAAGAATGTGATGTAGAGCCATAACTCCATAAGCCAACCCTTAATTAAAACCTTCCTAATTGTTGAAACGGTCCTTACTTTTTCCTTACTTATACCACTTCAAGTCATTGAAAACCTCATTTGGCAGGTGGATAAGGATAATGTGAAACTGCAAAGTCTCCATGAGGAAGCTTATCCTGAGAACCAGAAGAGGAAGTTGTTGCCATGATACTAGATCGTAAGAAGAAAGTTGTGAATTCCAAGAGGATCTAAATGTGATTTAAGTTTATTCATGCTGTAATCTAAGGCTGGTTGCATAAGGCAGCTTACCTGTATTGAAGCTCCTCTTCACTAGCAGCTGTAAAATTCACTCTCTTTTTTAATATATTTTAACACTTTGTATTTAAAAAAAACTCATTTGGATTACAATAATTGCAACAATCTTTGATAAAGTAAAACCCAAACACCCCTCACAAACCAAAAGTCCTTTAAAGTCATTACATAGACGGAACCTTTGTTAAGAAACACAAGGCATAGACCAAGCGAATCTGTCTAATGACTCCGAAATTGTAAAATCTGGATGGTTCCACTCTAATCCACGGTTATTTAAGCTAAAAGAGGTTAGGGACTCTATCATGGATATATGGGAATGATAATTCCAATCCTTCACCTCCCCAACTCAAGCATGGACGAGGGGTATCCAAGATTCTCAAGAATTTCTTAGACAAACTACGGCTAGGAGGGTAATGGAGACTAGGGCTGAAAGAGCAAGAAAGTATTCCCTTAGTAAGTCTCTGGAAGTTCAAATTGAATCAGGGCAGATGCACTTACAGATAGATCTTCTCAAGGTCAAGGAAGAATTGAGACTTTTAGAAGAAAAAGAAGCTTCAAACATTCAGCTTTTCACTAGACAATGGTGGGCTGGGAAAGCTGATAAACCAACCACAGAAATGTTCAACATTCTTTAAAAAAAAGGAGAAGCATACTGTCCCTCTCTTAACTAAGGTCAATGGTACTAAAGCTAAAGACAATACTGAAAATTTGGTAATTGCTAAAGAATTCTTCTCTAATATCTTTAGCTCTCCTAGAATTAGTAATCTAGAGGATACCGATACAAAAGCCAAAATCACCCTGAATAGGAAGAAGGTGGTCCCATCTTCTATAGCCAGCCTACTTGATGGTGACCTTACCGCAGTAGAAATAGAAGACACCATAGATGCCCTAGGTAAAGGAAAGAGCCCATGGATAGACAGTCTCCCTAATGAGGTCTTTAAAGAATTTAAAGAATTCTTGATTATCCCCGTGCTAAAAGTATGGAAGGAATCCTTGAGATATGGAGCCCTACCTCACATAATCAATGAAGGGGTGGTCAAGCTGATGCACAAGAGAGATGAGAAAGATCTACTCTCCAATTGGAGACCAATCACCTGCTTGACCTCGGCCTATAAAGTTTTTGCTAAGGCTTTGGCCAGAAGGCTTTCTCCGCACCCAAATTCTTGGATAAGGAAGGAACAAAAGGGGTTTATTAAGGGAAGATATATCCTAGATTCTATCATTGCTCTTTGGGAAGGGATTGAATATGCTCAAAAGAAGAATCAAGACTTTGTCTTTTTCAAAATAGATTTTGACAAAGCCTATGATAGGTTGGAATGGGATTTCATCATTCAATCTTTACATGACATGGGACTGGGGAGGAGATTTATAAAGTTTATAAGTGCTTTATTTGGCAATGCATCCACTAGAATTGCAATTGATGGAGAAATGACAAGGAGAAATGAAAAACTCAATACTTCTTAGAAGATCAATTAGACAGGGCTGTCCCTTGGCCCCACTATTATTTGCTATTACAGTAGATTGCTTATGATACTAATGGGACTGTTAATAATGACCCTATCTCACTAGTAGCTTTTTGGAATTGTCTTCAAGCTTTTTGTAAAGCCTCTGGATCAGTTATCAACCCAGTCAAAACAAGTATCAAATCTTTGATTTTCTCATCCCCTAGTTGGCTAATTGAGGTTGGGTGCAAAGAAATAGAAAGGGGCAAGGTTTTCAGACTTCTGGGAATCCCTATGGGCTTTGATATCTCTATGAAGCAGAGATGGGATTGGGTATTAGAGAAAATTACAAAACACTTTGAGAAATGGAAAGGGCTTCAACTTAATATGACTGGCAGGTGCCTAATGCTCAAACATATCCTTATCCCCTCCACAATCTATTTTTTAGCATGCTGGCAGCCAACCAAAACATGATTGAAATAATTGGAGCAGCTAGCTAGAAATTTCTTGTGGAGTGGGGATGGGGATAAATTTAAGATCCCCAAAGTCTCATGGGCTGTTTGTATAAAACCCAAAAATCTTGGGGGACTAGGCCTTCCAAACTTGCAGACATTGGCTAGTAAACTTGCAGCAAAATGGGTTGTCAGGAGTATTGATAAGGAGGAAGAGGATTGGACTACCTTGTTACACTCCTCTATCAGTCAATTTCAAGTAGCTGGCTGTCCAAGATGGAAAAACTTAGATTTTCTCACTATTATCCTAGGCCCAGTAGAAATCAAGACAGCAAGGTGCTCATCATTGATGAAGGGGATATGGCAAGCCTGGTTTAAATATAAAAAACTTTTAGTCCCATCTTCACATTCCAACTTAACCTTACCTTGGGCTGCAGTTGACTTTGTGTGGTTTAGTTTTTTTCACCAATCTATTTCAAAGAGCAATCTGAATAAAGCCCACAAAATATATCAGCAGGGGATTAGAACTTGGGGGGATATATGAGATCCCAATATAAAAGATTGGCTAAGCAATGTACAACTCACGACTAAATTTGGCCTACTTCCCACTGAAGTCAACATGGTTACCCTTAGAGTGCAACTATGGGATCCACACCTCTCAACAGCCATCAATCTAAAACAGCCTTTCAATCCCAGAGGAGTACGTCTAATCGGAGATAAGCCTCTTTTGTGCCCCTTCCAGATCTTCAGGTATGCAATAAAGATTTATGTGCTAAACTCAATGAAAGGTGGCACATTAATTGGAGTAATAAACAATGGAATTACAGATTTACGAATATTTGGATGAAAGTTCTTCAACCTAAGATGTCATGTCTAATGTGGCTCATAATCCTTAAAGGTCTCTAGACTAATGAAAGTGCTTTAAAGGCAGGAATTGGAAACGGACTCTGCCTAAGATGTAATACAAATGTGGAGTCAATATCGCATATTTTTTATAACTGTCATCATAACACTATTTTTTTTGTTTCTTGCAGGTGCTGTTAATGCCAGTCCACCCAACTAAGTTCACTTGGAAAGAGATAATCTTGGGTGAAATATATGACATATCTCCAATGGTTTGGAATTGGATTACAAGCCTCTTTCTTTGGAATATATGGATTTGTAGGAATAAAAAAGTATTTGAAAATGTTTCTATTGATCCTATTCATGGATTTAAGACAGATTTTTGTTGCAGGTGGATAAGGACACTGAGAAGCTACAAAGTCTCCATGAGGAAGCTTGTCCTAGATGATCAAAGATCTTAAGAAGAAAGTTGTGAATTCCAAGAGGATCTTAATGTGATTTAAGTTGATTCATGCTGTAATCTAAGGCTGGTGCATAAGGCAGCTTCCCTGTATTGAAGCCCTTCTTCACTAGCAGCTGTAAAATTCACTCTCTTTTTTAATATATTTTAATGCTTCGTACAAAAAAAAAGAAATACAAGGCATGTAAATTGAGAAGACACAATAACTTTATGCTTATTGGTATAAGAGAGCCAGGTGTGACTTGGCTCTAGTGGGGGGAAGATAACCCCCCTCCCCTACAAAAATTGTTATGCCTGTAGCGAGCACGGGGATAGTGATATTTTGCTAGTCCTCCACTACCCCCACAAACCCTTGCAAGAAGGGAAGTTTTAGTGAAGGGTTAATGGGGTTTGCAATGGATGTTAGCTCTCATTTGTCAATCTAGACGTTGGTGCAATTGAGCACCAATAGGAAAGAAAGGACTCGTTTGTGTCAACCATTAACGCTCAAAATCTTGCTCTTAAACTGTTCGCTCCCCCCCCCCCCCCAAGTGCAACCACAGGGAAGTGAGGCCGCTCAAGAACTTGGGTAAGAGCTGGCGTGACCCAGCTCTAAGGTATTATGGTGATTCGCTATGACACATTGTGTATACGTGTTAGTTAGTATAAGGTTAGTTTCTCCAAGTGTCGAATGGCCACCATCCATCCATGATGAGGTGTGCGAGTGTGCGCTTTCCGCAGCGCCCAGCCTGGCGTACTAGTGGGCTGCCCACTCACCATCCAAGAAACCCACGACCAAAGGAGGGGGGGAAAAAGAAAAGAAAAAAGGAAACGCAACCAGAGATGCAGCAGGGCAGCTGCAATTGAAGCGTGCTCGGAAACGTGATTGATATGATGTAGGACTCACTCTCTCACACACATCTCCCCTTCTGCCCTCCCCTCCCTCTCTCTCTCTCTCTCTCTTTCTCTCTCTCTCTCTCGTCGGGGTCCGGGGACCTCGCGTGCCTTTCCGTCGTTTTAAAACGAAAAAAACCATAGCAACATATCTATTAAGCTAAAAAGAAACCCCCCCCCCTCTCTCTCTCTCTGTGGGTGGCGGGTAGTAGGGTACCCAGCCAACCGTACCTTGTGGCCGTCCAACTTGCAAAGTATAAATTAACGGTGAACCTCTTTTAAAAAACAAATATACATGCCACTGCCCGAGAGAGGTAGAAACAAGCCGCCTCACTCGAACAATATCCCATCCACATCTTTCCCTACATAGAGAGGAGCTGAGACCTGTACAGGCGGGGTATCTCTGTGCGTGTGTGAGAGGTCCTCCGTGCGCTTCTTCTATTGCGGCCTGGTGCGAGAGAAAGTGTGAGGGAGAGGGAGAAGAGGAGATTGCAGCAGCAGCGTTGCCTTTTCTTGCGTGTGCGATCTTTCCCTGTCGTTGCTTGTGGACGGTGTGAGGGTATCATAAGCCGGGTGTCAGATTCTTGGGGAGTATTTCGTGTGTGTCGGCAGCTCAAAGTATGAGTATATATATGTTGATGGTGTGAGGCCTTGTGGAGTTGAGGGGGGCAACTGCAAGTCTAGCGAGAGAGAGAGAGAGAGAGAGAGAGCGAGAGAGAGAGAGTCTCTTATTCATCGAACAAGAAAAGGACATATCCATTGTCCATATCCATCCAAAGTAAAAGAAGAAGAAGGAGAGAAGCTCGTCTACAGTAAAGAAGTAAAAGGAGAAAGGGAGAGGACAGGACGAAGCAGCCATATTCCATACAGCGCCATCCATCGAGGAAGAAGAAGGAAGGAAGGAAGGAAGGAAGGAAGAAGCAGAGGAAATATGCAGTGCTACGTGAGGTCGGGGCGGCGTGCATCGCTAAACCTGTCGGAGGAGTCGGAGGAGTCGCCGATGGAGGCGATCGAGCGGCTGGCGGGGGAGAACGCGGTGGTGGTGTTCAGCCTGAGCTCGTGCTGCATGTGCCACGTGGTGAAGCGGCTGCTGTGTGGGCTGGGCGTGAGCCCCACGGTGTACGAGCTGGACGAGGAGATGGGCGGCGCCCAGCTGCAGGCCGCCCTGGCCAGCCTGGTCGGCCAGCCCGCCGTGCCCGCCGTCTTCGTAGGCGGCAAGCTCGTGGGCGGTCTGGACCGCGTCATGGCTGCCCACATCAGCGGCGCCCTCGTGCCCCTCCTCAAGGAGGCCGGGGCCCTGTGGCTCTGATAACATCACTATCATCGTCGTGGTCGTCGTCATCGCCACATGCAAGCTCACTCAACAGCTACGTCAACAGCATCATCATCAACTGTTTCAAAAATCGCCTTCCAACGAAGAGCACCATCGAGCTCTTCGTTTTTTTTGGTTCGTTCTTACCCTTTTTATTTTGTTGTCTTTTCCCAAACTCGTCGCCCATTTTTGTAATCAAAGAGGTGGCGATACAACAGGTTTCTTCATCTCTTCTCTCCCTGCCTCCCGCCCTGTTTCCTCTCTCTCTCTCTCTCTCTCTCCGTCTACCTCTCACTCCCCTTCTCTGTCCATGCTTCTTTCCTTTCCTGGCATCTCCCCTGTACCTACTCGATACACAGTCAACACGGAATGCAAGTACTTCTGGTTTGTCAATTCGCCTTTGCATCGTTGTGAGCGCCTGCTTTAATCTAATGCAGTCTCTACGTAAGCATTGCGTTTCTAGTAGATGAAAGCCTGTTATTTTCCCAATGATCTTGTAATATCTCCGCATTTCCTTGAGCATGTGTATTGTGTGGATCTTTTTATCCATACGCTAGATTGCGTGTCTGGTAAGGCTGTACTGTTGTTATTATGTTGCAATTATCTACGAAGGCGATTCATTGAAGCTGGACAGCACGAACCAGACCAATGCAGCACGAACTGAACCGAAAGAAGGAATAATCTGGTTGCGATAAAAGGCGGTTCCTTAGTCTCTCTATGTATCCATAACGATATTATAAATAAATGTATATGTCATGAAGTCGGTTCGTTGGCTTGTCACTCGCCAAGTTGATTTTACGTTATTTCTCGATAAGCACAGCGCATGTTCAAGTTGACTGCGTGCTGCGAGCTTTGACTGGAGTTTATAATACTCTTTCTTTCTTTCAGAGCGGAAAGCGAGAGCGAGAGAGAGAGAGAGAGAGAGAGAGAGAGAGGAGCGACTTCTGGGAGTAGTCTCGTCTCACGAAACATGGCAGGAAGAACTGGGCTGGGTAGTAGTAGGGCTGTAGCGCACTTCCAAGCTGGAAAGGGAGACCTGTCGCTTCGAGCTTTGTTTCGACCGTTCCTGTTCACTAAAGTCGTTGCAGGGCGCACCTTCATAGAGTCTCACATACTGCAGAGTCACAGTCAGTTCGGTACATCTTTGGAACTTCGAAGTGGAGCTTCATGAACAGTTGGTTTCCAAATTAAGAGTCTTTATCTTATTAGCTCAAGCAAAAGCTTCATAACATTACCTAGCCCCTCAAGTACTAGATTCCCTTTTAAAATCTTCCCCTTAATCTGAACTTTACCGATCGACCATTAGATACCTTGAAGAATAACTGTCCCTTCCGTCTTTTTTCTTCGAGAAAGCATATAGTTGATATTGCATCAAGAAACAAGAAACGTCCTAGACAGATACTCCCTTGATATAAGTCCCCAAAACCGGAGGTAGGTGATTCGCTTCCCCTATGAATAATTCTTTCTAGTATAAGAGTGAAAAGGGAAGAATCAGAGCATGGAGCCATCTAAGTTTAATTGGATTGGAGGGGCAGTTAATAAACAAGCAGTGAGCTATAGTCTCAACTTCCTTGGTACACCTGGCACATAGTGTTTGCTAATGCCAATCTTCAGCGCCCTTCCTTGAGTCCATACTGCCTTGTAAAGCAGCAACCAAAGCAGACAAGAAATGTTGACAGGAAGGCTCTTGGTCTAGATTTGACAGAATCTGCACTCCCATTGGTGTTGGTTGAGTTGATTTTTTAAAAGCCCATGTGGCTTGGACAGGTTAGATTGGAGGAGAAGAGATTTCCTGTTATAGGTTAGATAGGGGGAGAAGAGATTTCCTGTTATAGGCCAGTTGAAGTTTTGAAGGCTGAATTGGGATGAGTCCCCTAGTAATGATGGGTTAAAGTCAGACCACGCTTCCTTTCTTTTATTTACTAATTGCAAGTCGTGCTTGTTTAACTTATATCTTCCCTTTCAAGATGCTGTCATCCAGCCACTTTCTTTCATCTGCGGTAAGCTGAGAGCCCGAATTCCCTGATACAATTGAGGAAGATAACAGCCTAGTCCTCATCCTTCTTTTGTAGGCATTTGATGATCCATTTGCTAGCAAACTTGTCAGCCGAGGTGTGAATGTCTCTTATCCCTAACCCCCCATGTTTTTTAGTAGAGTACTTGTAGAGTCCAAGAGACCTTTGATATCCTAAACTTATTAGGGCCACCACCCCATACAAAATTGCTGCATAGGGCCTCAAGTTGGTTAAGGTTGCCTTTGGGTGGCCTCCAACATGCAAGGAAGTAAGTGTAGGTTGGGATAATGAAATGATTCAGCAAAACAATTCTGGAGGCAAAAATCAAATTGGCATCCTTTCATTTGTCTAGTTTGGTATGCATCCTTTGTAGAACCCAATCCCATCTCTACTTGAGAGTGACCTTAAAACCCATTGGAATGCCAAGAAGTCTGAATATTTTTCCTTCCTAGATGGGTTGACATCCAACTGCCAGTAACCACTCTGGTGGGTCTATTATGTGAGTTTTGAACCCGATTTTCTTATGATTGACTCTAGAACTTGAAGCCAGGCGCATAAAGTCTCTAATTAGCTTCCCGTATGGTCCTCCACTTGCAGAGACCGGTCCTTCGCAATCCAAGTGCGTAGCAGGGGGTTCTTGACTGCCAGGAATACGTTGGTGTTGACGGATTGCCATGACATTGACTGTACATCTCGATCGTTCCAGGAGCTCTGCCTTTGCGCGAGATGATAAGCAATTGGAAGCTCTCGATCTCAGCTTCGCTCTGATACCATTGGTGCACAAATCGGATGCTGTATGCGCACGTAGTGAGTGTCGGAAGGTCCCCAAGAACAAAAAAACTCTACTTTTGCACAAAAAATAAGAGAGAAGTCTTGCACGACATAAAGCAAAAGACTAATTGGGTACAATCTCCACTAGTGCACAGATCAGATGTTGTATGTGCGCGTAGTGAGCGCCGGAAGGTCCCCAAGAACAAAAGAACTCTACTTTTGCACAAAAAACAAGAGAGAAGGCTTGCACAACATGAAGCAAAATACTAATTGGGTACAATCTCCCCCCATGCCTTGTGTGAGCACTCCACAAAGCATGTATTTGATATATTATTGATCTCCAAGCTCAAAAAATAGCTTAATTTACAATTAGCACGCTTTAGCTTTTGTGTTTGCTTTTGTCCCACTAAAGAATTAAAGCTATTAGATGCCCAAAGGGTCGAGCGGTGCCCAAATACAATGTTCGATAATAAATATTTAAATCTTGCATCCATGCGCATACAAAATAATAAATAAATGTCAAGTGCTTCAATAAATAAGCGCGTCAAAATAAATATTGGCGCCACGCCTAAGATATGCGCCCATCAAAAATGATAATTTCTTCTAAATAACTTGAATACATGCTATCACCCAGTGCTTCCCAATGCTACCGATGCCTACTCTACACATCAACTGAAGCATTCATAATTGTTAGAAAATAATAAAATTAAACCAATAAAAGTGAATACCTAGCAGTCTTCAGCTACAAAATAAATAAATTGGTTAGAACTCAATCCTAACCTTAATTTATTACGAGTGCGCACTCTAAACTCATAAATATCTATTAATTTAAATATGTATTTTGCGGAATCGCCCGCTATATGGAATCACCCACTTGCACATTAAATTAACAAGATGTCTGAAAAGGACAGGTATCCCACCTCGACTTTTCGCACAAGGAATCCACCTTGTGTATGAGCCCCGGTAATAAATAAAATTTTACGGAATCTACCGCAAAACCTCACGGAATCCATCGTGGAATATGCCTCCTGGCATCATACCCCCGAGGTGGGATACAACATCTGATCTGTGCACCAGGAGCCCATCAAGAGCATGGTCTCTAGTTGTCAAATAGTCCCAATCCTTCTTGACCAAGGCATTTAAGAGCCCAATAAGAACATTCAAGACATCTAGAATAGGCACTTCCTATTGTAGGGGAGCCCAACAAGAGCATGGTCTCTAGTTGTTAAATAGTCCCAATCCTTCTTGACCAAGGCCAAATGTACTATAACCCACATTAGGCAAGAAAGGAGAGCTTGAACCTATCAATATATAATCAGCCTTGAAGCTAAGACGGATAATGGAGCTAGCCATCTTCAGAGGCTAACCTTATAGAGGCCAAGGCTGCCCTACGGAGAGAGAAGCTTATTTTTAGCACTATCAATGCTCCCACTGAATAGCAAACCCAAGCCAAGGCCAAAGTCTCCCTTTATAGGAAAAAGGTGGTCCCTCTTGTACTAGCATGTCTTCTAAATCAAGATTTAGATGCTGTTGAAATTGAAGGCACCATTAAGTCATTAGCAAAGGGTAAATCCCTAGGATTGGATGGATTGCCCAACAAGTTCTTTCAACAGTTTATTGACTCTGTGATCCCTCCCCTACTCTCATTATGGAGAGAAGTAGTTCAATTTGGAGCACTCGGGGTCATTAAATTGATTTATAAGAAAGAGGAAAAAGACTGCCTAGGTAATTGGAGGCCAATAACATGTCTTAACTTTTCTTATAAAATTTTCGCTAAAACCATTGTGAGGTGACTCTAGTCTCATCTTGATAGTTGGATTAGGAAAGAGCAAAAGGGATTTATCAAAGGAAGGCATATATTAGATACCATAATCAACCTATGGGAGGAATTGGACTATGCTAAAAACAACAAACAAGATTAAGTTTTCCTCAAGATTGATTGTGAGAAAACCTATGATAGGTTGGCGTGGGACTTTGTCCTCCAATCACTCCTAGATATGGGGTTAGGAAGAATACGTATTAAATTCATTTCAGCTCTGTTTTAACTAGGCTGGTAGTCAATGGGTATCTTTCCAAGCCTTTCCTTCTAAGACGCTCCATCCAACAAGGATACCCCCTAGCCCTCTTATTGTTTGCAATCACTACTAATGGCTCTCCATATAAGACATTTTTTTTTCTCTCAGAGCAGATAAGCAATTCATCATTAAATTTGGATTAGCAAGCTTATTAAGCTTTATAAAAAGCTTTTATAAAGCTTAAGGCCCATAATTTTTTCGTTGACGGCACGTTGAAACTACCGTCAACGTCCTTTTGTCCTCACGACTTACAAAAATTCAATAAGCTTTATAATCCTAAAGCTTCAAAATCCCAAGCTTTCTAAAGTTTCAAGTTTCAACTTCAACTCTCTTCCATAGCGCCAGTTCCCACCGGCTTAAACACGAACTTGTCTTCAACCCTCTACAAGCCCCTGTTCACACCTGTGGATTGACAAAGCTAGATTCCAGCAAACAGTTTGCAACACGCAGTCTACATGCACGAAATATCTTCTTGGAAGACGATCATAATATCAAATTCCACATTCGCAAAGAAGAAATACTACAAAAAGCCATAAAAGAAAAAAAAAAGAGAAATAAGCCTTGTAATCCCGACTTTGAGCTACGCTCATCCTGCTAACAAGATTTCGAGTGTATGAGGTCTTTTGAAATTTTGCAGGATGTTCGATCAAACCATGGAAGATTTTATGGCTGAAGGTGACCTACCCAAACCAACGATGGAGCAAAAACTAGATTTTATTATGATGTAGCTTCAAGAGGAACGAAGAGCACGTCAAACTTTGCAAGCTCAATTGGCCAATCTGCAACGATCTACCATCGACTAAGATGGACCGCAACCTGAAGATCTTATATGACATACGATCGATGCAACACTTGAAGCGCAATCTATTCGGAAAGAAACAAAGATAAGTAAAAGAAATTTCAAATTTCGTACTTTCAATGGGTCACGTGATGGAAAGATTGTACTTGCTTTTATCAGTCAATTTGATGATTATTTTCATGAAGAACAGTATGCTGAGAAAGACAAAATTAAGTGTGTCACTAATCATCTAGTGGACCGAGCATCCCTATGGTGGACTGTTGTCCGCAAGAGCATTGATTGTGCTACTACTTGGGAGACTTTCCAAAAGAAATTTTTGCAGAATTTCCTTCCACTCCAATTCCACGAAAAAACTATCAAACAATGGGATCTTCTGCAACAACAGAGGGATCGTAAGCCTATTTCACAATATACCGAGCGTTTTTGGAATGCTTTATTATAACTACGAATACTTGAAGATGTACTTGAGGCTACCCATAAACACAAATTTATGTCTGGCTTACTTGGACATTTTTATGCGGAGGTCAACGTGTTCAAGCCAACGACTCTCGAAGATGCAATTTCCTTGGCCCATGATACGAAAACAAAATTCGAGGATGAGAGAAGCGACCACAACAATTTCAAACTAATGGTAACTTTGGTTCAAAACAATTCAATTGAAATTTTTGAAGATTCAATCAAAATCGTGTCCTTCCATCTTCATTCCGTAAATCTTGGACACGACCACCTGCTTTACCATCAAACACAAATTCAAATCCTAAGTCATCTTTTCATCCAAATTCCAACATTCCTAAACTTCTGCTATTACCAATAATGTATCTAAAGCCAAACCCATAGTCTGTTACAAATATCATCAACCTGGACATCTAGCGACGAATTGTCAAACCAAAAAGCCAGCTATTCATATCAATTATTTGGGAGCGACAGAAGATAAAAAACATGAAGAAATGCTAGATTTTACGGAAGACGATAATGACATTGATACTACTTCAGATACTTTACTAGGTATACCAAATCCCCATTCTTTATTAACGATGAAATGTCTCGTGCATGGTAAAGAAAAGACTATTTTACATGATGATGGGAGCATACACGACTTTATTTATGAAAAATTAGTTAAAGAATTGAATTTACATACTATTTCTACACATTATCGCATCAAGGCTGCATTCTTAGGCATTAGATACAATGGAACACAAGAAGTGCATGACTTAGAAATTAAAATTGGTGATTATGTTGAACGTAAAAATTTCTTAGTTGTGCTTTTGCAGTCTAGTGGCATTATCTTAGGAATGCCTTGGCGTCATCAGTACAATCTCGATAAAGATTACTCCACACATTCAATGAAGATTCATTCTAATGGAAAACAAATCACATTGCATGGTATACATACTTTCGATAATTTTCCATTTCTTAGTCATACTTAGGCTAAACGTGCATTACAAAAAGGTAGCAAATCCTATTTAATATGGGTGAATGAAATCGAAGCTAAAGAAAATCAAATGCATCCTAAGCACGTACAATTTCTTTCACAATTTCAAGATTGTTTTGCTGCTGACTTACCACTTGGATTACCACCTATACGTCTCGAAGATCACAAGATAGACCTAATCCCTGGATCACAACCACCATGTAAAGCACCATATAGACATAACCAAATTGAACAGAAAGAAATTCAAGCCCAAATTGAAGAATTGTTAACTTGAGGACTCATTAGATCTAGTAGTTCTCCATTTGGTGCACTTGTCTTATTAGTGAAGAAAAAAAACAATACATATCGCATGTGCATTGATTATCGTGCCCTCAATAAGATCACTGTTAAGAATAGATATCCGATTCTTAGGGTAGATGATCTTATGGACAAGCTACAAGGATTTGCAATATTTAGCAAGATAGATCTTAAATCTGGATACTACCAAGTAAGATTGGACACATCGGATATATTCAAAACTGCATTTAGAATACAATTTGGACACTATGAATTCCTTGTTATGTCTTTTGGTTTAACTAATGCACCAGCCACATTCAGTCGTATGATGAATCACATATTTTTTAAGCATCAATATTGTATCATTGTTTTCTTTGATGACATATTGGTTTTCAGTAAAAATGAGAATGAGCATTATGAACACTTATCTTTGGTTTTCAAATTATTGAAAGAGAACCAATTATATGCTAATCTAGAAAAGAGTGAATTTTTCCAAACACAAATTGGATACCTAGAACATATTGTTTCATCTGAAGGTATTAAAGTTGACCCTAAAAAGGTAGAAGCAATTTTGAAGTGGCCGATAACTAAAAATGTGCACGAATTACGTTCTTTTTTAGGTATTGCTAGCTTTTACAGAAAATTTGTGAAAAACTTTTCATTGCTTGCATTACCTTTGACAAAACTATTAAAGAAAGGCATTGTGTATCATTGGTCCAACAATCAACAAAAGTCCTTTGATTTACTAAAACATGCTTTAACTCATGCTCCTGTATTGCAATTACCTGACTTCAATAGACCATTTTTCCTAGTAGTCACTGATGCTAGTGGATCTGGAATAGGAGCAGTCCTTATGCAAGATTCTCATCCCATAGCCTACTCTAGCTACAAACTTAAACCCTCTGAACTTAAGTATTCTACCTATGATAAGAAATTGCTAGCTGTAGTACAAGCTTTACGTCAATGGAAACACTATTTAATGGGATCTGAATTCATGATCAAAACTGACCAACAAAGCATTAAACATCTCCTTAGTCAACCACAAATATCTGACCGACACATTAAATGGGGTGCTTTTATTTAAACTTTTCATCCACTTATATAATATCAACCAGGAAAAGAGAACGTTATTGCCGATGTTTTAAGTAGAAGACCGACTATTCATAATATTTCTGTGATATCTTTTGACTCTCTTCTCCCTATGAAAGATACTTATAACCAAGATCCTACTTTTCAAGCTGATTGGAATAAATTAGTTACATTGATTCATTGTGTTACACTGATGGATTTATATTTTATGAAAAAAGATTACGTGTAACTATTCCATTTCGATCATTTGTTTTGCATGAAATTCATTGTCTCCCATACCAAGGCCATAGAGGAATTATTTCTACTTTGTGTATATTGATTGAAGATTTTTATTAGCCACACATGGAATCTGATGTATCTAACTTTGTATCTGAATGCTTAATTTGTCAAAAAGTTAAGACACCATGGTAAACAATATGGTTTATTAATGCCTTTACCAATTCCAAAATGACTATGGGAACAGACCTCAATGGATTTTATCACTGGTTTGCCTAACACTAAAGCTAATCATGACATGATTTGGACTATTGTTGATAGGTTTAGAAAACATGCATATTTCATTCTATGTAAGAAAGCATTAACTGCATCTCAAGCTACTCAATTGTTCTTAAAAACTGTTTTCACTAATCATGGTTTGCCAAAAGTTATTATTTCTGACCATGATTCTAGATTCTGCAATAATTTTTGGATTACTTTGTTTGCTAATTTAGGAACAAAGATTGATTTTTCATCTGCATTTCATCCTGAAACAAATGGGCAAACAGAAGCTACTAACAGTATCATTTTAGATCTTTTGCGTGCATACACAATTTCAAAACCACAAACATGGAATACACATTTACATTTACTTCAGTTTGCATACAATAACACACCACATACAACTACACAGAAAGCACCATTTGAAATTATTTATGGATATAGATTACCTACACCTGTTACATCATTGTCAAACAAAGTTCAAGCTACTGATGATATTGCTAACATGCATGCTACTATTTTTGATGAAGTTAAAGATATGATTGCCAAAGCCCATCAATCATACACAAAACAAGCCAATAAGAAAAGAAAAGCTACGAGTTTCAAAGTTGATGATTATGTTTGGTTACGAATACATTTACTTCAGTTTGCATACAATAACACACAACATACAGCTACACAGAAAGCACCATTTGAAATTATTTATGGATATAGATTACCTACACATGTTACATCATTGTCAAACAAAGTTCAAGCTACTGATGATATTGCTAACATGCATGCTACTATTTTTGATGAAGTTAAAGATATGATTGCCAAAGCCCATCAATCATACACAATACAAGCCAATAAGAAAAGAAAAGCTACGAGTTTCAAAGTTGATGATTATGTTTGGTTACGAATTGAAAAGTGAAGATTACAAAGTGTTGACAAACACCCTGTTGTAAAGTTAGCACCTAGATTTAATGGACCTTTCAAGATCATTCACAAAATCAATGACAATGCATTTAAACTAGAATTACCACAACACTGGAATATCCACAACACTTTTCATATCAGTTTATTACAACCATTTAGAGGACAATTACCTGTATACCCTGTTTATGAAAACCCTCCTTTGCTAGAAGAAGAAACTGAAATCCTTGAGCTTGAAACTATTCTAGATATTGAATTTATGACCACTAGAACTGGCCGTAGATATTCTAGATATTTGGTTAAGTTTAAAAATCATCCTCTTAAAGAGGCCCAATGGATGCACGCTCGAGACCTAAGTGCTTACCCGACTGCTAGCTCCACATTGAGCTAATAGCAATTGAGGACAATTGCTATCTCACCCCGGGGCTATGATGCTAGGAAGCATATTCCACGGTGGATTCTATGAGGTTTTGCAATGGATTCCGTAAAATTTTATTTATTGCCAGGGCTCATACACAAGGTGGATTCCTTGTGCGAAAAGTCGATGGGGACGCCTGTCCTTTTCGGGCATCTTGTTAATTTAATGTGCAAGTGGGTGATTCCATAGCGGGTGATTCTACAAAATACATATTTAAATTAATAGACGTTTATGAGTTTAGAGTGCGCACTTGTAATAAATTAAGGTTAGGATTGAGTTCTAACCAATTTATTTATTTTGTAGCTGAAGACTGCTAAGTATTCACTTTTGTCGGTTTAATTTTATTAATTTCTAACAATTGTGAATGCTTCAGTTGATGTGTAGAGCAGGCAGCAGTGGCATTGGGAAGCATTGGGCGATAGTGTGTATTCAAGTTATTTAGAAAAAATTATCATTTTTGATAGACACGTATCTTAGGCGTGGCGCCAATATTTATTTTGATGCACTTATTTATTGAAGTGCTTGACATTTATTTATTATTTTATATGTGCATGGGTGCACGATTTAAATATTTGTTATTGGACTTTGTATTTGGACACCGCTCGACCCTTTGGGCGCCCAATAGCTTTGATTCTTTAATGGGACAAAAGCAAACACAAAAGCTAAAGCGTACTAATTGTAAATTGGGCTATTTTTTTGAGCTTGGAGATCAATAATATATCAAATAAATGCTTTGTGGAGCGCTCACACAAGGCATGGGGGGAGATTGTACCCAATTAATATTTTGCTTCATGTCGTGCAAGCCTTCTCTCTTGTTTTTTGTGCAAAAATAGAGTTCTTTTGTTCTTGGAGACCTTCCGGTGCTCACTACGTGCGCATATAGCATCCGATCTGTACACCAACTCCCCTACAATAGGAAGTGCCTATTCTAGATGTCTTGAATGCCTATCTGGATATACTGGAATTTGAAGAGACTTGAATCAACATGAAACCAACCAGCCTTAGGGACAGTTGGATGGGTTTGGGATAATGTGGTTAGGATGGGTTTAGGGTTAGAGAGAACAATAGTTTGAATTTTTTTTGTCTAAAGTTCATAAACTTTCCTAGAATATGTGAGGATGTATAGCAACATCCTTGCCTAGCCTTGCAAAGATGTGGTGGTTGCTAATTGTTGTCTCATGTAAAATTTTCGAAGGGGTTGACATCCAAGAGCCCATGAAAGACTTTAAGACTTTCCCATTCTTTTTTTCCTATACCTTTAAATGGTATACCTCTCCTCTCAAACCTATTCTCTAAGGTTTCTACCATATTAAAATCCCCATTAATGTTTACAAGACATAAATACCTTTTAGGGACTACCAAAGGCAAGCCCTATCCTCCATATTGCATGTTGCATACACTGAGACTACTACAAACTCTTCATCTCTAATTTTGGCAGCTATCCAATGATTCCCAGGGCTAGAGAGGATCTTTAGAACCTGGCTATTAAATCTTTTGTGTATTTCTAGTGCTGCTTTGCCCCCCTTATTGTGTGGTGGGTGGCATGCCAAATATATTTTGAGGATACAATTTGCAAATTTTTTCTTGAGGGGATCCCTCTACACTTTAATCTCTTGTAAGCAAATGAAATAGGGCTAGATGGCTTCTTGATGAAGGCAATTTCAAATGACTTTGGGACAAAGGGGGTCGCTAAGCCCTTTAGTATTATATGACATTATTATGAGTGACTTATTCATTATTTTTTACTAAGGTTGGAATTCTAACTTTAGCTCTTGATCCCTTACCCATAGCAACAAGGTTGTCCATCCCATTGTCCACTTTAGAGAGCCTCCTGTTAGCTCCTATAGCTAAATTGGGAAGGGGGGTTTTGCTGTATTAGCCTTACTTGTACTTGGTGCTCCTCACCTGCCAAGAGAGCCTCTTCCTCAACACCTACACTCTTATCTCGGACTCCTCCATTCTGCCAGTTTCCTCAAGAGGTCAATTTAGGTTGTATTTATCAATCTTATTTTCAAATTCATATTCTTGAATGGTCTCATCCTAAAACAACTAAGTACCATTAACAAACTCCTCATCCTTAGAGGATTCACTTTCAATGGTTTCTTCAGGCTTTTTACACTTATTTGGACTAGAGTTATTGGGGTCTTCCAAGTTAATGAGAAGGGCCACATACATGTTATTGTTCTTACCTTTCTAATGGTTTCCTTTTTCTAAATCGATGTTCTTGTTGGGCTTGACTCATTGCTTCTTGTTGTGGACTTTTTGTAATCCTTGCTCATCCATATTTGTGGCTTTAGTAGGTCCAGCTTCATCCTTCTTTTCTTTTCTTTTTTTTGACCTACCCATTCGGGCTAGTCTTGAGTAAAGTAACCTTGCTTTGAAGACACTTGAAACACACGTTCGGTAAATTTTTATAGACTATAGCATGTGTATGCATTACTACCCCCTCAGATTTCCTAATGACTATTGTTTTCTTTAGCTTCTTGTTACTAATATCCACTTCTACAAGGAATTGGGGATGCAATCTTGGATTAATATTAGAGTGTGGCCACTGTCCCAATACTTTTCCTAGAGAAGATACTATCAATCCTAAGAAACTGTAACATGGATTGGGCAGATTAGGGAATTCGATCCACATGGGGATGTTAGTTGGTTTGGGGTCATGAGGTGAGAAATCTTATCTCCATTTAAAGAGAGTGAGGGGTGAATTCCTCAACATCCATTGACCATAAGCTAGAGTGTTAACTGCCATATCCTTTGACAAATAGAAAGAAAAAATAATTATTTGGAAGGAATCTCATATTGACGATTCTAATGCCTAGAGGAAGCCACTTATCATGAATCCAAGCTTTGACTATGTTCATAGGAGCTTTAGAGCCAACCATGGCATAATCCTATGGAGGATCTTTCTTGATAATTAGAGAATGCTATATTAAGATGCATTTCAAGAGTAAATATGGAGCACTCACCTTTTGATTCATGGGCTTGCCACTTGTGCAAAGGTGCAAGACTTTGAGGGGTTGCTTTGTTAGTGTTCTCTTACGTGAGTGGATTTTCTTGCATGTTGTTGTGGGAGGAAAATTAGACTTTGTTGTGAGTTGGTCCTCCTTGTTGATTGGTGGGGGTGGCTTGCGGGCTGCCCAGAGGGGGGACATTAGCTTGTAGGATAGCAAAGATGATGACGACTGGAAGATGGCCTTGTTTGGTTGAGACATATCCATCCTAGGAGCCAAAATAAAATGCAAGGGGATGCCAATGTGTGAGGATAGCATGACTAAATAGTGGATTCCCTTTAATTGAAGAGAAGGATTGGTGTAATTGATCATGGAGAGGAGTGGGGATGTACTGCATATAGGAACACTACATAGGGGCGTTTCGACCAGATGAGCCATACCTAGTACACCATAGCCCTAAGAAGAGGTATACAATTATTCTAGAATAATATGGTGGATATGGGAGCGCTGCTAACTTGGCCAAGCGAGCGGGACTTGGCTCATTGTGATAACATTCAGCAGCATGATCAAGCTTCCAACAATACTAAAATGAACTTATTAGAAGCGACTATAGTACCAACAACCCCAATAAAAATGAGTACCTTCTTTAGAGACTGATCAACCATGTAATTACTAGAGAGATTTTGAGATGCAGTGGTCAACTCACATGAAGGATATGTGCCCTTGACCAGTAGCTAAAATTTATATGTCTTCTCAACCAAAAAAGGAAACTAATCACTAATACCTACAAATCAACAACATACCTAGTTTTAGATGTATCAAGTTGTTAACTTGTTTCAAAGAACTTAAAATTCAATGGGTTCTTTGGAGGCTTAGTCTTAACAAGAACTTACGAGACTCTTTTGATTGATTAGAAATGACGCTAGAAGTGAAAATGTAGATAATTAGCTTTTGCTCAAAGCTCTCTACGATAACAAAATTTTGAAAGCATGAGCCTTGACAATAACTTAAGAGACTCTTTTGATTGATTAGAAATGGCTTTATACCCACTCATGTAGCTAGAAGTGTAGATGTAGACAATTGGCTTCTTTTGCTCAAAGCTCTCTATGATAACAAAAGACTGAAAGCATGAGACTAACATTGTCTTAAATCTTCTCAAATTTTTGGAACATATCTAGACATGGAGACGTCAATAGTCAACTTCTTTTTCTTATGTAGTCTCAAATCTCTCTATGATAAAATAAGGACTAAAACATTTAAAAAACACTATCTTAACTTGTTACCATATTTGAAAATTCCTTTAAGTTGGGGATAGAAACTCCTTCGTGAATTCTAAAGTCCTTGAGAGACACATGCATTAATCATTCCAAGTCTCATCCACAAATATGAGTTAGTTATAATGGTCGTGGACTTTGAACAAACTATACAAATGAAATGGAGAAATCTAAGTGTGAGATATTTGTCCCTAACCATGATAGAGGAGGTAAACTTTAGTAGTCACTCAAACACCTCTCCATGAGTAGCACAACATGGGCCCCATAGGATGCATAAAATAAGCTAGCCAAGTGGTCTTTGAGTCTACCTTGCAATGAGACATCAATTTCTCAATCCAAATGGATTGAACTTGAGGGTCCTAAACCTATAAGGCGCTCCTAAGAATAGTTCTGCAACAACCCTCCTAAAAATACCACTTGGTAGCCTCTCAAGGATAAGAGCAACCAATACCATACTTAATTTAAGATGATTATCATTGCGAGGGGGAGTGATATTTCGAATCAAGTGGCTTCTCAATTACTAAATTAGTCGAGCGGCTTCTCAATGACTAGATCTAGTGATATACATTGACTACCTTAGGATTCAAGTCTTAGATCCCAACATAGCACTATTTTAGGGGGTCACTGTGGGATTATATCTTATGGGTATAAGAGCGATTGCCATCCTACTCCTCTCCTTTCTCACTCTCATTGGACCAAGCATGGTGGTTGCTTGCACCAATTTATGATTGATCATGCAATAGTAGCCTTCTTTTCTTGATACTAGAATGTTGTTAGCAACTATAGTTGAGCTATTAGAAACCCAAGGTTGATCCTTTAGGTCAAGCTGGATGCTCCCCTGCAATGTAGACTAAAAATCAACCTAATCACCCATGTATTACATGGGATCTAGGTGGTGATACTTAAGGCAAGCAATTGGCTAACTATCCAACATTACTCCTTAGGTAATCTGAGCAAATATGTAACAGGAGTCTTCAAAACATATAATTTTTCCAAGAGGAGATATAGTTCTACATGAGGCAAGCCAAAGGGAGAATTTTTGTCTTAGTTTCTCTCCTCTTTTCAGCTATCTCATGGAAGCTCTATCAAAATCTATTGAGCTTTTTATCTCTTTTCCATAATCATGCAAAAGCTCTTTCAAAATCTACCCAACAAGGACCTAAAATGGGCCTAACACTGGCTTTAGGGCTCTAGCCACAGGCCTCCTATGCTCACCAAACCACCCTCACAAACTTGTGGTTAGGAGTGTCTAGACGCTATACACTAATTTAGCTAAATCATGCGTTTATATTGATTTGTAGTCCAACATTTTTTCCCATCCCAACTCCAATAGAAGGGAGTATACCACATGCACAGGTGAATAACACCTCGTATCACACTTCTATGTAGTGTAGATAAGCAACACAGGTCATGTTACTTTTCATGAAGTGTATCCACATATAAATCTTCTTGGTTATCATAGATATGTCCAAGAATCTGCTTCACATCTGTGAGTAAGTGGCAACCAAATTGATCTTCAATGTGTAAAAAAAACACAAGTGAAGATAGTGTTAAATCAACACTCTTAAGTATCAAGGGATACTAGAGTTGAAGATGGTGATTCTTGATGCCGATCCTTTGCTTGATGAACCCGTTGTTTGAGTCCCCTCCTTGCTAGTAAAATCTTGCTGAACACTGAGTAAATACTCAGATCAGATTAGCAAAACCTTCAGTTGAGTGAAAAGAGTAAGAAAATGAAGCTTTGGAGCTCAAGTCTATGAGAGGTCTTCAAATCTTCAATGGTCTTTAAGTGCTTCAGAGATCTCCCCTCCTTGATTTGATGGACAAATGTTGTTGGAGACTAATCAAATCAGTGAATCAAAGTGGCAGAGGCTTGGGTTGAGTGTCAGGAGAGAGAAAATGAAGAATTTTTGAGTTTGAAGGATTTTGGCCATGGTGGATTTTAGGGTTTCTGAGACAGGGGCCTAGTTTTTCTAACATTGCAGGAGCTATGGTGGACCATTTTCAAAACTTTTTTTATGGAAATGTAGCTTATGTGATGCTCTACCAAAGCCCTAATCTCCTCGTCCAGATCACGGCCCGTACTGCACGCGCAGAGACCAATTCCGTGAACAGGCGCAGTTTATACAGATTTCCGCGATTTCCGCAATGCTGGGCTCGATGATGAGCAATGTTGGACTGTGATGTATCAGGAGCTTCACCACGAGTAGAGGAATGTTTCTCCAGAAGATATCGTGGGCTAAGAGAGAGTAAGATATAGAAGCTCCAAGTGATGTATGTCATGTCTGGCTATGGCAGACACAGAGTAGAGATTGACAGTTTAAGCAATGCTGAGCTATGGAGTGGCCAATGTCAAGCTCTTAAGTGATAGAAAGAAGCCTTGGGAGTCAAGGAACAAATGTCTAGAAGAGAGCAGGTTTAGATATGACCTATGGAGAGAGATCCAAGAGCTTCAAGTTGACAGGGTGCTGCTGGCTATGGCTGCCATGGAAGCTTCAGTGAGGATAGAGGTAAGAAATGGAACCATGAGCTGGACTTGAGCTGACCTGAGGTTAAGAGGGACTGAGAGAGCAGATAAGGGAGTTATGCCATGCCCGACTGGGCTTTGATACCATGTGAGATATGCGGGATCTAGAGCATGGCAAAGGCGGAAGCTATGGAGGATGGAAGATGAAGATACTACTCATGTTGACATTGACAAAGAAGACAACTGTTACACAAGTGAATTAGGTTTCAAGATTGAGACTTGAACTCATAAACACAATCTTGTGTAGGACTGACAATGACACAGGGACTTGACACAAAGAGACAAGTACTATTGCATTATCATCATATGAAAGTGATAGTCAAGTACATCATTACATAGGATTTCTTGGTAGCACATTTCATCACTGTGCCTATGGGATCTGTCTCTCTTCCTAGAATGAACTGCACCTTCCTAGCCTAGTTGTTCCATACAAAGGGGCATACATAGGGTGTGATTGGCAGATTCTCAACAATTACTCTCTCCCCCTCTTAATCTCCTCTTTTTCTTACCCTCTCTCTCTCTCTCTCTCTCAATCTCTTTTCCCCTCTCTTAATCTCCCTCCCTCTCTTTTCCTCTCTCATTTAATCTCTCCCACCCCCTTAATCTCTTTTCCTTCCTCTTAATCTCCTCCGTCTCCCCCTCTATGATAGGACCAAAAATGGGCCCGGCACTGGCTATGACACTAGCCGGACCTCATGCATGCAACAGACACCTCCACCACCACCCGGCCTCACATTCCAGGAGCGTTTGGATAAAAGTCAAACAACACCTTCCCAAAAACCCCTCAGAGGGGGTATCCCACACATATTGGCAATAAGTGCCACGTATCACACATGAAGGAGGCACCCCACCAAAACTGTTGCTGTGATCCCACTGCAACTCTCCTACATCTCAGGGATTGGCCCCTAGATGCGCTGCTTTTACATATAAATGCATTCTCACAAGTCTCCTCTCTTTGTCAGCGAGATCTAGAAGATACCATGTTTCTCACCAATAATTTTCCCCAAGAAACGAACAACTAACCTATGGCAAGGGAAGTCTCACCCTCTCAAGCATGGGTCAAGTATAATTCAAAAAATTGCTATGCATTTCCAGGAGTTGATACCACATGTATGATTAATGCAATAGTGGATGTCTCATCGTGCACAAATAGTTATGTTTCGAAATCAGCCTATGTGCTAGTACACAAACAATCTTTCCATGAATTTCAACTAATACACGCATATGCTTCGTTGCAAGAATCTAGCACCAAGGCAAACCTTATGCTACTAGATCCCTAATTTCCAAATAAACCATTTCCTAAATGCTATTCATAGAAAAAAAAAGCAAAATTTATATTATTTTAGCCCTCAAACTGTTGCACAAAATCCTACTCCCCCTCACCGTTTAAGTTTTGCTTCATTGCATAGGTGTATAGAGGTTATTTCGTCATGATTTAGTATACAAAGAGCAATAAGTCACACACTTTAACAAAATGATAGGGAAAACTGAGGCCAAACCTTATGCTTTGCTCCACCATACATCCACAACCACTTATTATATTTTTCCATATTTTTCTAAGGCATACTCCTATTTTTCCTCTCATTTTTCCCAATTTTTCTCCATTTTCCTCTATTTTTCCAATTAAAAAATGATATATTTTTAGAGCTTTGGCTCTTGATTCTTAGAAAAATAGAAATATAGATTTTCTTAGCATTTTATCCCACGTGCATTGGTTTATCCCACCCGAAAACACAAAAACCCCCATTTTTCTCATAAAAATCATGTTTTACGGGTTTCTAAAAATTATTTCCATCATTTTAACTTTATCTTATCTGATTTTTTCATCATGGAAGCATAGAATAAACAGTGATCAGCATTACTACCAATTTTCACTCCATAAGAACAACATTAACTCCTTCAAATGTCAAAAACAAGCAATTTTTCTTTGTAAAATAGAATTACCGGGTTTTTTCCTTCTTTGCGGGTTTTAGAATTTGATGCAGGACAACAAAACAGTCCACCATTAATGCTCAATCCATCTTTAGTCATCCATCTTCAACCCCACTCGAATTGAAAGAAATCCAGTACACCGCCGGACAAGCATTCTTCAATCGGTCTTCTTTGTTCTTGAACTGCCTCTTAAGGGGAGAGAGAGGGAGGAGAGAGAAATATTGAATTCTGATCAAGCCATCTAGGTAGCCATTTGATGAGCGAAGACCGGAGATATGGAGCGAAGATAGAGTGCAGACAAGGCATCCAAGTAGTTGGGGCGGTTGCTTTTAGGCTCTCCAACCCCCCTCTCCATCAATCATGGCCATGGCGCCCTCATCCTGCTCACGATGAAAAAACAATGCCCCCCCTCACAAATTCTTTTTTTGGTTGGGGCCCCCTCAAAGTTAGCCCCTAAGGGTCACACCCTTTGGGCTGAAAGTCCTTTCACACTTGCCTCTTGGTCCTTGGCCTCTCGGGCACTCCCTCTTCCTCGTCCGGTGTCCGATTCGACGTCCGAAAAATCCTAGGCATTTGTCTTAAAGTCCCCCACTGCTGAGCATCTCCTAGGGTCTCGGCTATCACACCAAACAATTATGAAAATTCACCAACTATCCTCTAGTGGCTCTTTTAAGTACTTTTCAGGCATTTGCTGCTTAAAATTGTGCTGATTGTAGCCGCCGCCTTCGACGAAGTTTATTTTTCCCTTGAAATTTGGAATTTTTGGCTATTTTAAAGCACTTCATGGCATTAAAAACCATCTATCATTTGCGACAACGAGATAGGGCGACTCAGCCCGTCGAATCCCACGAACAGATCTGCACAAAAACACAATCTCAAAGAGCATCAAGCTCATACAAAATACAGGCAACAAAACACATCACAACTCTCACCCTACCTCCTAACAAAAACAAGGCATGAAATCCACAAGGAGTAGGCCTAGCATAATCTAATAAGAGGCCAGAGCTAGCCACTAACCAACTGTTCCAACACCGCCAAGCGAAAAAGAACAAGCAAAGAGGTTATCCTAAGTGGTGGCCTGAACTACCTACCTAACTAAGGATGACCCAACGAGGAGCTCCTACTAGGCGAGGACTCCTATAGCCTGATCAATAAATATTATATTTTAGCATATTTCTCTTTTAACATCTGATTTTTACTCGGGCTTATAAAAAGGAGGGAGCTGAGTGTAGTGGACCAAGGAGAACAAGGCATCAAACTCAGGTGCTGTCTCGGTACCCAAGAACCTACCAAGCCCTCGCAAGGCGACACTTAATCCTTTTCCAACACTCACTTTTATTTTTGCTCCAACCTTCTTTTATTTATATTTTTCCAGCTAGATGCCACCCCTAGGAAGACAAGGCATCGGCTCGAGGTCTTGTCTCGTCCCCAAGAACCTACCAGGTCTTTGCAAGGCGATAAACAACTGCTCATGGATTTTCCTTTCTTTCCTTTTCTATTTTTATAGAGGGGTCAGAATCCCTTTTTACACACATCCGTATATTCATATATTTTCTTTCAAATATTTAGGGTTTTTTCTTTTGGGTATTTTTAGTAGGCTTCTCTAACTGCCTCACATGAACAGGACCTCCTAGATCAGTTGTCTAACAAGTCAGTAGAATAGGGTCATTAGAACTCCCATCTAAAACAAGCCTTTTAGTGCCTGACAATGCCTTTGCAGGAGGCAATGACTACTCAAACTTCCCACAGACATACATAACCTAAACCTAGGACTTCATGCCTCAATTGCTAGTCCCCAACAACAAACAAAAGAAAGTAACCCTCACAAGCATATATATCATTGATTGCTTAAGGGAAAAGACTCAGAAAGGGGACGAAACCACCTGGAATGGCTACAAGAAGCTCCTCCGTAGCAAAGGCTCCCTCCAGCAACTTCGTCAACCCATATGATGCAATCACTAAAACAAAAACCCATTAAACGTACCTGCACCAAACAAACATAGGGCCCTCTTGGCCTAAAGGAATAGCACATTTGTATTGCAAAATATCTGGCTCTCTTGGCCTAATGAAATCAAACATTAAACCCTTAAAACCATTGGCCCTCTTGGCCTAAAGAAATTAATCTTTAATCAAATCAGTTCATATAAATCCCTACTATACAAAAATATGCTATATTCCAAGGGAAAAAATAGGGTTTGTAGCCCTAAACTAAATGCATCAAGTTGTGACCCATACCTCCTGCATACATACCTGCATACATAATAAGAGGCGTACACATAACATGTCGTTGAATCAACCTATGGGTCCAAGATAATAGTGGTAGATGGGTCTAGGCTACTCTTCGCATTACCCATATCAACCATCACCTGCCATATAACACATAGTCTGTTAGTATTCCCCACAAATGACTAGGTGTTTGAAGATTTTTACATGTTCTTCTTTGAGCCCCGCACTGCCTAGCACTTGTTGTCATCGATTTCACCACTCAAAAAAATTTATAAATATTCACAACCATTGCAAGGTCTATCTCCAAAAGTACTTTTAAAGCCCATATCTCCCAGGGAGGCCAGTCATAAATATATTTATGTATCACATGTGTTCAACATAAGGGATTTTTAATATACCACCTTTACATATTTTTTACATACAAAAGGGTCCCATATAACAGAATCACATACAGATTGAATAGAAAAGGGTTATATTTTATTAATAAAAAATATCACAAAAAATCATATTTATAAATAGGCCTTGAATAGAGGGTATACATATAGTGAATTTCTTGGACATATTCCATGACTACTTAAAATGGTAATGTTTGCATCTGTCGCATCTAGTGAGCTTCTATTTTTACCTCAAATTGACAAAGTTTGGCACATCTATAACTCTTTTCTAGTCTCAAAATCTTGCTCTCATTGGTGATTACAGAATAGGGTGACTCAACTTATCGAATCCACAAACCGATCTTCACAAACATAAACCATAAAAAGCATCAAATTGCTACAAATAAAATACACAATAGAGCACAAAACACGACTCTTACCCTACCCCGTGACATAATCAAGGCATGAAGTCCACAAGGGATAGGCCAAGGAGAGTCTAAATGAGATCTGGATCTAGTCACAAATCAACTACTCCAATATAGACTGGCTTAAAAAGAGCTATCAAAGGAGTCATCCTAAGTGGTGGTGTGACCCACCTACCTAACCTAGGACAACTCGACTAGGAACTTCTACTAGGTGAGGACTCCTATAGTAGCCTGGTCTATAAAAAGTCACATATCTTCCTATTTTACCACATTGTTTCCTTCAGTACCTTATACTCGGGCATGTAAAAAGGAGAGAGGTGAGAGTATTGTGACCCAAGGAGAATAGGGCATCGACATCATCAGGTCTTGTTGTGATATCCAAGAACCTACAAGCTCTTGCACGACAACACTAAATCCTTTTCTTCTTTTGGTCACTTTTATTTTTGTTCCAACCATCCTTATTTTATTTTTCCAGCTAAGTGCCACCCCAAGAAGACAAGGCATCTGGACTCGTCCCCCTAGGAACCTACCACGCCTTCACAAGGTAATGATCCTCTGCTCTTGGAAAAATTTTCCTTTATTTTCTAAGTTTAGGAGTTAGAACCCTTTTTACACACCTTCGTATCTTATATATTTCAAATATATTCATTTTTTCCTCTTATATTGAGTAGGTTTCCCTAATTGCCTCACAAAACTACCATGGATTCCGAGAAATAACTACCTAGCAGGCTAGCAAAATAGGATCACTAGGACTACCCTCAAAAGTAGCTCTTAGAGTTCCCGATAATGTCTTTATAGGAGACAAACAACTACTCAAACCTCCCCAACCACACCTAACCTAACCTTAGGACTTGATGCCTTGAATGCCGATCCTCCATGAAAGAAAAATTTTCCACATACATATACACATATAGCATAAAGGGAAATATCTCATAAATGAAGGAAATCACTTAGATTTGGCCATAAGAAGCTTCTGCGTAGCAAGAGGCGCTCTCTAAGTGCTCCATCAAATATGTTTTGTAAAGTACTAAAACAAAAACCCATTAATCGTACCCGCACCAAACAAACAAATGGCCCGCTTGGCCTAATGAAGTGTAACCATAAAGTGTACCATTCAGCAACCTATTGCTAATAGCAAATCCTTGGTTCCCACATAAATCTTACTAAACCACAAACCTAGACCACGGGGATGGCCATCCATGCCCTATACTAAATGCATCAAATTATTAGCTAACCCCCTACATAAATAGCAAGGGGTATCCAACGAATATGCTGTTGAACGATCTAAAACGTCCATGATAGAATAGAAAGATCATCAATCACTACTTAGCTCATAATCCATACTAACCATCCGTGACCAAAACAAGACATGGTAGCAAGTAGTCTCCACATTAGCCCTGGACTAACATCATGATGCAATTGTAAAAGACCCTTAGGACCACAGTTAAGAAAGACATTTTCAACAAAGACATAATTAGCCAGGGAATTTGCAAAGTGATTTCACTATCGAGGAATCAACTTAGCAGGTCATTGCCTCAAAGATCTCTAGGGTGTCCAAGATTGCATGACAGTACATCCTTAGAATGGGATCCCTCATAGTATAGGTCCCATTCAATTGGTTGATTACTAATTGTGAGTTGCCTTTCATCAATAACTGAGGAATACCGCTACGTTTAGCTAGATTTAACCCCATAAGTAAGGCCTTGTATTTTGCTATGTTATTTATAAAATTAGTACCTAAATATACTCCCACTTTTAAAATCACTCGACGATGGATTTTTTTAATGAAAACCCCAATACTCGCATGCTTAGTAGGTCCATGAGAAGCTCCATCATAATATAATATATAAAGCACAGCTTCATTGATGTAACTTGCCATGGCAATCAACCTACTTGTACTTATGATAGTCAAAGTCTAATTGAGAGAGGGGGTGTAATATATGTACAATCCCTCCTTCCCACTAAACTTGATAGCGATGCTAGTAAGAACCCAATAACAATGATAGTAATAGAATCAAATATCCCATGTGAAATAGCTATCTTGCCACTCAGTGATGTGATAATCCTTACTCCACCAGATCACTTTGCCTTGGTGGCAACACTACTCTAATTATGGATGCTCAATATAATAAATGACCTTTCCCATCCAATAGTCTTGGTACCCTTTGCAAGTTTACGTTGAATCGTGAAGGACCTGCAAAGGAACTAAGTCCAAGGTCAATCCTTATACATAATAGGGCTTCAATTTATTGAAGTTACTTTAGTTTTAAACTCTACCCCATGCAAATCCACTAAAATCACTATAGTGCTATTCTTTCCTATATGAACAATCTTATAAGGACCATCCCACTTGGGTTCCAACTTGCATGGGAAGAGCTTATGATGGGCATCATAATATAGAATCAATTGACCTTGGCAAATTTATACTTCTTAGCCCAAAGATTGTGAAACATTTTCATTCACTTCTTTTCTACTTCTTGATATAACAAGGCTTGTAAACAAATCTTGTCAAGATGTATAAGAGAAGTGAACCTTTCTTCTTGAAGTGCTTCCTCTTTACCCAAAGAATGGTTTAGAGCAAATCTTATTGTAGGAAGCTCAATCTTCAAAGGTAAAACACACTCCATATACTAATTTAAAAGGGATGTAGCTTATAGCTCTCTTGATGTTGTATTATAAGCCCAAATAGCCACACACAACTTGTTAGTATCTCACCCCTTTTAGGTGGTTTCAAGATTGGTGTTTTTTCCAATTCCTGCTTCACATCCTCGAAGGATACTTAACACAGCTCACTCCAAACAAACAGACAGTTAAAGTCAATAGATTTATCAACGGCAATGTCCTCTCAACTAGTACATTAATAATGCATCAATAATATCTGACTAAGAAAGAAAGCTATGCACTTCTTTAGGAGTACGTAGTGAAATCATAGCAATCATAACCTTTATCTTTTCAAGATCGATTGCAATACTAGCCAAGCTAACCACATGGCCCAATAGCAATCCATAGGGGGCACTCCAAAGACTTCCTTGGCTTGAGAGATGTAAAACTACCTGCAACACTCAAAATATTTTCTTAGAATAATCAACTATCTCTCCCTTGTGGTGGCTGCCCCCAGGTCATTAATAAAGACTTTTATCTCCTCTAGGAAAATATCACTGAAAGTTTTATTAGCTATATATTACCAAGAACGTGGCACATTGCATAATTTAAAATCCATAACATGATATGCAAAGGTATCAAATATAGTTATAAATGTCATTTTCAATTTGTCTTTCTCTACGATAGCCATTTGATTATAATTGATAAAACAGTCCATAAATGAATAGATATCCCTACATGCTAACTGATCTAGAATTTGATCAATAGATGGTAGTGGATAGTAATCTTTGATTGTTTGTTTATTAAACTTCCTAAAATCTATGCAAAGCCAGATTTGATTATTTTTCTTTTTTCTATTAACTACAGATGAACACCACTCGGTGTTTTGTACAATAAATATCAAGTCAGCCTTGTGCAATTTTTATAGCTCCTCAAATAGCTTGTCCCTTAGCTCAAAATGCATACATCTTCCTTTTTTTCAAATAGGATGGCTATCTTTCTTTAGGGGAATAGTATGCACAACCAAACAAGGAGAAATACCTCTTAGCTCATCATAGTTCTAGGAAAAAATATCACGAAATTCTTGAATGAAGGACATGTAGTCCTCCCTCTCTTTCAGACTAAGTATATATTCTAATTTAATTGATCATGGCTCATCCAACATACCAAGATCTAGCTCAATCACATCTACTTCTTTTATTTTATCTTAAGCTTTTATCGGCTCATTCAAAGTCACTTGGTAGATATCTTCTGTAGTGGACCTCTCTCTTGATTCATCACTTGATGAAGTGTCATTGCCAGAAGGATCCTCTAATGCATCTAATTTCTTCAAAGATAAGAATTTTCTCTTGCTTTGAGGAGAATCAAGATATGCCTCCACTATTAGGCATCTGGTATCTCTACAAAAAATCAGACTGCTATCGAGTATATCAACTTGAGAGTTGGATTGCAAGTTTTGTGGCCTTCCTAATAATACTTGATATCTTGGCCACCTTGCAAACCTAATAACCCTACAATCCAAAATGCATTTCACATTAGCAACTGTCACGTGGACTTTGGTATGCAATTGTGTGATTTCCTTGAACTATCATCAGCCATCCAAAGAATTATGGAGGCATCCTTTTGGATTTCCACCCCAGGCTCACTACAAGGGAATGGGGCAATAGCGACGCCGATTAGCGACGGCGGATGTCGGCGTCGCTATAGGCATCGCTATATGCGTCGCAATTGGCGTCGCTATATGCGTCGCTATTTGCGTCGCAAATGCGACGCAAATAGCGACGTATATAGCGACGCCAATTGCGACGCCGCAGGGAAAAAAAGCGCGGCCGAAACCAGAGCGCCGTTTTCATTTTGTTTTCTTCGCCTTTTGAGAGCAAGAGCGAGGGAGAGAGCGAGGGAGAGAGCCAAGGCTTTGTGGGAGAAGAGGAGGAAGAGACTTGCCGCCGCCGCCGCCGCCGCCACCGCCACCGTCGTTGTTCGTGAAGGAGAGGAGGAGCCCTCGTTGCAAAGAGAAGCCGCCCACGCTCGCCATATCTCATTGGTGAGTCTCCCTCTCTCTTTCTTTTACTTGTTGAAGGTTTAAATCGTTCTCTTTTGTTTGTTTAGGAGAGGAAATGAAAGAGAAGGAGAGGGAGAGGGAGAGAGAGGGAGAGAAAGAGAGGGAGAGGGAGAGAAAGAGAGGGAGAGTGCATTCTCTCTCTCCCTTTTGCTTGTTTAATGTTTAAATTACTTTCTTCTTTGCTTGTTTAGGAGAGGAAACGAGAGAGTAAGAGAGAGGGAGAGGGAGAGGGAGAGGGAGAGGGAAAGAAAGAGAAAGAGAAATAGAGGGAGAGGGAGAGGGAGGGGGAGGAAATAGGAGAGGGAGAGAAAGAGAAAGAGAGGGAGAAGGAGGGAGAGTGCATTCTCTCTCTCCCTCCCTCTCCCTTTTGCTTGTTTAATGTTTGAATCACTTTATTTTTTACTTGTTTAGGAGAGGAAATGAGAGAGAAAGAGAGTGAGAGGGAGAGGAAGGGAAAGGAAATGAGAGAGGGATAGAAAGAGAAAGAGAGGGAGAGTGCATTGTATCTCTCCCTCTCCCTTTTGCTTGGAGGATGTTTAAATCACTTTATTTTTTGCTTGTTTAGGAAATGAGAGAGAAAGAGAGATAGAGAGGGAGAGGGAAAAAAAGAGAAAGAGAGGGAGAGGGAGAGGAAGAGGGAGAGGGAGGGGGAGGGGAAGGAAATGAGGGAGGGGGAGGGGAAGGAAATGAGGGAGGGAGAGGGAGAGGGAGAGGGGGAGGGAGGAAATGAGAGAGGGAGAGAAAGAGAACGAGAGGGAGAGGGAGAGGGTGAGGGTGAGAGAAAGAGAGGAAGAGAGGGAGAGGGAGAGAAAGAGAGGGAGAGGGAAGGGAAGAAAATTTAAGATAATATACGTATTGATAATGGTATGCAATGTGCTTTGCATACGGCCACGTACTTCATCAAAATGAACCCAAAATTATTGTTATAGAAAAAGAAACCCTTAAATTGAGTATAGGATAATTTCTCTCAGGTCTTATGACTATGAGTAGAATTGATTGAAATAAATTTTATTACTATAGTTATAAAATTTCATAGATGGCGCGCATTAATTTTAAAATGGATTACTTATACTCAAAGCCGAGATATAACAAAAAATTATCTACCGGGACAAACAAATCGTTGAGCATGATACAAGGCCGAGATATAACATCGGAAAATCTCTCGACTACTATATACAATGCAAGGTTTATGGTCAACTTGCAACTTGACGTACATCTCCATAAAGCTATCCATTTAAGCCTTGTTTGCTGTAATGTAGATAAGATGGCAAACGAAGAAGGTCCTATTGTTCAAGACCGCGAGTCGTATCTTAATCAGCGTGTCCCATGTCCTTGCTCTCAATGCAAGTTGGCAATTAGACGAAAACGCCGATTGTCTATAGAACACGTACGACGATTTGGCGAGTTTCAATCTGAGATCATTGATCAGGCGATTGCAGACTTTCAGCAAACGGTAATTTGAAGTTAGCATTTTTCATGCATTGTACTCTCAAGCTAATTGAAAACCATACACAATAAGATTGGGTCTTGTTGGTAAATTTTGTATCCAGGGGGTGATGTCTCGACCCAAGGGGGAGTGCACCCTTTGCGGCCAATTAGAAGAGTTCGTGGACGTGAGATGGATGGATTGCAGGAGCCAATCGACCACTCGCAAGGCCCATCTATACCGTCAATGCCAGAGGAGACAGATAACCTTCCCGACTTGCCTACAATCTTGGAGCCTGAGATGGAGGCAATGATCGATGCATTGATTCCCATGGATGTTGAGACATCTGACCCGCTCAGAGAGGAAGCATCCATACCATTATATGATGGGTGCCGAGTATCTCGGTTGAAGACATTGCTTGCACTCTTAAGTGTGCAAGCAAAATACGGTTGGAGCGATACGAGTGTGACTGAGTTATTCAGGTACCTTGCACACAGACTTCATTGTTTTTTTTTTAAACAGTATTATTGCAAACATGGATAGATTTTTCAAGGTGTTTTATGATTTTTTCAGGTTATTGAAATATCATATATTGCCACCTGCAAACACCATGTCTGAGTCTCGTGATGATGCGTGACATGTTTTACGGAAGCTTGGCATGGACTACAATAACATCCATGCATGTATCAACGACTGCATATTGTTTCGAGATGAATACGAGAGTATGGAGACATGCCCAAAGTGTGGTGCTCACAGGTATCGACAGGACTTGCAAGGGCAAACCATCCCTCAAAAAGTCCTCAGACACTTTCCGCTCATCCCCAGCATAAACCACATGTTTCGCACGTCTGCCATGGCAAGCTTGACAACGTGGCATGTGCAGAATAGGTCCACGGATGGAGTTCAACGAATATCAGCAGATTCGCGCGCATGGAGCCACATTGACTCTACCTTCCCAGGCTTTGCGCGAGAGCCAAGGAATCTTCGGCTCGGTCTCGCCATGGATGGTGTGAACCCATTCGGTCTGCGCTCGACTTCTTACAGTGTGTGGCCTATAGTGCTTGTCAACTACAACATTCCTCCATGGCTTTCTACGAAGAAAGGACATCTCATCCTTAGCTTGCTCATCCCGGGCCGCTACAAAGTAAAAAATATGGACATGTATCTTTGTCCATTAGTCGATGAGCTTAAGATTTTGTGGGAGGAGGGGGTCACGGTGCAAGATATGAGCATGCGCGATGGTCGGCGGTCAGCCAACATTCGAGCCATTCTCATGTGGACGATGCATGACTTTTCAGGATTGGGAGAGTGCTCAGGTGAGCAGACCGAATTGTTCTCGCCGGTAATATCTATATTTTATTTCATTCAATCAAGTATTCACTAGGTCGTGGATCGCCTTGCAGGTCTCGTTACCTCAGGTTATCATGCATGTCCATTGTGTGGGCCACAGTTAGACTCCCGAAGGTCACGAACCATGAAGAAGATGGTATACCAAGGACACGCCGCTTTCTTGCCGGAGGATCATGAACTCAGGGAAGGTTTTCTTGGACGACCTCCAGCACGTATGAACGCTGCAAGCTGGTACGAGCTGAAAATGGTAAACCCGGATTCACATCCAAATGGAATGTGGCGGTTCTCAGTTTTCTACGAGTTGCCATATTGGACCCACTTACAGGTCAACCACTTGTTGGATCCCATGCATATTTTCAAAAATGTGGGCAGCTTGCTATGGGACCACATCACAGGAAAGAGAGACACTATAGGGGCACGAATGGATTTAAAGGAGGTAGGTAAGATGGAGGCGCTTTGGCCGCAGTCGAGTGCTGAAGGGGGAGTGCAGCTTCCTCGCGCTCCATGGGTTTTGTCTACCAAAGAAGAGCGCATTGTGAAGTAAGTAATCAAGTCTATCCGCACTCCGACGGGTATGATGCGTTCTCTCAGGTCCGCATTTTCTAAAGATGACCAGATTTCTGGGCTAAAATCCCATGATTGGCATAAGATATGTCAGGTTTGTGAACAGAATGGATTTTAATTAGCGTGGACATTTTGAAATTTGAAAAGTGACCATTATTCTTAATGCTTTCTCATTTTTGGCAGTTTGTCCTACCGATCGCGATCGCGGGATGCCTAACTCCAGAAATTCGCGGGGCCATTTACAAGCTGTCGACTTTGGTGCAATGGATCTCACAGAAAGAGATTAAGACGTCCTCTATTGAATCCGCAAGGCGGGGAGCAGTTGAGACGGTCTATCTCTTTGAGAAATACTTGCCCACTAGCATGCTCACGATACAAGTTCACCTTCTTGTGCATCTTGTGGATGAAGTGGAGATTGCTGGACCTGTCCATACGCGATGGATGTTCTTCCTGGAGCGCTTCATGAAAACCCTGAAAGGCTTTGTGCGACAACGAGCTCATCCGGAAGGTAGCATGGCGGAAGGTTGGTTGGTGTCAGAGGCGTTAGTGCATATCTCACAATGGCTACCAACGGTGGAACCAGACAATGAAATGCTATGGACGCTGAAGGACGATGACAGGCTGACTGGAGATGTGGTGGTTGGAAATGGGGTAGAAAAAAGAATGGATGCCTCAATGGAAGAGAAGGTGAATCGCTTTTGTATGTTGCACCATGCCTCCATGGAGACGTGGCTCGCCAAGTACCAGATTGCAAGGCAAGATCGAGAGGAAGCACGAGCCGAATTCCGACGCAGTACGTGTCACCGACCGATTCGATATCTCGAAGGCATGGAGGAGATGCCGCGGTTTATGTCAACACGATGGTTGCATGGAGCCTTGACCGCAGCATCCAGCGAAGGGACAGAGGTCTCAATGGAGGAGTGGGAGTTCTCGAGGGGATGTAGTCCAAAGGTAATGAGGGGTTTAGAATGTGTCGTATCTAAATTTGCTTGCTACATCTAATTTGAGTGTTTCAATGTGCAGTACAAAATATATAGTGCAGCGTGGTCGCGCGGACGGAATTTTCGGGTGGAGCGTATTGACAAAATGCGCTCCACAATGGACTGTGGTGTCATGGCAAGGTTTGAGCAAGAGAGCCGGCGACGAGCAACGGATCCGAACACGGTTGTGGATGAGATGGAGTATTTTGGGAATTTGCAAAGTATTATTACGGTGGATTACCGTAGCTTCTCCATGATAATATTCGACGTGCAGTGGTTCAAAGTGGTACTTGGAGGAGCTGGCGCAACAATTCGACGAGGTCCATCTGGATTTCTCAAAATAGATTCTGAAAAAAAATGGATGGATTTGCGCGACACCTTTGTGTTGCCGGCCCATTGTGAACAGGTGCAACTAGGCATTTGCTTGCTAATTGTAATACGACATGGTTTATGTCACAATGGTTTGAAGACGGTTTGTAAGTGTTTGTGAACAGGTAATCTTCTATCCAAATCCCCGACAACCTCGATGGTGGTATGTTATACCTTCAACTCCTCGAGGTGCGAGAGTATACGATCAAAGCGATGTTCCAGGCATAGATGAAGAAAATATGCAAATAGAGGGATCGAAATTACAAGGGGTGGAGGCCACCGCAAGCTTGGAGCCTGCATCGGCTAACAATGATGGAAATATAGAAGTCGTAGAATTTTTTGAGAACGAGACAGACTCGTTGTTTTGTGGTGACATGTCTATCGACCTTCCAGTGTATGCAGAGTTGTGTCAGGAGATTAACATGGGACCATAGAATACTTCATTCTTGGAGAATTGTATTACTCAATTCGTTGTTTAGATCTTCCATAAAGGTAGATAAGATATGCATTTTAAGAGGGATTTTTCAAAAATGATTTTATTAATGTGCTTTGTATAGTTTAAATTGATTATTCTAACATTATTTTTTATCTGTGCAGGTATCGACATTTTCAGGATGAGTCGAGGGATGAGCGATGAGGAGTTTCAGGAGATGATGGCACGTATGTCTCCAGATCAGCTCGCGAGATTCAGAGAGATAGCAGATCAGGAGCTGTCTCGTTCTTCGTCAGGACGCTCTGCTAGATCAGCTTCGGCGCGATCAGATGCTTCAGCTTCGAGTAGACGATCTCGACGCTCGCGACTTGGGCCAGAGGGAGGGACTGCGACTGCAGGAGGATCAGGGGGGTGCTGCTGTGGAGACACGGACGTGGTGTCTCCGTCTCGTCGTTCAGCTGGAGCTCGGTCACCGCCAGGATTTGTCACACCTGTGGGGACGTCCACTCCAGTTACTCCGGCTTTTGCGCAGCCGTCGGCAGATGTCACGCCTTTTGGTGGCACTCCTTTTGGTGACACCCCCTCTGGTGGCACTCCTTTTGGTGGCACACCCTCTGGCGGCACCCCTTTGTGTGGCACTCCGGGAGAGGGTACCCCCGTCGGTACACCGGATGTTCAAGGATCTCCTGGATATGCCCAAGAGCGTGGACGGAGATGGGAGAGGGCCCATACATGGCACACTCCTAGGGATTATGGATACCTAGTGGATGGCAGGTCAGGAGCCATTATCATGAATGATGAGGGGAGGAGGGTGATGGCTCGCATGAGGGAGTTGTGCCAACAAGTTTTTCGGCACAACGTCCTGGATCATTGGAGGAACATACCGGAGGGGAGCAAGGAGTACATAGTAGCATCCTTGCACGAGGAGTTCCCGGTGCCAGCCGCAGTGGATAGATTCTCTATGGGCTGGATGATGGATTGCATGCGTGCATACATGTCACATAGACGATCCGACGCACGCAAGGCAATCAAGAGTGGGGCTCCAAACCCCGAGTGGTTAGATGCAGACGACTGGCACTGACTGAGGGAGGAGGCTACAAATTCGCCAGGACGTTGGAGTCAGCAGCGGGAGGCGGCGAGGGCACGAATCGAGGCCGGATCGGTACATCATCTTGGAAGTGGCGGCCACAGGATATATTTGGAGGACTTTGTAAGATTCTCTTTTGTTTTGCTTATTTGTTTTTTTGAGATATTCTTTGTACTGACAATCATGTTTCTAACAGTTAGCATTTTGTTTTCTTTGCAGCACTCCATTACAAATCGCTATCCGCAAGGCCTTGAGACTCGATATGCGGAGAGGCACGGTCTCAGATCATTGATCGACCGATTGTATAGACGCAGCGGCCCAGTAAGTCACTCATCTTTCTTGTCCGTAGTTACCATGTGATATTTGAATGCATTATTGTATGGTGGATTGATATGTTGTTTCTTTTTCTACAGAATCCGTTTGATGCTCCTTTACAGCGGGAAGAGCTTTCGGGGGACGACGATTTGTAGCTCGCCCTTGGATCCTTAGAGCTCACATACCTTTAGTTTTTAGTCGCCCGATCTATGTAGACATTTTCTATGTATTAGTGATATTGTTTTATGATTGTACCAATCGCATTTTATGCGATATCATGTATTTATTTCATCCATCAGTTTTATGATTTCAGTATACATTCTTTTTGTTTGCAAACGCTTTGTATGAAGCAGTGCAGAAACTATTTTGTATGGCTCTCATACAGCACACAGTGCTATATGTGGCAGGGCAGCTTGCTGCCCTGCCACAAATTTTTTTTTTCTCTGTTACCGTCGCTATTTGCGTCGCAAATTTACTGCACTCGTCGCTATTGCCGTCGCTATTGCCGTCGCTATCAGCGTCGCAAATTGTCTGTAACCGTCGCTATATGCGTCGCATTTGCGATGCATATAGCGACGCATATAGCGACGCATGTAGCGACGGTTATAGCGACGATTCTATGGCGTCATCAATAACGACGCTTTTTGCGACGACGGGGGCAAATTTTGTTGTTTGTATTTTCGTCGCTTTAAACGTCGCTATAAGGTCTATATCTTGTAGTGGCTTTCCATCAATTCTAAACTCATAATATTAAGAGAGAGGATCCTACATCCACAATGGTATGATCCACTAACATGCCATTGACATATGTAGCCACCCTTGGGCAATGCTTTTAAGCATGTTCAAACTAGTCATCTCCCACATGGGCTATTTCCCAATGATTCAATGATATACCTAGTGTGAAGAATCTTCTTAAACTCTTTATGCACTCTTGGAGATAACTTGATCGGCTATAGGAGATTCACATTAGGCTTTATCTCACAAAGAGAATTAGCTAAGTCAAATTCATGATAATTAGCAATGGTTCTCTTCTCCCACTAGACCATTCTTTCTCTTGGTCGTTGAATAGGCTTAGGTACCTCTTTCTTGGCTTTTATCTTCTTCCTTGGCAATGCCTTATTGAAGCTAGCTTTGCTATTAGTAACTTTTAGAGGGCCATATTCCACATCAAGGTTAAGGACTTGCATCCCCTTATCATCCCGTTTAGGGCTTTCCTCAATAGGTTTTACATTATCCCTATCATCTTCTTTAACCTTCTGTCCTCTTGTAATGGCTCATAAATTAGAAGCCTTAGTGGTGTTGATACGCATAGCTTCAATAAGGGTGACAGCACTACCAAATAGGCATCTCTTCTATGATAGCTTTTCCTCTTTGCAATATTTGCTTTGGTTTCTCATCCTATTGAAGGTTATTCCCTTATGCTCAATGATTAATTAGACCTAGCTGCTTACTCCCTTGTTGTTGAAGAAAGCTAGTCTTACTCCAACAAGTACTAGCTAGATGGCCGGACTCCCCACATGTGTCACATTTGACATTAGGGTAGTTTCTCGAAAAGTGCTGGCCACCATACCACTTACAACTAAATCTTCATGGACCACCCTATTCAGGATGTCGATTTTCTATAAAGTTTTGTTGCTTCTTTAGGAAGTTAACATCTATGACTATTTGTCTATATTGTTTCGTTGTCATATCGGTATAATGGTTCATGTATTTGACTCTACCAAGAATATTTGACGCATTGGAATCATAACCATGATCATCTACTTGCCGTTTAGCTCGCTTAACCACCTGATTAGGGATTGATCGTTGCCGCTGATTAGTTGACTAGACATTAGGGTTCATCATTTGGACTTCCATTATTTAGTGAAACCATTTGTCTAGCCATCGGCATAGCAACATTGGGAGGAGCCGGTAGCATGGGCACATTTTGCATTATGCTTTCCCTTCCAATTGAATTAGTCATAGGTATACTAGTCGCACCTTGACTTCCAGTGGTCAATGCCAAATTATTTCCAAGACCTAGACTTGAATTCAGGTTCTCCCTAAATGTGTAAGTTTCTTGTAAGCAAAACTCTACCACCTCTGCTTGTGTAATAGCACTATCTATATAAGCAAGAGCAACTCAACTATACTTGCATATTGAAGTCTAATCCATATAAAAAGTGCTATAGTTGGACAACACATGTGGAATAGTAATAGAGGTTTGCAATTTATGAAATACCTCTTTCAATTTCTTAGCATATGTTGCTGCTCAAGTATTCTCATGGGGTTCTTGACTTGTCACATTCAAAATATGTAGCCAATACTGACCATCTCTCTCAGGGGCAAAATCTCTTCGAAAGGCTGTAAAGAATAATTGGATCGTGGTTTTATAGATTGACTTTTTGAGAAAAGGAAAAGATTGCAGCTTCCTCCTCCCCATGATGGACTAACTGGGATATTAATTGGGTCAACAAGACCTCTCTTTCTCCAGGATATCCTCAAGGATATCAGACTATTACACTAAGGAGAATATCTCCTAAATATCACCGCTCATCGTCTAGCCCTTTCATCTCTTTCTTGATGTTGGATCTCAGCTTGATGGTTTTTATCGAGAAATAACAGATCTATTTCAATTCTCTTTGGCATACACTAAACAACTGGTCCCTATTAACCAAGATCCAAAAATCGCCACTTATCAGCGGCTCTCCTGGTAAATACACCACTCTGCTAAGACCTAAAATGGGCCCAATACTAGTTCTAGGGTTCTAGCCGAGCCTCCTATGCTCACCAAACCACCCTTAGGACCTCATGGCGAGGAGCATCTGGAGACTATACACTAATCTAGGTAAATTATGCATTTGTATCAATTTGTAGTCCAACATTTTTTCCCATTCCAACTTCAATAGAGGGTGTATACCACACATACAGGTGAATAATACTTTGTATCACATACACAAAGAGATCCTTCCCAAGCAGAGTGGTGTGGCTCCTATAGCTCTCCTACACCCCAAGTGAAAATTTGGGGAAAGAAGGGCCCCCCAAGGGTCATGCCCTTTTCCCCTCTTGCCTCTTTCAATCTTCTTTTGTCCCTCCTACTTGCGCAGTCCCTGTTTTTGCCTTCGACCTCCGAATTGAGGTTTGAAAATTTCTACATTACCGCCTTTGAGTCCCACACTGCCTGGCACTTGTAATTGTCAATTTGTCACTCAAGAAATTTATAAAAATCTGCAACCACTGCAAGGTCCATCTCTGAAAGTGCTTTGAAAGCCCATCTTCCACGACCACTTAAAATGGTTCCAGTGACCTTCTATTTCTGCCTCTCAGATTGACAAAGCTTGGCATATTTATAGCCCTTTCTCTGTCTCAAAATCTTACTCTCATAACATTTTTTTTGAAATAAAATAATTTAAAATCTCTACTGAAAATTTTCCAATTCTTTCTCTCTTTTTCATAATAGTGTAGACGATATGTCAAAAGCATTTTAAATTCGTAATCTTATGTAAGCTCTCCTAAATTTACTCCAGAATGATGGACCCCAAAAGTTTTATGAAAGGAGGAGTCCATCAATGAAGGTACTACTAGAGAACTCAATGAGAAAGCTCCAAGAATGGAACTAGAAGGCACCATTAAGGATGTAGACCCTACCACACCTAGTTGTGATAATCACATTTGAGTTATTTATTTGATTCATTGTTATTTTATTCAAGTTGAATGGAATCATAGTTTGAGGTGGAGATGTTAATCTACTTGCTATCAAAGCCTAAATCCAAGTGGTAAAGTAGGCCAAGCACACTGTTGCTTCATCACCTTAGATAGAGAAGCTTAGATGTGATTTGAGCCAATATATCCCTTTATGCCTTATGATAGGATGTGATTAATTTGTAATCCATGTTGTCTAATTTGGGATGGAAGACCTCAAATTATAAGGAAAAATGGAACAATTGTGTGGAAATAAAAATCCTTTGAGGATTGTGTCAGGATTGTGGGAGAGAAGGAAGGAGTCTCGCTTGAAGCTTTCTTGCTTGCACAATGGGGGAAGACACACAAGGGTGGAGGCTGAAAACAGTTTTCCTCTTCTTAGTTGTGGAAGCCAAAAGAACTCTGGTACAAAGAAAAATAGAAGAACCCTACATATGGGTCTCAAAAACCAAACTCAACTAACTAAGGTGGCATACTAACTGAGCCACGAACTAGAGTAGATAAGGATAGCTATCATGTAGCTATTATTCAGGGGCGGTGTACCAACTGCATCTGCAACTGACAAGTCGGTGACATAAATACGCAACGGTCACCCTGGCGTATCACGAGTGGAGCTCGATATGTCAACACTCCCCCTCGAGCTCAATCCCAATTCATGCACACCAAGCAGGTCTCTGAACTTGCACAGCTTCTCTGCGCCCAATGCCTTCGTAAATATGTCAGCTACCTGATCCTCTGTGCTGACATAAACTAGATCAATAAGACTTAGTAAAACCCTCTCTCGCACATAGTGATAATGTACCTCAATGTGCTTTGTTCTAGCATGATAGACTGGGTTATTTGCCAAGTGTATACTACTCATGTTGTCACAATAAATGACAACTGGCCCATCTGTAGACTGATGCATATCATAAAGTAGCTTATGCAACCAAGCTACCTCACATGCAGCCATTGCTGCACCCCTGTACTCAGCCTCTGTGCTCGACAAGGCAACTGTAGGCTGTTTCTTGCTACTCCAAGTGACTGCAGCACTCCCAAAAGAGAACACATATCCACTGGTAGATCGTCTATCAGAAATACTACCAGCCCAATCAGCATCAGTGTATCCATGCAACTGTATCTGAACCCCAGTCTCATAAAATAGTCCATACTGCAATGTGGACTTCACATACCTGAGTATGCGTCTAGCCGCATCCAAATGTGGTTTCCTTGGAGCCTGCATAAACTGACTTACCAATCCAACAGCATAGCTCAAATCTGGCCTGGTAATAGTCATATAAATCAAGCTTCCTACTATGCGTCTGTACATAGTAGGGTCTTCCAGAAGCTCACCTGCATCTGCGCTCAGCTTCACATTCTGCTCCAAAGGAACTGAAATAGGCTTACAGCCTGTCATCCCATATTTGGACAGCATGTCCAATCCATACTGCCTCTGCAAGAGCTGTATCCCACTTGGTGATCTAATCACCTCAATGCCCAAGAAATAACGCAGCTCTCCCAAATCCTTCATCTCAAACTTCTGCTTCAATAGCATTTTCACATGAAGGATATCTTCATCACTGTCACCTGTCATAATCAAATCATCAACATAAATGACAAGTAGCATAATACCTTTCTCTGTTTTTCTCACATAAAGTGAGAAATCTGCCTTGGCAATCTGAAAGCCAATAGTGACAAGATACTGTCCTATCTTGTCAGACCATGCTCTAGGTGCTTGCTTCAAGCCATACAAAGCTTTCTTCAACCTGCAAACAAACTCAGGATGAACAGCATGCACATAACCTGGTGGCTGCTCCATATAGACCTCTTCTTGCAAATCACCATGCAAGAAGGCATTCTTTACATCCATCTGATGTAAAGACCATCCCTTTGATGCAGCCATAGCAATGACTGCTCTTACGGTTGCCATCCTTGCAACCGGACTGAATGTTTCTTCATAGTCAATGCCATATGTTTGTGCATACCCCTTGACTACTAATCTTGCCTTGTATCTGTTCACAGAACCATCTGCATTGTGCTTCACCTTATAAACCCACTTACAGCCAATTGAATTCTTACCTTTAGGCAAAGGTACCAATTCCCATGTAGCATTTGCTTCCAAGGCATCCATTTCTTCATCCATGGCTTTCTCCCATTTTTCTTTTCCCATGGCTTCCTCAAAAGAAGTGGGTTCTGGTTCCTGTATCACTTTAACCATATATGCATAGTGAATGGCTGTAAATCCATCATATTTCAGTCTATCCACAGGATACCTAACTCTGGTAGACCTGCGCAAAGTGGGTTCACTCCCAGGTGCTCTCAAAACATCCCTGGTCTTCCTTACTCCAGGTGTAACAATAGAAGGAATACCCAACTCATCATCAATGCTCTGTTCTGAGCCACTGGATTCACCATCCACATAAGAGTGACCTGCATTCACATCAAACATGGGCTGATCAACCTTCTCTTTTCCTTTTCGTGATACCTGCATACCACTATCTGTATTACTTTGAGAAGATTCTCCTGATCTCAATCTGCCTGTCCATGGCGAAGAATGTGAACCACTGCTAGAGGACGCTCCAGGTCCACTAATATTTTGTGACTGCTGCTGTGAATTCTGTGCAGCATTACCATTTTGTGCATCTACATCATCAATCACATTTACTGGTTTATACCAGCTACTCATCTCATCAAAAACAACATCTCTGCTCACTGTAAACTTACGAGTAGAAGGGTTATAGCATCTATACCCTTTTTGCTGCAGAGAGTAACCAATAAAGATGCACTTCTCAGCTTTTGGATCCAACTTGGATCTCAGCTCATCTGGTACATGTACATAGGCAATGCAACCAAAAATTTTCAAATGAGAAATATCTGGTTTCCTACCAGTATACCTCTCCTCTGGAGTCATTCCATGTATTGCTGCAGTGGGAGTCATGTTCATTATGTAGACTGCTGTAGCAACTGCTTCAGCCCAATAAAAATCTGGCAAGTCTTTTTCATTGAGCATGGCACGAGATACCTCTCCAATATGCCTGTTTTTCCTTTCTGCAATTCCATTTTGTTGTGGGGTATAACTGCATGAATATTGCTGCTTTATGCCATGCTCCTGCAAGAACTTTGCAAACTCATTTGAGAGGTACTCTCCCCCTCCATCTGACCTTAGGCATTTTATTTGCAGACCTGTTTCTTTTTCAACCATAGCTTTAAGAGTTTTGAAATGCCCAAACACTTCACTTTTCTTCTTCATAAAATACACCCAAACTTTTCTGCTATAGTCATCAATAAAAGTGACAAAATAATGACAGCCTCCAAGAGATGCAGCTTTAGTAGTCCACACATCAGAGTGGATTAATTCCAATGGCTTCTTACTCTCTTGAACATGTCTAGGAAATGGTTTCCTTGCCTGTTTTCCAAACTGACAGGCTTCACATACCTTATGCATTTCTGCAACCTTGAATTTTGGCAATCCTGCAACAATATTTTGGGCCTGCATTGATTTAAGTCGCTGTACATTAACATGACCAATGCGTTTATGCCAGATATCAATATCTGCAACTACACCGGTCCCATGTGCAAACATTGCTGCACTCAATTCAGACATGTCTGCATCCAATGTAAACATTCTGCCCTTCTTCTTTCCTTTTGCTATCAAGCGACCTTTATTTTTCATATCCTCAACAAAGCATCCATGAGGATTAAATCTAACCTGCAAGCCCTGTTCAACCATTTGACCAACAGAAACCAGATTCTTGGTGATATTCGGGACATGAAATACATCGGACAGGTATTTCTTTTTCCCATCCTGCATAGACAAGGGAATTTTTCCAATCTGCACAATAGGATGTGCAGTATCATCACCAGTCTCCACAAATCCTGGTTTTTCCATTTTCCTTGCATCCTCCATCCATTCTGCATGACCTGTCATGTGGTTTGATGCACCTGAGTCAACATACCATACATCGTTGCTTTCTTCTGCACTTGTCACAGAATTGTTCATGTGCTGCACCATAAACAGATGCTCATTTCTATCATCACCCTGTCTACTAGAGGATGCATAATTTCCTTGTTGCAGTTTTCCATTCATGATGTCATTCTGCTTTTTATAGCAGTCTTTAGCCATATGACCCATTTTACCACAATAGTAGCATTCAACATTACTGTTTGCATTTTGGCCTCTTTGCCATCCACCACGACCTCTTTGGCTCCCCCTGCCTCTAGAGTTACCACGTCCTCCTCCATAGGACTGGTTTTCTTGAGTTTGCTGCATATTCTGATTTCTGCCACGGCCTCCAAATCGGCCTCCTCTACCTCTGCCTCTACCTCTTCCAGCATTTGAGTAGAAGACAGCTTCTTTTGAAGTTCCTCCTGAAGAAGATGCACCACCATTTCTCTGCTCCTCAGAAATTAGAAGAGCAATCAACTCCTCAAAATCAGGAAATCTTTCACGAACTGAAATGGATGTCCGAAACTGTGCATAATCCTTTCCTAGACCATTCAAGGTCACGGAAACTAAATCATCATCTTCCACTGGCGACCCAATGGAAGCAAGTGCATCTGCAATCTTCTTCACCTTCATGTGGTAGTCGTTGATGCTCATACTTTCTCTTTGCACATTATGCAACTCTTGCTTGAGCTGCATTTTCCTGGCTTGCGTATTTGTGCTATACATTTTTGACAAAGTATCCCATGCCTCCTTTGGCGTACTTGCATCCTGAATATGCACAATCATAGAGTCTGAAATACTGATAGACAGCCAATACATAACTTTCCTGGCTCTCTCATGCCATGCTTTAAATGCCTGCATTTGCTGTTGATTGGGAACATCAGGAAGAACTGGTTCTTCTTCATTTCCTGCAACAAATTCCCAATATCCTTTTCCCATAAGGAAATTCGTCATTCTAAACTTCCATGCTTGGAAGTTGTTCTTGTCAAGCTTTTCAGTGACAATCTGTGAAAGAGAATCAGACGCCATTACAGAATACTGCAAGAAATTCTGTTACTGCAAAAACACAGCTTCACCCTCACAAGGGCAAATCTGCAAAACTGGCGAAAGTGGTATTTGACCACACAGTCACTTCCTAGTGACGATTTTGCATCAACAGGCAACAGGGATGATTCTGTAACTCCCAATGTCTCTGCACACAAGCATACGATGCAATCTCTATGGTAACTTTTCACCGACCTGTAGAACGGTGGTCGCACAGCATAAAACAGGGCCTTTTCCTGAGTGCGTGCAGAAAACTTCTGCCTTCAAAACAGGGCCCGAAATGGCCTCAAATCAAAAAAATAGGGTCGCCAGGAGCTAAAGCTCTTTCCCGCAGCATATACTGCCCTCTTGCTTCACCGCGAAGGGCGTCTCAACCTGAGACAATGCACTCCTGCAATTTCCGGCTGTGCTACTTGCAGAGATCTGCTCCCAAAACAGAAAATGAAAGCAACACTGCTCCTCTTACCAGAACACCGCGAGCTTGGCTTGCTTTCTTGAGCTCCTTACCACGAACAAGGCTCTGATACCATGTCAGGATTGTGGGAGAGAAGGAAGGAGTCTCGCTTGAAGCTTTCTTGCTTGCACAATGGGGGAAGACACACAAGGGTGGAGGCTGAAAACAGTTTTCCTCTTCTTAGTTGTGGAAGCCAAAAGAACTCTGGTACAAAGAAAAATAGAAGAACCCTACATATGGGTCTCAAAAACCAAACTCAACTAACTAAGGTGGCATACTAACTGAGCCACGAACTAGAGTAGATAAGGATAGCTATCATGTAGCTATTATTCAGGGGCGGTGTACCAACCGCATCTGCAACTGACAAGTCGGTGACATAAATACGCAACGGTCACCCTGGCGTATCACGAGTGGAGCTCGATATGTCAACAGATTGTAATGAAGGAAAGTTGGATTTCAATAAAAAGGAACTACCTCTTCATTGTCTAGTTGATAGATCTTCCCCCTCATTTTACACTCTCCTTGAACCAAGTGTAGTGTTGCTTACTCTTGTTTTCAAGGCGTTGCCAAGTGTCTCTTTATGAAGGGTGTTAGATAGCTAGATTTATGATGATTTTAGAAGTTTAGGACCCCAAGTTTGATGCTTTTGAGTTACGGCCTGGATATTTTGTTATAAAAGGTAGGCTTGAAGATCACACGACAGGATAAGTTCATGTATCATATGAGGACCTGATGATGATCCTTGTAGAGGAGTATCCAAGAAACAATTGAAAGTTGCCTTCTCTAGCCTAGCTAGGGGTGGATATCACACATGATCCATACATATGGTACCAGAATGTAAGTTAATAAGTGTTTCATTCTTGTTGATTCATTGAAAAATAATTATTTGGAAAAGTGTGTTCTATTCAAATTACTTGATGAAAACTTAGTTATATCAATTGTAAGCAGGTTTTCATTGGAAAGAGAAGTTTATTAGACTCTTCTAGGGGAATGGTAAATATGGGCTATTTAAAAATAAACTAGAAATTAAAGAAAACTAGACTTTTATTCTCTCAACACCATACAAAACATCACCACCATAAATCTAGTCGTCCTTTTTGTGAGCTTCTTCCTTATGCTCACTCAAAAAAACCATGGAATAATAACAAGAACGAGAGAGAGAGAGAGAGAGAGAGAGAGAGAGAGAGAGAGAGAGAGAGAGAGAGAGAGAGAGAGAGAGAGAGAGAGAGAGAGAGAGAGAGAGAGAGAGAGAGAGAGAGAGGGACATGTTGAAGAGGGAGTAGAAATAACCTCTTTAACCACCCACCTCCCATGACTCCTTAAAACTCTTTTTAAAAAAAAGGTATATATCTTCGAACCTTTGAAATGAGGCATCTAATTTGAAGTAAAGGGACATAGACTTCTAGTAAGCACAGATAAATGTGGAAGACTAACCATATAGTATTACATTAGTCTGGACTTTAAAATGACTTTGCATCCAAAATTATAACATATAAGCTCAAAAATGTTGCCAAAAATAGCATAGCATGAGCTATGTCAAGTGTTGACATTGATAGAAAATAGCTAGAACATCGTCTCATGAAGCAAAGTTTCGGACCACAAAGATGGTGTAGAATCCCAAGTTGAGGCAGAATGGAAGTTTGGGTTGAGACCATGGATGGTTATTTCTCTATTGGTGGGGCAAATGTAGATCTCTATTGATGCATTTAAGGCTTATTAGTGAAGCCAAATTATGGTGGAAATAGTTGGGGGCCATGATCATGTAATGTTAGAAGAGTCAAGGACTTGGGATGAGACAAACCAATCGTAAGGGGAAAACATCTTTCACCATCTTTTGAGTCCTTAAAGAGGATTGAATTCTTCAGCCTTTGATATATTGACCTAACTCTAAAGGACTATTACTCAAAAGTATGTTACTCTTGAAAGAACACTCCTCAAATGTCCAAACAACATAACATATTGTAAGATTTTATAAGAGATTGGGTTCTTTTCTTAATGCCCACCTTGAATCAATGAGGTTAGTTACTTTAGAAGATATATGAGTTAAGTTTTTTATGTGAGAGATTAGCCAAGATACTAAGGATGCATATGTTCCAAGAAAAGCCCATGCAAACTATATTGATGCAAGTCCTAACCCAAAAATAGTGATGCTTATATTGTATTGATAGCCCAAGACAATCAAGAAAACTCATAAATGCTAGATTTGTAATGAAGTGGCTTATCGAAAGGAAAGATGCCCCAAATAGAAGCTATTATGATTTTACTAAGCTTTGTCACTTTCAGTTTGAATATCCCAACTATGCAAGAACTACCAATTTGGAAAGCCCTTATGATGCTCAAGGAAGAGAAAACCCAACTAATAGAGATAATCATGGGGACATTGGAAGTGGTAGAGGCTGTGTGGATGGAGCAAAAGATTACACCATGCGGAAAGAGCTAGAGAGACTAATAAGACTTTGGAAGAAAAGGTAGAGCATATATTTTTTCATTGTTAGCTTCCTTAAGCCTATGTGCTAAGCCCTAACCAACATTAATATTGAGAAAATTGTAATGCCTAGCAAATATGCATTGAAAATTTTCAAAGGATCATAGATATTAGAAAAAAAAATATTTATAGCTCATGTACTTAGAAAATGTTAAAATCCCTTTTAGCAGCTATCGTAGCAAAAAGCCTAGTAGTTCATGGTCAAATCACTTTTGTAGAAGAATATCTCATTTCTTATTGTAATGACGCTACAACATATAGGAATCATATAGAGATTTGCTAGGATGTTTTTAGTCTATGAAAAAATGGTCCCCATCATCACTAAAAACTTCACTATTAGTATCGTTGTTTGATAACGACAATTACAATAAAATGATGATGTTAATGACAACGATTGACTAATACAGAACTGTAGCGAGTGATAGGATAAAATAACAAAAGGGAAATTTTTAAATAAAGATTGCTAATGTGAGTTACATATAATGAAGGAAAAATCTTTGTCTAAAAGTAAGCTGTATTAATGTGTATGGAGCATAAGCCTAAAAAAAGAAAGGTGCTCCAAGGATCATATAGTTGGTCATCATCAAACAACTCATCTCAATGCAAAAAATCATCAAAAGGACTCTACAAACTAACTAAAGATCAATCCAAATTAGGGAACACATCGTAAGAACTAGAAATTTGCTACACTATCAAAATAGATATGACATACTAGATCACTACACATATAGAGCTTGCCTCGATAAGTGTAGCCAAACCATGTGTTTTTGCATATAAAGTTTCAAGGTCTATAGAATTGCGATTTGTGATAGAGTGATGTAGCAAAAAAGATAAATTAATATTGTTCGAAATAGGTTAGTACTATGACAAATACAAAAAAAAGAAAGGATTCATAACAAATAGAGAACTTACAAAATCCTCTTGGTAGGTCCTATGGCCACCACTCCCAAGGTGATGCATGACTCTCGCCTCTAATCATACCCTTGCCACTCATTGTTGTTGACATCAGTATGGAAAGGAAGCAGCCTCCTCTTTGAGCTTCCTCCAATCCTCCTGATTTAGACACTTGGGCTTTGCTGTGTCATTCTTTACTACCTTCTGTGCATCTAATCATCTGGGGACATGCATGCATGCCTTAACCTTCCTCTCTTTCCCTCCCTCTTATTCTCCTTCCCTCTCTCCCTTTCACTATAAATTTTCCTCCTTTCCTTACCCTCTCTCTTTATCTCTCTCCCTCATCTTATTACTGTGAGAAATGCGGGATCTAGAGCATGGCAAAGGCGGAAGCTATGGAGGATGGAAGATGAAGATACTACTCATATTGACATTGACAAAGAAGACAACTGTTACACAAGTGAATTAGGTTTCAAGATTGAGACTTGAACTCATAAACACAATCTTGTGTAGGACTGACAATGACACATGGACTTGACACAAAGAGACAAGTACTATTGCATTATCATCATATGAAAGTGATAGTCAAGTACATCATTATATAGGATTTCTTGGTAGCACATTTCATCACTGTGCCTATGGGATCTGTCTCTCTTCCTAGAATGAACTGCACCTTCCTAGCCTAGTTGTTCCATACAAAGGGGCATACATAGGGTGTGATTGGCAGATTCTCAACACCCCTCCTCAATCACAACCTGAAAGTACAAAGTGTGTAGAGGCTTTAGTGAGAGCTGCACCTGCAAAGTGTGGGCATACCACAAACATGGCAAAACACCAGAGGCTGTCGCAGAAAAGGCTAAGTGTGGGTACCATAAACATGGTGGACATCCAGAGGCTGTAACAGGGGCCTCACAAAGTGTACAGAGGCTGTAGTACAAGGCTACATGAGGAGTTTACAAAGCTTATGAAAGGAACATTAAGGCAGGTACAATGCTTTTAAAACAGAAAATGAGAGACAAGGATCGATAGGCCCTTGTGGTCTTTTTCAGCATATGATTTCTCTTTGTCAGCATGGAAAATCTTCTTGTCTTTCATCTTTGGTTCTTCAGCTTTGAATGATGTGGTCTTTTGGTCTTCATGGTTGATCTTCTTATTGTCCTTCTTCCTTTGCTCTTTGATCTTATGGTCTTCTTGGTCTGGTTCTTCTTTGACTTTGCTTGCAACTTTAGTCTTCATGTCCATGTCTTTGTCCCCCTCAAGCAAAGACATCTCATTCTTCATGATGGCCAAGGTAACTGGAGTGTCTTCAAAAACTTTAGATGGAATCATTGATTGCACTTTAGTATGAGCAACTCCATGTCTCTCTGCAAGTAGATCACAACGGTCTCATTAACAAGAGCAACATTCGGACTAGGACCACAGTTGAAGAAGAGGTCCTCTTCATAAGCAAAATTGGCTAATGAATTCGCAAACTGATTCCAATAACATGGAATTAGTTGAAGAGATACACTCTCAAATTCATCAAGTAGGGTTATAGTAGTTCGATGATACATACGAAGGATAGGATTCTGGACTGTATATGTCCCATTGAGTTGATTTAAGATTAGTTGGGAATCCCCTTTTACTAACAACTGTCGAGTACCACCTTTCTTGGAAATATTTAGTCCCTTAATCAAGGCTTTATACTCTACCATGTTGTTAGTGAATCCTACCCCGAGATAAGCAGCTAATTTCATTGTAACTCTACGTCAGGGATCTCAGATAACTACTCCAACACTCCCTTTCTTATTAGAGCCCTTGGACGCCCCATCAAAGTATAATGTGCATGCCCACAATGGGTTTACACAACCAGCCATCCAAAACTCCCCTATTGGTAATTATGATAGTCAAAATTCAACATATTGAGAGGATGAACTAACGGCTCCATCCCACCTTCATCATTAAAGACTACAGGGAAGCTCGTCAAAATCTACAAACAGTGATGAGGAGACAGAAGACCTTAATCTCCCAAATGAATGTCCTATCGTCTTGCTTAGTCACTTTATAGCATTTACTTCACCAGATGAGCTTTCCTTGATGATATCGCTGCTCTAGATATGGGTGCTCCAAATAAGGGATCAGTCGACCCATCAACCTCTATCGTTGTTTCCTTGCAAATGTCTGATCAATTGCGCATAGACCTGCAAGGCACTTATGTCATTAGCGCAGTCATAAATAATAAGGTTTAATCTTATTAAGATTAACCTTATTCTTAAGCTCCACACCCTCAAGCTCTGCCAATAATGCTGTGGATTTATTCTTCCCGATCCTGACAATCCTATAAGGAGTGTGCCATTTGGGCTCCACGACATACAATTTTCTCCAATAGGAAACTGGCGGTTTTCTTTGCATCGTCTTTTCGTGTTGCATGTGCTTCCGACCACTTAATAAAATAATTATTCGCTACGATAATATACATTTTCTTTGTAGTGGACGACGGAGTAATAGGGCCCATGAAGTTGATCCCCCACTTCTCGAATGGAAGGATTGCCATAATAGGAGTGAGTGTTCGCTTCCTATTCTCTCGGCTATCATGCCGTTGACAAATGTCACATCTTTTAACGTACTCGAATGCATCCTAGAAAATGGCCGGCCATCAATATCCCGTCCTCAAGGCTTTTTGCGACGTTAGCCGCCCAGCAAAATGACCTCCATAAGCAGAGTCATGGCATTCTTCTAAGATGAAAGGGACCTCGTCAAGGGATTACGCATTGGCAGTAGATATCATCTACCCCTTGCCGATACAACGTGCCTGTAATTATTGTGAAATTTAAAGCCTGCTGCTTAATCTTTCACTTTTCTGACTTCGATAGACTAGCTCCAATCTCTCCTAACGACAAATAATGCTTTATCGCCGCATACCAGGAGGAAATAGATGCCGTGTCAATCATGAACAATGAGTCCTAGTCACTACCTTCAGCAAGAGCCTCCTTTGGCTCCCCAAAGTCCACAAGACACTCTACGATACCCTGCAACCTCGGTGGCCTACTCTTAACCTCATAGTCAAACTCTTGCAAAGTGATTAACCACTTTGCCAAACGGTCGGGTGGTTGTAGTTTATTCATCAGCAGTCGTAGCCCTTCCACCTTCGTATAAATGACAACCTTCTCATAAAGGATATAGTGCCTGAACTTTTTAGTCGCAAAGACCATCGCAAGGCACAAATTTTCCATATAAGTATAATTAACTTCGGATACACCCAGCTTCCGACTAGTAAAAGCAATTGGGTGATACCACTTCTCTTCCCACATTTGCACTAAACAGCAACTAATGCTATGCATGGTGGCTGCTAAAAAGATATAAAAAATTTCCCCCCTCTTTGGTGCTTTCAGCATAGGTGCTCTTACAAGTTCCTGCTTTACATCCTCAAAATCCACCTTATAGGGGTCACTCCACATAAAGAAACAGCTGAAGGATAACAGATTTGTGAATGGCAACGTTCTTTCTTCCAATGCGTTTATGAACTGTCGAGATAATATCCAACTGATGACAGAAAGCTCTGGACTTCTTTGGGGGTATGTGGCGAACTCATGTCGACTATAGCTTTGATTTTTTTTTGATCTGTCGCAATCCCTACCGAGCTAACTACATGGCCCAGCAGGAGCCCATAAGGTACGCCAAAAACACACTTCCTCAGATTGAGAGCTATGCAAAATTGTCTGCATCGCTCAAAACATTTTTGTAAAATACTCAACTGCCTTTCTCTCACGGTGGCTGCCTCTAAATCATCAATAAATACCTTTAGCTCCTCAGGGGAAATGTCACTAAAGGTCTTATCTGCAGTTCATTGCCAAGAATGAGGTGCATTGCATAGACCAAATGCCATCATATGATACACAAAGGTCCCAAAGAATGTTATGAACATTGTTTTGAGCTTATCCTCTTCTGCAATTGCCATCTGATTATAGCATGCAAAACAATCCATGAATGAATATATCTCCCTACCTGCCAATTGATCCAGAATCTGGTAGATAAAGAGCAGTGGGTAATAATCCTTAACCGTTTGCCTATTCAACTCTCGAAATTCCACACACAACTAGATTTGATTATTTTTCTTCTTTCTGATCACAACTGATGAACACCATTTACTATGCTGCACAGGGAAGATCAAACCCGCTTTTTGTAATTTTTGTAACTCCTCGAACAGCCCATCTCATAACTCAAATGGCGTATGCCTGACTTTCTATCCCATGGAAATAAAGGCACATTCGGTACCGCATTCCCTCTCGCGTTAGGGTTGGCCATCCCCACCCCTTGGCTTCCACTGCCATTGATCAATTGCAAATTATTTCCCGACGCTAGACCCATATTGGGATTGATTCGAGAAGCATAGGTCACTTGCAGACGGGACTCTATTTCTTGCGCTCGTCTAATGGCTGTGTCTATATCCTCCAAGGTGACACTACTCAGCTGCACCTCGATGTTAAAATCAAGACCATGCAAGAAGTATTGTAGCTGGGCACAGCAGGTGGGATAGGGATAGAGGCATCCAATTTACAAAAAACCTCCTTTATCTTCTTGGCATACGCTTGTATATCTTCATGCGGTTCTTGGCATGTCAAATTCAACATGCGCAGTCAATATTGGCCATCCCTCTCAGGGGCGAACTCCCTTTGGAAGGCTTCATAAAACAAGTCCACGGTGGTTATGGTTCCGACCTCAAGGCCATGATACCATATAGCTGCCCTTCCCTTCAGGGTCATATTGAAAAACATCATTAGATGCCCTTGTTCTTGGATGCAGCAATTAAACATCAGCTTTTGGAACTCCCTTATATGAAGCTCCGCATCCTCTTCCACTAACACATTAAAAATGGGTAGGGGAAAACCTAAGGCTGGTAAATCCGCCATTCCCGTAGGGATTGCAATAGGTTGCGCCATGGCAATGATCGGATTTGCTAATGAAATCAAGACAGGCAAAGCTGTCACACCACTCGAAGTGGGCACGTTAATTGGAAGGAGGGAAGTACTAGAACTTCCACCTCTTGATGGACTTTGATTCAGGCTAAGCGTACTAAGACCCCACCCTTGAATAGGTTCAGGACTACTCCTTTTAGGAGAATAATGCATATTGATTTTGGCCCTCCGTCTACCCCTCTCGGCTCTCTCCTATTTTTGGAGTTCGGCTTGACAGATCTCTTCAAAGGACATCAACTAACAAGTAGGTCCCAAAAGACCCTAGATTCAAAAACCACCACTTTGAGGCAGCTCCCAACAAACGCACTACTGATGGGACCGAAAATGGGCCGGCATTGGCTATGGCACTAGCTAGACCTCATGCATGCAACATACACCTCCATCACCCGGCCGTGCGGTCCAGGAGTGTCTGTAATAACTAAATGCACACTAGATACTTCTAATATTGCATTAGTAGTAGCTAGATTAAAACTCCAACGGCACCTTCCCCAAAACCCCTCAGAGGGGGTATCCCACACAATAAATCCCTTAGTAGCCAATAATAAGGATGTGAGAACTTTGTGGTCCCTAATGCTTGATCTTTTGTATGATTTGGATGTGAAATCCCTAAAATGTTGGGGGTAAAGGCACATGTGCCTAGCTTCCTGTATATTACTACATTGATAGTACCCACACCTGCACATTGCAAGTGGTGGGCACCCATCAGTGTCACTTCATTCTTTATCTTTTTAGTGACATTTGAATAAAGGGAAGCTTAGTGACACATTGTGATGGTTGGAGTTCCCATATCTTGAGTCTCTCTCTATTGCTCTCTTGCTACATCCACCATAGCTCACACCTCTCTTGCTTATGCTTGCTTGTGCTTCCACTTGGGCTTCTCCCTCCAATTGGTATCAAAGCCTTCTTATTACAAGACATGTCAGGAACATGAAGCATGCAGCCAAAAAGAAGTAGAGGAAGACCAAGGGAGCCCAAGTCAAAAAGTGAATGAAGAAGCTCATTCTTCCCAAGCAGGAAAAGTGGAGGAGAATGCAAGCTCACAAAAAATGTGGGAGAGCACCGAATATTCTAGCAAGGCTCTCTCAAAGATGAAGGAGGTCCTCTCAAGGATGAAGGAGGTCCTCTCAAGGATCAAGAAGGATCTCTCAAGGATGAAGGATGCTCTCTCAAGGATCAAAGAGAACCTTTGAGGGCTCTCGCAAGGAAAGTGCAGGGCGCAATGTAATTCATTTTATAAGAGCACCAGGCTCTCTCCTGTGCAAGTTGTAAAGTCTAAATGGACATAGATGAAGGGATAAGGCAACTAGAAGGGAATAGGAAAAGAGGACCTTAGCAAGATGCCCGATCATGTAAAAAAGGAGATGAGTGCCTAAGGCATTTAGGGCTTGTATATAAACCTGAAAAGTGAATGAGGAGCTCATGCTTTGGTGTGTGGCAAAAGTGGTCCCTTTTTCTTCTCTTCTTCTCTCCTTCTTGCTTGCTTGTGTGTGGGAGTGAAGGAGTAAGTGTACAAGGGTGAGGGATCATGGAGCAGAAGCTCTCCATCATCTCCTCTCTTCTTCTTCTCTTCTCTTCTCTTATCTCATGTGCGACTATGGAGGATTGAGCTTGAAGGAGTTGGCTTGACATTGCTTGAGCTTGCATCTTGAATTGTGGAGCTATTAGCTTGCTTAAGGGAGGAGGCTACTCATTTGGGCATCAATGTAAGCTCACTACACCCCCATAGGATCGAAGGTGTGTTGGCTAGGTGAGAAATAGCCATTTGTGGTCACTTGAAACGCTTGAAGCAATAAGCGGTTTGTGGGTCTTGGTGGTTGAGCTTGAGATCCCACTACATTTTGGTTTCATTTCCTCGGGACCAACGGATTCAAGCTTGAGCACTTGTGCATCTCAAATCAAGTGTCGAAGTAGGGTTGCATCCCCGAACTGGTGTTTGAGATAGGTAGGAGTTTTGGGGTTTTTAATCTTCAAAACAAGTAAGTATTTTGGGTTTTTGATAAGTAGATAAGTAGGACAAATCATTTCAGTATTTGGGTTTTGATTTTTATTGCATTTAGAGAGTAGGATAGGATCAAGAAATCCAAGCGAATGGTCTTAGGGTTTTTGCTATAAACAAGCCCAAAACATGGGGAAAATGGGCTTGCAATCCATTAACAAGGTATAAGCACTAACGGGGTAGCACTGGGCATTAGAACAAAGGTTTAAGACCCAAGGAAGGGGGGTGGAAGGCTCATTTTTAGCTTTTGCAGTAGTAGAGAGAGAGAGAGAGAGAGCTTGTGAGAGAAGAGAGAGAGTCCAGGACCAAATTAATGGATTGATCGACTTGTGCTAGAGTTTTTTGGCCATCTCACGTATATACAAATCTTTCCCCTTGTCTATTCTTGCATTCTAGAAGGTTTTGTGGCCTAGCATGCCCAAAATCATTGCCATCGATTCGATTTTAGCCTCAATTGGAAACATAGCCGTTGGAATCAGACATGATTGATAGAGTCTGATTCCTAGACTTGGACTTGGAATGTTTGATTTCGAATAATTTGACGGTCCGATTTTGAAAATTGGATCACTCGATTACTACCCAATTCGTCCGACCCATCCGATTTGGATGATCAGGCGCTTAGACGATCAGACTCATGTAAATCAGACACTTAAAATCAGACGGAATTGAATCTGACAAATGAGAATTAGACAATTGGCCACTTGGACCATTCTAAATCGGATGCATAACAATCGGAGTCCAGAATCGGACTAGTTTGAATCAGATGCACGAAAATCAGACACTCAAAAATCAGATGTCTAATGATTTTGAGGATCGAACGTTGCAGAATTGGACACTGCCAAATTAGAACAAAATTCCAACATGTGAGATTGACAAATCTAGTGCATTCTAGGCAAGGAAAAACACCTCCCGCAATTGGGGAAGTCTTCGAAAGCCTTACAGTCACAATCGATCTTAGAAATCGTTATCAGATGGCTAGACATGATCACTGATAGTCATGTAAGCTTTTAGTCCCTTTTAGAGCTATAAACTAACTCCCGGACCCCCATTGGACCATGATCGGAGTTGAGTAGAGTAGCACAGACCCTAGAGACTAGAGAGAGTGGGAGTATAAAGCCTTATTTAACTGAGAACTTAGACCGGAGTGTGGAAGATGCATTTGTTATCTTGTGTTTGCACCCACATTGTTTTCAATACTTGAAGTGCACTTGGAAAAATTGAAAGCCTGATTTCGCACAACACACAGAAAAGAGCACCACACATAGAGTGGACGTAAATTGAGGATTGTCTATAAATTTTAAAAAAACACTCAGACTTAATTAACATAATAAACCCACCAATAGGAGACGGCCCTCAAACCTAGATAGGGGATCAAGCAAACCCAATTGGTAGGACCAAGTGACACAACATGGAAGGCTAGAAGCATCGAGGGAGAAACACCATTGGGAGTGCGATGCTACTTAACTTGATTGACCTCATTGACAATTTAGTGGAGCAGGAGATCACAGATATGGCAAAGCCTAGTGTAAACCGCGAAAACAAAGAGCTTGACCTAGGAGATTTCCCAGTCGAAACCCAATGAATGCTGAATAAATATGATGTGCAAACTAGGCTGGATCACCATGGTAGACCGTTAGAAGACATCATAGCAGGGGACCTCTAGAAGGAAAGAAAGCTGGCACAGAAAGCCTTACAAAGGATATTGATATACAAGTAGCAACAGCAAGACTAGGAGATTGGGGTAGAACATTGAAATGCGAGAGGTCCATAGCACATGCTAGCCCTGGCGAATATAGAACTAAATGCAGAGAGGGAAAGAGCGCTAGAGGAAAACTTAACATTGAGTGAGCTTCTCATGAAGCAACTAACAGACAACACATCAGCAGAGAAAAGCGTGGCAGCACTAGCAACATTGTTGCTTGCAGGATTAGGAGTTACCTAGGGCTCCAAGAGCCAATCAAGGATCCCCATTGTTGCAAAATACTAGATAAGTACTAGTCGAGTGTTGAGATGACAAGCTCAATACATGTGGATATTAATGATGGACTGCCTGTTAGATGGGTTCACACGTCTACACTTAGCATGTCGGTGGACATTATGACTCTCACATGGCCATTGACTCATTACTTATTATATTCAGGTTGTTACACCTATTTACAGCAGCTGGCATAGTTATAGCGCCAGCAATCAACTAGTGTAGTCGGTTATGCATTGTTTGACTTAGTAGGCCACTTTCCTTTATGTTGTATCTTATCTATACTTTGCGTACATTGAAAAATGTATGAAAGAAGAAGAAGAAACTAGCAAGAAAACGTTTTGGCCTCCATCTCTCTTCTTGATCTTGAGTGAGCTTCTCCTTGTGCATTCTGTGTGTGTTCGGCGCAACATCTTGAGCAAGTCCCCCCCACCACGTGATACGTGACATGGTATCAGAGCTGCACCATTGATTGAGGTTGGTTTTGAAGGCTAAAGCAAAGGAGAGGAGCCAAGGATTCGAGCAAGCAAGCAATGGGTAAGAAGCTCTTTCATTCTCTACTTCTTCTCTTGGACAGTGCTTGTGGAGGCACAGGAAACAGGGCAGAGCAAAAATCTCAAATTGCAATGAGATTTGGTGTGCGTGAAGATCGCTGTGTATTTTGTAGATAGGCCCTTTAGGGCTTTCCTGTTGCTATTTTGGCCATTTAAGGTCATTTCAGGCCCCATTTTAGACTCGCAAGGTTGCGGACAGCAGTTCGAGATATCCTACAATTTCAGCTGTGTCTACCATATACAGGTGCACAGGTTACAGATTTCAGATCTGTAAGTTCAAAGGTGTTTACAGCGAATAAACACAAGGTTTATCTGCAAACTGGTTGCAGATTGCATGTATTGTTGAGCAGACAGTAAAAAAGGCTATCTGTTGTATTGCTATGCACTACAGGTCGAGGGCTGCAGAAGATTTGCTTGTTGTTTGGTATTAGTTTTGTGATAATGGCAGAGAACAGTGGAAACCCCATCATTGAGAAGCTCGACAAGAACAACTACCCTTCATGGAAGTTTTGTGTCACGAACTTCCGTATTGGAAAAGGCCTCTACGAGTTTGTTTCAGGTGAAGAAAAGGAGCCGGAGGTGAGTGATCCTCCAACTGCAGAGGAGACAAAGGCACGGAAGGAATGGAATGCAAAAGACAAAAAGGTCATGTATTGGCTGTCTGCAGTAATTGACAATAATATGCTGGGACATATTAGAAATGCAGAGAATTCATACGCAGCTTGAACTATACTTAAAAGTATGTTTTCCGTAAATACAATGGCACGAAAGATTCAACTCAAGCAAGAGTTGAATACATTGAAAAAAGGGAAGATGTCTATCAATGAGTATGCACTGAAGGTAAGGAGCATTGCAGATGCCTTGGCAGCGATTGATGCAATGCCCGATGATGATGATTTGGTGTCATCTACCTTGGGTGGACTTAACAATGAAAGGGCTTGGAAGTCTTTTGTAACTTCCGTATATGTCAGAAAGCCATTTCTAGATTTCGATGAGTTGGTCTTTCTTATGATCACTGAAGAGATCAACATGCAGAGTGAGACATCTAAAAAAAGTGGTGAACAGGTCCAAGCTTTCTACTCCAGTTCAGGAAGGGGACGTGGCAGGTCCTCTTCAAGAGGTCGTGGTACAGGATGTGGTAGTGACAACCAGTAAAACAGATTGAATCAGCAATTTGGCGATATGCAAGTTTCAGGAGGTCGTGGTAACTTTAGAGGCAGAGGGAGCTTTAGAGGAAGAGGTGGATAGCAGAACAGAGGTTCTAACAACTCTGGTATTGTGTGTCACTACTGTGGCAAAACAGGTCATATTGCAGCCCAATGTTATGCTAAGAAAGATGATATTCACAGTGGTAAGTTACAGCACGGAAACTATGCATCGTCTTCATGACAGAATGAAGATAAAAATGAACGTCTGTTTGTTATGCAGCATATGCTGAATGCTGTTATAGGAAAGAGAACACATGATGATGTTTGGTATGTTGATTCAGGTGCATCCAATCATAAGATCAGCCATGCAGAATGGTTTGGAGAGATGCAGGATTTGCAAAATAGAGATTATGTGCAGACGGGTGATGATTCATGCCACCCAATTTTACACATTGAAAAAGTTCCCTTATTCTTGCATGATGGTAAGACAAAGAGTCTTTCAGATGTATTACATATGCCATCTATTACAAAGAACTTGGTGTCAGTCGATTAGATGGTAGAGCAAGGGCTGCAAGTCAGATTTAATGTAAAGGGCTGCTTTGTAGAAGACTTCAATGACAAGTGCAGGTTGGTTGCAAAGGGAAGTAGAGTTGGACGTATGTTTACTCTGGATGCTAGAATTCCTACTATAAATGCTGCTATGTATGCTAAAGGAAAAGTTGTTGTTGCAGATATTGAAATTTGGCAAAAACGCATTGGACATGCAAATGTACAAAGGCTAAAATTAATGCAATCCAAAGGGTTGGTTACAGGTTTGCCTACATTTAGAATTGCAGAATTTCATAAGGTATGCGAAGCATGTCAGTTTGGTAAGGCAAGACAACCCTTTTCACATGACAGAGATGTAAGCAGAAATATCCTTGATGTTGTGCATACAGATATTTGGGGGCCTACACAAAATGTATCTCTTGGAGGCAGTTCATACTTTGTCACATTCATTGATGATTGTTCTAGAAAGCTGTGGGTATATTTTATGAAGGAAAAGAGTGAAGCGTTTGAGCACTTTAGAACTTTCAAGGCCGCAGTTGAAAGAGAAACAGGCTTGAAAGTAAAGTGCTTGAGGTCAGATGGAGGAGGAGAGTACCTCTCGAATGAGTTCAGTGATTTTTTGAGGTCTCATGGGATAAAGAGACATTTCACATGTAGGTATACCCCACAGCAAAATGGAGCTGCAGAAAGGAAAAACAGGCATATTGCAGAAATTGCACGCGCCTTGATGGTGGCTGAAAAGAATATGCCTAAGCATTTTTTGTTTGAGGCTGTTCATACTGTTGTTTATATTATGAACAGAACTCCCACAGGTAGAGTTCATGGTATGACCCCCGAAGAATGTTTTACAAGTAAGAAGCTTGATGTCTCACACTTGAAAGCGTTTGGCTGTATTGCATATGTTCATGTGCCAGATGAGTTGCGGAAGAAACTGGATCCAAAGGCTGAAAAGTATGTCTTTGTTGGATACTCTTTAGAGCAAAAAGGGTATCGTTGTTATAACCCTGTCACATGTAAGTTCAGAGTGAGCAGGGATGTCATCTTTGATGAAATGAGCAGTTGGTATGCATCTAGTGGTGATGCATTGGATGATGATGATGATCATGACACTCATGTGTAGACTGAAAAGCAAGAATCACTGACTCTTAGTGGACCAGAGACATCATCTGGTAGTCCTTGGTCTGGGAGACTAAGGAGCAGCTTTACATCTTTAGGTGCATCTAGTAGCACTACAGGTAAAGACAAAGGAAAGAATAAAGTATCAGATGGCATTGATGCAGTTCTTGATGGAGACTCCAGTGGCTCAGAGAGCTTGGATGATGAGCTTGGCATTCATTCAGTGAGGACTCCAGGTGTGCAGAGAGCACGCGTCAATGCAAAGACTCCATTGAGTGATCTAGTGGTACGCAGGTCTAGCAGGGTGAGATACCCTGTTAACAGATTTGGTTTTGAAGGTTATGCAGCTCGCCATTATGCTTATATGGTGAAAGTGATTGAGGATGTTGAGCCCACATGTTTTGAGGAGGCTGTTGGTCATGCTCATCGGGATGCAGCAATGGATGAGGAGATGGCTGCATTAGATGCCAATAAGACTTGGGATCTAGTATCATTGCCGAAGGGAAAGAAAGCTATTGGATGTAAGTGGGTTTATAAGATTAAACACAATGCAGATGGTTCTATAGTAGGTACAAAGCTAGGCTAGTTGCAAAAGGCTATGCCCAGATATGTGACATAGATTATGAAGAAACCTTCAGTCCAGTTGCTAGGATGGCAACTGTCAGATGTGTGATTTCTTTGGCAGCAGCCAAAGGTTGGAGGTTGCAGCAAATGGATGTGAAGAATGCCTTCTTGCATGGTGATTTGCAGGAAGAAGTGTATATGGATCAGCCAGCAGGTTATGAAGATTTAGAGCATCCCACGTATGTGTGCAGGTTGAAGAAGGTGCTCTATGGGCTCAAGCAAGCACCTAGAGAATGGTCTGACAAGATCAGAGAGTATCTTATCAATATTGGCTTTTATGTTTCTGATGCTGATCACTCACTTTACGTGAGAAAGGGAGATAGTGATAGTGATAGTGGGATTGCTGAAGTCAAGGACTTTTTGAAGAAGAAGTTTGAGATGAAGGATTTAGGTGAGCTAAGGTACTTTCTTGGCATTGAGGTGATCAGATGTGATGATGGTATATGGCTGTCCCAAAGACAATATGGCTTGGATATGTTGTCCAAGTATGGTATGACAACATGCAAACCACTTTTAGTCCCGTTGGAGCAGAATGTAAAGTTGAGTGCTGATGTTGGGGATGAGATAGACGACCCTACTATGTTCAGGAGGATAGTGGGAAGTTTGATCTACATGACCATTACAAGGCCAGAATTGAGCTACGATGTTGGTCTTGTGAGTCAGTTTATGCAAGTACCTAGAAAGCCACATTTGGATGCAGTCAGATGCATATTGAGATATGTGAAGTCCACATTACATTATGGACTTTTCTATGAGGCAGGTACAGATGTACATGTGTTTGGATACACAGATGCAGATTGAGCTGGTAGTATGTATGATAGAAGATCTACCAGTGGATACATGTCCTCTCTTGGTAGTACAACAGTTACTTGGAGCAACAAAAAGCAATCTACAATTGCTTTGTCGAGTACAGAGACTGAGTATAGAGGTGTTGCTATTGCAGCATGTGAGGTAGTATGGCTGCAAAAGTTATTGGCTAGTTTAGATGTGCAGGTGGAAGGTCCAGTTGTCATTTATTGTGACAACATGAGCAGTATACAGCTGGCTAGGAACCCTGTGTTCCATGCCAGGACAAAACATATTGAGGTACACTACCATTTTGTGAGAGAGAAGATACTAGCATGTGAGATTGACTTGGTGTATGTCAGCACATAGGATCAGATAGCTGACATCTTCGCGAAGGCATTGGATACAGAGAAGCTTCAAAAGTTTTAAAGCTTACTTGGAGTTGCAGAGATGCAGTTGAGCTTGAGGGGGAGTGTTGAGATGACAAGCTCAATATATGCGGACATTAATGATGGACCGCCTGGTTAGATGGGTTCACACGTCTACACTTAGTATATTGGTGGTCATTATGACTCTCACATGGCCACTGACTCATTACTTATTATATTCAGGTTGTTACACCTATTTACAGATGGCATAGTTGTAGCACCAATCAACTAGTGTAGTCGATTATGCATTGTTTGACTTAGTAGGCCACTTTCCTTTATGTTGTATCTTATCTATACTTTGTGTACATTGAAAAGTGTGTGAAAGAAGAAGAAGAAACTAGCAAGAAAACGTTTTGGCCTCCATCTCTCTTCTTGTCTCTTGAGTGAGCTTCTCCTTATACATTCTGTGTGTGTTCAGCACAGCATCTCGAGCAAGTCCCCCCACCACGCGATACGTGACATCAAGCAATGACCCATACAATTTTGTAGAGCAGTTTAAGCAGGTCTGTGAGGCAAACGGCCTCGCAGATCTTGCTCACTAGTGCTTGCAAGCTTTCGGACTTTACCTAGGAGACAAAGGACGATGGATGTGGTACACTAGTCTAGACAATACCGAGCGCAATGACTTTAATACCCTCAAGAGTCTCTTTATCGAGAGATTCTTTGAGGTAGGATACTCTGACAACCTCATTGTTAGATTGATGAAAATCTATCAAAAGGACAAGGAAGATTTTCGAGACTACCTCACCCACGTGTAGAGTCTCATTAATAGAATCCCAACTGGGCAGGGAGACCTAAGAAATGAGCGGTCTCTACTATGGTCATAAGTGGAATCTGAGGTGAATAGCTTTACAAGGCCTTAGTGAGCAACTCAAACTTGCAAAGGGATGTGCTAGCTAGGGTCTTTGAAGAAGCCATATGAGTGGATGATCTACTCAAAGAGAGGAGCTCAAGAACCACAACCCAAGACATCACTGCCTCTCTAGAACCTCTGAAAGAGCTCTAACTATTAGTGAAAGATCCAGCCAAAGCATCCAAGACAAGGGATAGAATGGCGATCAGAGCCAAGAGTTGGCAGACGTGAAGCTAGAGTATAATAAGCTGCAAGAGATGGTGAGAAGGATTGTTACACCTATGTACTGCAGCAACACCTAAACGGTGAGGGGGGAAGGAAGTTTGTACGATAATCTAATTGCTGAAAAGATAAAAATTCTGATTTTCCTCTTTGTGCATAGCATTTAGGGATCGTTCCATAATTAAATATAGGCAACTAGTAGCACGGAAGTTTCAGTGCTAGTCCCTAAAGCAGCGCAGCACGTAACACTTAGTTAAAATTCATGAAAGGGCTGTTTTCCGCACCTCACATGGCTGTTTTTTAAAATCATAAAATGGTTGTGCACAATCGTCATACACCTTGCATCAAGCATGTCACGTGTTATCTCATGGAATGCATTGCAATTGATTGATAAACTTTGACCAACGCTGAGAGGACATGAAACCTAAGTTGTAGGGTTAAATGGGTGCTTCCATGGGGGAAAGTTTTGTGAGGCAAATCAAAATCTCTTGGAACGCTAAATTATAAAAGAGGTGGAGTTTGTGTGAATGTTATATGTGTTAGCGACGCATCTTGGGGCCGATCCCTGAGGTGTAGAGAGTTGCAGTGGAGTCGTGGAAATTAGTTGAGAGGTGGTTCCCTATGTGTGTATTACGAGACATTATACCTATATGTTATGGGATCTCCCTCTGAGGAGAAGGGAAGGTGAACGTTGGACTACATATTGGATACAAATGCAAAATCGTCATAAGCATTTAGTGCAAAGTGAGTTTTAGATGCTGCTGGCCCGCAAGGTCGTGTGGTGGGGTTGTCTATCATATGCATGAGGTCTGGCTAGTGCCATAGCCAGTGCCGGCCCATTTTAGGTCCCATCAGTGGTATGTCTGCCGGGAGCCGCCAACAAGTGGTGATTCTCGAATCTAGGGTTTTCATGGACCAAATAGTTGGTTTATGTCCTCTGACAAGGACCATCAAGCCGAAATACAAAAAGCAGAACATGCTGAGAGGGCTACACGGTGGTTGGAAATTGTAAGACGCTATTCTTCTTAAAGGAGCAGTCCGTTATGCATAAGTGGCAGTGGTTCTAGTAACCTAGGTGTTACGAGTAGCTCTTCGAGTGCAAGTGGAAGTCTTGGTAGTTCCCTATTTTCAGTTAATCAACCCACAACAAGTGGGGGTGTAGTGTTGCCTATACAAACTCCCATTGTCAATCCGGCGGTAGCCATGGCACAACCTATCACAATTCCAGCAGGTACACCAAATTTATCGGCATTAGGAGCACCGTTGCCCATTTTCTATGGGTTAGCAGAAGAAGATGGAGAACTCCACATTAAGGAGTTTCAAATGCTCATGTTCAACTATCGAATCCAAGACGAAGAACACCTAATGATGTTCTTCAACATGACGTTAAAAGGAAGAGTGGCAGTGTGGTATCATGATCTAGAAGCCAAAACCATAACTAGCAGTGCCCAATTCTTTATGGCTTTCCTTAGGGATTTTTCCCTTGAGAAGGGTGGATAATATTGGTTGTGTATTCTAAATGTAATACGCCAAGAGCCAAATGAGAATGTCCAAGCATATGCCAAGGAACTAAAGCAAGTTCTTCACAAACTTAATGCTTATATTCCTATTCCAGCAGCTGCACAGTTGCAATATTTCCCACATGGATTGGATTTTAATATCCAGGTGCAGCTGAGTAGTGTTGCTTTGGCTAATATTGACACTGCCATTACCCAAGCAGAAGGAGTAGAGTCCCGTTTGCAACAAGCGGCTTATACAGCAAGGATAAATTGGAATGGTAATAATTTGGCCTTGATCAATGGGAGTCAAGGGGACCCCATGTTAAATACGAGTGGTAGAGGGAGTATCATGTCGAATTCGCCTATGTTACCAGCTCCTCCTAGCATGACTATGCCTATGGCAAGTCAGGCGGTCTCGCTAAATAGTGGTGGAAACCAAACAATGAATCCTAATGTTGTCCCAGTTGGTCAGCGGCTAATTTCTAATCAAGTGGTTAGGCCCATGGGGCAATAGACTGACGATCGTGGCTATGAGTCGAGTACTTCTAATGTCCTTGGTGAAGTTAAGGATATGATGAAGCACTTCACCGATATGATCTCTGAATAGTATCGACAAATAGTTGTGGATGTCAATTTTCTTAAGAAGCAACAGAATTTGATAGGAAGCTGACGCCCTGAAGAGGGTGGCCCCTCAAGATTCAGTTGTAAGTGGTGTGGGGGCCAACATTTCCCTAGGAATTGCTTGAATGTCAAATGTGATATTTGCGAAAAGATTAGCCACTTAGTTGCTACCTGTTGGAGTAAGTTCAATTCTCTCCAACAAGGGAGTAAACAACCATGTCCAATTAACCATCGTGCACAAGGAAATAATCTCTAGCAGGACGATGGACCAAAGTAAATACTGCAAAGAGGAAAGGCTATTGTAGAGGAGTTACCTCATGAAAGTGGAGTCAGCCTTATTGAGGCTGTACGTGTCAATGATGCTAAAACTTCTAATCTACGAGCCGTAACAAGAGGTCAAAAGATTAAAGAGGGTGACAAAGGAATTGTAAAACCTGTCGAGGGAAGCCCTAAGCAAGATGCTAGGGAAAAGCGAGTCCTAAATCCTGATAAGGAAGGTGGACCGTTAAGACCTATTGGTAGGAAAGTCAATCCCGAGGAGGATAAAAGATTTCCAAGAAAGAAGGTAAAGGCTAAAAAAGAGGCACCAAAGCCAATTGAAAGACCAAAGGAGATAATGGTTTGGCGCGAGAAGAGAACTTTGGCTAATTACCACGACTTTGATCTAGCAAGTTCCCTTTGCAAAGTCAAACGAGGCGTGAATCTCTTGCAATTGATTAAAATTTCTCCAGGAGTACGCAAGGAATTCAAGAAAATTCCGCGTATAGGGTATATAGTAGAACCTTTGGGCATAACTAGAGTGAGGGAAGATTGATTCGATCATGTTGAAAAGCATTGCCCTAGGGTTCCAGCATATGTGGATGGAATATTAGTGGAGCACACTATCGTGGACACTGGATCCTCTGTCAATATCATAAGTTTAGAATTGATGGAGAGGTTAGGTCTAAAGATCCAAAAAGACGACTCCACACTTCTTAGGATGGCTGATGATAGTCTAAGACAACCGGAAGGTTGCATTACTAAGGTCCACATTACAGTTGTGAGCGTGGAATGCTATCTGGACTTTAGGGTGATAAGGTTTGCAGGACATCCTAGTTATTGGGTTTTGCTAGGCAGGCCATGGATTCTACGAACAGACTGTCAAGTTTATATACCCGTTGGTCGAGTGATTCTAGGTCGAGGTGCCCATCGTGTAATAGTGGATGCTTACCCTGAATCTCCTCAGAGTGAGAGAGCTCCACTATCCTCCACTAAACTAGAAATAGTAGATGATCCATCTGGTAGTGAGACGTCATCGAGCGATGGATCTAAGGAAGGGTCCACTACAGAGGATATTTATCAGATAACCTTGAATGAGCCGATAGAACCTCATAATCGAATAAGAGACACAGATGTTATTGAGCTGGATCTTGGTACACTAAATGGTTTGCGGCCAATTAAATTAGGGTCCATGCTCAGTTTGGAAGAAAGAGAGGATTATGTGTCCTTAATTTGAGAGTTTCGCGATATTTTTGCTTGGAGCTATGACAAACTTCGGGGTATTCCTCCCAGTCTAGCTGTGCATACTATTTCTATAAAGGAAGATATCTGCCTTGTACGTCAGAAAGTAAGGCATATGCCTTTTGAATTAAGGGACGGGTTGTATGAGGAACTACAGAAGTTGCAGAAAGCGGATTTGATCTTCCCTGTTTAGCATACTGAATGGTGCTCACCAGTTGTGGTCAAGAAGTAGAAGAATAATCAAATTCGTCTTTGTGTAGACTTTAGAGATCTGAATAAGCAGACTGTTAAAGATTACTACCCGTTGCCATTTATTGAGGATCAACTAGCAGGTAGGGAAATCTATTCGTTTATGGACTGCTTTGCAAGGTATAACCAAATGGCGATCGTTGAGCAAGACAAGCTAAAAACGACGTTTATTACAGTCTTCGGTATCTTTGAGTACCATGTGATGGCATTTGGGTTGTGTAATGCACCTGGTTCTTCATGGCAAAGAACAGCCGACAAGACCTTTGGTGACATCTTCCTAGAGGAGCTGAAAGTATTCATTGACGATTTGGGGGCATCCACTGTCAGGGATAGACAGTTGATCATTTTGCAAAAGTGTTTTGAGCATTGCAGACAATTTTGCATAGCTCTTAACCCACGAAAATGCGTTTTTGGAGTCCCTTATGGGCTCTTGTTAGGCCATGTGGTTAGTTCCGTAGGGATTGTGACTGATTTTGAAAAGATCAAGGTCATAGTCACCATGAGTCCACCACGTACTCCAAAGGAAGTGCATAGCTTTCTATCATCAATAGGGTATTATCGAAGGTTTATCAATGCCTTGGCAAAAAGAACGTTGCCGCTGACAAACCTATTGTCCTTTAACTGTCAATTTACATGGAATGATGCTTGCAAAGTGTCTTTTGATGATGTGAAGCAGGAGCTTGCCAAAGCACCTGTTTTAAAAGTACCAAAAAGGGGCAAAAGGTTCTATATATTTTCAACAGCAACCATGTATAGTATCAACTATTGTTTAGCTCAAATCTGGGAGAAAAAGTGGTACCATCCGATAGCTTTTGCTAGTCGAAAGTTGGGCATATCGAAAATTAACTACACTTATATGGAGAAGTTGTACCTTGTGATGGTATTTGCAACCAAAAAGTTTATGCACTACATTCTTTATGAGAGGGTGGTTTTTTATACAAAGGCGGAAGGGCTTCGATTGTTGTTGAATAAGTTACAACCGCCTGACCGTTTAGCAAAGTGGTTAATCACTTTGCAGGAATTTGATTATGAGATTAAGAGCAACCCGCCGAAGCTTCAGGGCATTGTAGAGTGTCTTGCAGATTTCAGAGAGCCAAAAGAGGTCGTGGTTGAAGGAAGTGACATGGAAACTTTGTTTATGATTGATACGGCATCTATTCCCTCCTGGTATGCTGCTATAACGCACTATCTTTCTACGGGAGAGACTGGAGCTACTTTATCAAAATCAGAGAAGAGGAAGATTAAACAGCAGGCATTGAAATTTTCCTTGATTGCAGGCACATTATATCAACACAGTGTTGATGATATCTATCGCCGATGTGTGATGCGCCTGACGAGGTTCCCTTTATCTTGGAAGAGTGCCATGACTCCGCGTGTGGAGGGAACTTCGCTGGGCGGTTAATGGCACAAAAGGATTTAAGAGCTGGATATTCATGGCCATCCATCTTCCAAGATTCCTTTGAGTACGTCAAGAGATGTGATACATGTCAAAGACATGATAGTCGAGAGAATAGGAAGCATCCACTTACGCCTATCATGGCTATCCTTCCATTTGAGAAGTGGGACATTGACTTTGTGGGTCCTATCACCCCGTCGTCTACTACTCAGAAGGGGTATATTATAGTAGCAAACTGATTGCTTTACAAAATGGTCAGAAGCACAGGCGACGAGGCAGGACAATGCAAAAGAGACTATCAGTTTTCTACTTGAGCAAATTATTTGCCGTTTTGGTCTGCCACAAAGGAAATAGTATCGGACCGTGGAACTCACTTTTTAAATAAAGTGATTAAAAGCCTGGCTGAAGCTTGGAAAATCACGCATAACAAGACGACCCCCTATAATCTGCAAGAAATTGGACAAGTCGAAAGTACCAATAAGCAGCTTGTGGGTATCATATCCAATATAGTCTCCGAAAAGAAGCGGGACTGGGATACAAAATTATATGTGGCGGTTTGGGCGTATAATACGACGTTTAAATGAGCCACTGGCCACACCCCATTGAAATTAGTTTACAGGGAGGAGTATGTATTGCCCTTAGAAATTGAGTTGCCGACCATTAGATTCGCAATCAATCATTCTCTAGGTAATGAAGATGCCCTATTTGAGCGGTTTACGACTATAGCCCACTTGGACGAGGTCAAATTGCAGAGTTTGTTGCACTAGGATGTAGCTAAACGTCAAATGAAACTGTTGCATGATCTGAAAGTGAAGAAATATACTTTTAAAAAGGGGCAGTTAGTTCTATATTACAATGCGCGTAGGGAGCTGCTTACAGGAAAGTTGGAACCTTGATGGGATGGCCCTTACAAGATAGTTCGAATAGGTAAAAATAAGTCCACAGTTCTATTAGCTGATCAATAAGGGGTGGAATTTAAGAATAAGGTTAATCTTAATAAGATTAAACCCTATTATTTCTCAATATGCTAACGCGCCAAATGCATTGCAGGTCCATGCTGGGGTTGATTGGAGACCTGCAAGAGAGCTTAAATTGGTTGATGGGGTGATTAATTCCTTATTTGGAGCACCCATATCTCGAGCAAAGATATCATCAGGGGAGGCTTATCTGGTGGAGCAAGGGATATAAAGTGATTGAGCAAGAAGACGGTACCTTTGTGTGGGAAATTAAAGTTTTCTGCCATCACTGCTTACAAATCTTGACAAGCATCCCTGTTGAGTTTAATGAAGAAGGTACGATGGAGCCGTCAGTTCATCCTCTAAATATGTTGAACTTTGACTATCATAATTACGAATAGGGGAGTTCTTAATGGTTGGCTATGTAAACCCATTATGGACGTATACATTATATTTTGATGGAGCATCTAGGGACCCTAATAGAAAAGGAAGTGTTGGAGTAGTTATCCGAGATCCTCGATGCAGAGTTACAATGAAATTAGCTGCTGATCTCGAGTAGGATTTATTAACAATATGGCCGAGTATAAAGCTCTGATTATGGGATTGAATATTGCCAAGAAAGGTGGCATGAGGCGGTTGTTAATAAAAGGGGATTCCCAGCTGATCTTAAATCAACTCAATGGGACATATACAGTCCGGAATCCTCTCCTTCGTATGTATCGTCGCACTGCTATAACCCTACTTGATGAATTTGAGAGCATATCTCTTCAACTCATTCCACATTATTGGAATCAGTTTGCGGATTCCTTAGCTAATTTTGCTTATGAAGAGGACCTCTTTTTCAAATGTGGTCCTAATCCGGACGTCGTTATTGACACTGAGATACGACCTGGTCACTTGTGGGGGATGTTATCAGACCATGCGTTATATGGCAGGCAATGGTTGATATGGGTAATGCAAAGAGTAGCCGAGACCCATCTACCACTATTATCTTGGACCCATCAGTTGATCTGTCGACATGTTATGCGTACGCCTCTTGCTATATATGCAGGAGGTATGGGCCATAATTTGATGCATTTAGTTTAGGGTTGAGAGCCCTATTTTTCCCCTTGGAATGGAGTGTATTTGTGTATATCTACCTTCTTCCAAGGAGGGATCTCTATGAGCTGTTTTGTTTGATTCCGTTAGGCCAAGAGGGCCAGTTGCTTTAAGTAGTTAATGTTTGGTTTCTTTAGGCCAAGAGGGCCAGTTGTTTTAAGGTTTTAATAATCTATCTCTTTAGGCCAAGAGAGCCAGTTAGTTTGCAGTGAAATGTGCTATTTCTTTAGGCCAAGAGGGCCCTATCTCTGTTTGGTGCAGGTACGTTTAATGCTTTGTTGTTTTAGTGATTGCGCCATACAGGTTGACGAAGTCCTTGGAGGGAGCCTTTGCTGCGAAGAAGCTTCTTGTGGCCATTCCAGGTGGTTTCGTCCCCTTTTCGAGTTTTTCCCTTAAGCAATTAATGATATATGTGCGGGTGAGGGTTTTCTTTCTTGTTGGGGATTGGCACTTGAGGCATGAAGTCCCAGGTTTAGGCTCTGTATGTCAGGGCGAGGTCTGAGTAGTCATTGCCGCCTACAAGGCATTGTCAGGCATTGAAAGACCTGTTTTAGATGGGAGTTTTAGTGACCCTGTTTTGCTGACCTGCTAGGCGGCCGTTCTAGGAGTTCCTGTTAGTTGTGAGACAATTAGAGAAGCCTACTAAAATAATGATGGACAGAGACAAAACCCTAAAGCTCTGAAAGACAATATATGAATATACGGAGGTGTGTAAAAATGGGTTTGACCCCTATAAAAATAGAAAAGGAAAGAAAGAAAAAATCCTTGAGTTGTTGTTTATCGCCTTGCGAAGGCCTGGTAGGTTCCTGGGAACGAGTTAGACTCGGGGTCGATGCCTTGTCTTCCTTGGGGTGACATCTTGCCATAAAATAAAGAAAATAAAAGAAGATTGGAGCAAAAATTAAAGTGAGCGTTAGAAAAGGATTAAGTGTCGCCTTGCGAGGGCTTGGTAGGTTCTTGGGTAGACAGGACCTGAGGCCGATGCCCTGTTCTCCTTGGATCACTACGCTCAGCTCCCTCCTTTTTACACGCTCGAGTATGGAAAAATAAAAGCCTAAAAGCAGGAATGTGCTAAAAGAAACTATTTCTTGATCAGGCTATAGGAGTTCTCGCCTAGTAGGAGCTCCTAATTGAGTTGTCCTTAGTTAGGTAGGTAGTCCAGACCACCACTTAGGGCGACCTCTTTGATAGTTCTTTTTAGGTTGGTCATGTTGGAGCAGTTGGTTAGTGACTAGCTTTGGGCCTTCTGTCAAATTATGCTAGGCCTACTCCTCGTGGATTTCATGCCTTGGTTTTGTCAAGGGGTAGGGTGAGAGCTGTGATGTGATGTGTTGTGTATTTTCTGTATCAGCTTGATGCTCATTTTTGTTGTGTATGTGCAGATCTATTCGTGGGATTCAACGGGCTGAGTCGCCCTATCCCGTGGTTGCCAATGAAAGATTATTTTTTATGCCGAGAAGTGCTTAAAAATAGCCAAAAATTACGAATTTCAGGGGAAAAATAAACTTCGTCGAAGGCGGCAGTGGCAATCAGTATGATTTTAAGCGGCAATGCCCGGAAAGTGCTTAAAAGAGCCACTAGACGACGGTTGGGGAATTTTCATAATTTTTTGGCATGACAGATGAGATCCTAGGAGATGCTCGGAAATGGAAAACTTCAAAACGGATGCCGAAGATTTTTCAGACCACGATTCGGGTACCGAACATGGAAGAGGGAGTGCCCGGAAGGCCAAAGGCTAAAATGCCAAGTGGGAAAGGACTTTAGGAGAGCCCAAAGGGTGTGACCCTTTGGGGCTCCCTTTGGGGAGCCCAAAATCAAAAATTGTGGGGGGGGGGGGGGGGGGGGGGGGGGGGGGGGTTTTGCATTTTTTTCTCACGCAGGCTGAAAGAAGGCGCCATGGATAGAAATGGAGGAGAGATGGGTTGTGGGGCCAGAGAACAACCCCCCAAACTGATCTTGGCCCTGAGATGCTTCTATTCTTCACTCTCCATCGCTCCAATCCACTCCTCCAATGGCTGCCTGGTTGTGGAGATGCAGATCTAGTCTTTCTCTCTCCTCCCTCTCTCTCCTTCATAGAGGCAATTCATGTGCAAGAAATCAAGAAGAAGAGGGGCAAAAGAATGCTTTTTCGGCTGTGATCGAATTGCTCCAAGATGAAGAGGAGGCTAAGAAAAGAGATTCAACACTGAAGAATGGTTGCTGGTGGTCTGTGGGCTGCCCAGAATACTTTTTAAAAAACCCACAACACACAAGACACGCGGTATGCTCCAATTTTATGAAGAAATTTGCTTGTTTTTGTTGTTTCATGGTCCAAATGTTGTTCATATGCAATGAATTTTTGTTTAAATCTTGTTTGCATCATGTTTGAGGGATGTAACTATAGAAATGCAAAACTCGTAATGATTTAGAGCCGTTATTAATTCTTTAAAACCCGTAAAATGCCATTTTTAATGGAAATTAGTGGTTTTTTTCGATTTTGAGTTGGGAGAAAAGAGTGGAAATGGGATAGACTCAAAGAAAATGTTACGTTTCAGTCAAAATAATAATCCAACACAAATAAGTCAGAAAATACATATTTTCCATGAATAATAAATAGGAAAAAATAGTGAAAAATAGAGGAAATTAGGATTTTCGTGCTCAAAAAATATGGAAAAATAAGATTTATGTGCGTGAATGTTTGGTGAGGTTAAAGCATGAGGTCAAGCCTCAATTTGGCCTCGTCCTTTGTGTTATACTACTTGTTTATTGGTTTTTACATACAAAAATGATACAAAACAACCATTTACACCTATGCACCAGAGCAACACCTAAACGGTGAGGGGGGGAGGAAGTTTGTGCAACGATCTAATTGCTGAAAAGATACAAATTCTGATTTCCCTCTTTGTGCATAGAATTTAGGGATCGTTCCATAATTAAATATAGGCGACTAGTAGCATGGAAGTTTCGGTGCTAGTCCCTAAAGTAGCGCAGTACGTAACGCTTAGTTAAAATTCATGAAAGGGCTGTTTTCTGCACCTCACATGGCTGTTTTTTAAAATCATAAAATGGTTGTGTACAATCGTCATACACATTGCATCAAGCATGTCACGTGGTATCTCATGGAATGCATTGTAATTGATTGATAAACTTTGACCAACGCTGAGAGGACATGAAACCTAAGCTGTAGGGTTAGATGGGTGCTTCTGTGGGGGAAAGTTTTGTGAGGCAAATCGAAATCTCTTGGAATGCTGAATTATGAAAGAGTGGAGTTTGTGTGAATGTTATATATGTTAGCAACGCATCTTGGGGCCAATCCCCGAGGTGTAGGAGAGTCGCAATGGAGCCGTGGCAATTAGTCGAGAGATGCTTCCCTATGTGTGTATTACGAGGCATTATGCCTATATGTTATGGGATTTCCCTCTGAGGAGAAGGGAAGGTGAACATTGGACTACATATTGGATACAAACGCAAAATCGTCATAAGCATTTAGTGCAAAGTGAGTTTTAGATGCTCCTAGCCCGCGAGGCCGTGTGGTGGGGTTGTCTGTCGTATGCATGCGGTCCGGCTAGTCCCATAGCTAGTGCTGGCCCATTTTAGGTCCCATCACTAGGCCTCCTGGACCTTATGTAACCCATCCCCACCGATGAGCAACACTCCAATCCATTACGTGAAGGAATTGAACGATGAGGAGCCTTATGTAAACCCCTACGTCTCGTACAAAAAAGAGGAAAATCTAGTTCTCATGGACTATCGACCAATACTAGTGATGGTGTTAGGAAGAGGGAGAGGCAAAGGCTT